>NW_026967523.1:303333-606666 GCF_028390025.1 Pseudophryne corroboree | reverse complement strand
CCAGGGCGCCCCCCCCTGTGCCCTGCACCCTACAATGACCGGAGTATGTGGGTGTAGTGTGGGAGCTGCAGTGCTGTGCGCTACCTCAGTTTGAAGACTGGAGTCTTCTGCTGCCGATTTTGAAGTCTTCTTGCTTCTTTCACCCGGCTTCTGTCTTCCGGCTCTGCGAAGGGGACGTCGGTGCGGCTCCGGGATCGGACGACAAAGGGTGAGATCCTGTGTACGATCCCTCTGGAGCTAATGGTGTCCAGTAGCCTAAGAAGCAAGACCTATCTGCAGAGAGTAGGGCTGCTTCTCTCCCCTCAGTCCCACGATGCAGAGTCTGTTGCCAGCAGATCTCCCTGAAAATAAAAAAAAACCTAACAAAATACTTTCTTATAGCAAGCTCAGGAGAACTCACTAAACAGCACCCAGCTCCTCTGGGCACAGATTCAAACTGAGGTCTGGAGGAGGGACATAGAGGGAGGAGCCAGAGCACACTAGTATCCAAATTCTTTCTTAAAGTGCCCTGTCTCCTGCGGAGCCTGTCTATTCCCCATGGTCCTTACGGAGTCCCCAGCATCCACTAGGACGTTAGAGAAATACGGGGGACCTACGTCTTTTGTCCCCCATATTTTTGGCACCAGGACTGGACGCAGAGCCCGATGCTGGTTGTTAAAATACGGGGAATCCCCTGTCACCCCCCCCCCCCGTATTTTTACAACCAGGACCGGCTCAAAGAGCCCGGGGCTGGTTATGCTTAGGAGGGGGGACCCCACGCATTTTCTTTCAGGATTTTTAACCCATTCCCCCAGAAAAACATGCTCTGATCTCTCCTTATTATTTTAGTCAGTAAAAAAAAATATATATATAAAAAATTATATTAAATAATACTTGTGGCTCCTATATAGACAAACCAAGTAGATAATCCCTTCTAATATAAATAGATATGCTACTACCAATAAAAAAAACACCAAAAAAACATGTTTTAATTTTTTTTTATTAGATCACGCCAGCAAAATGAGGCGGACTGAAACTGACGAAATGACTGTCGAAAAGCAGTTGTCGAATCGACATTCTTCAATTGAATATACTTTTGTCGAAAAGCTGCATTTTAACCATTGCAGACATGTCGAATTTGACAAATGTCGAATTGCAAAAAGTCGAATCTGAAACGGCCGTTTTTTTTTGTCGAAAAGTACTGTATTGCAATGTTGAATCAGTTTTTTTTGTCGAAAATGCCCCGTTTTTCGGCATTTGCGGCAATTCGACCGCAATTGCATATGGCCCTATATCTATCTCACTGGGGCTCTGCACTCACTATAATAACTAACAATAATAAACAGTGGAGATTTAGTTCACCTATTGACCAATGCATTTAAGCCTGCAGCCCCCGACAAGGGACCCCACTATACTGCAGGCTCTGCTCTATTGCTCAAAATAATTACCATAAAAATAGCTATCACATTAGTGTTACACTTTAGGTATGCTGCTACCTGGTGTAAAGCTCACAGCAACTTACCTTATATAGGTGAGACCGTTACCTACACACCTAATGTAAAGCACCCAGGAGAACAGCGGACACAATCTATAATTAACTTAAATCAGAGTGCATGAGAGAAGGTGACCACAAAAAGATTAATGAAAAACTAATCTAATAAACAAAAAGAATATATATATATATATATATATATATATATATATACACACATATATACATACATACATACACACACACATATATATATATATATATTTATTCTCCTATGTAACCTGCAGATCTGCACACACCAGGAGATAGACATTTATGTATGTAGTAAGGCTACCGGGAGACCTTAAATTGAGCAATATTGGATCTGGCCATTACATTCTCTAAAGTCATAACCTCAGAACTGCACAGAGCAGGAACTATTATTCACAAGTAATTAGGAATTTGTTCATCAGGAACAAATCCACAATTACCGTTTAAAGTTTACACAATTATTTGAAGTCTACACAATTGATATTTGAAGATAACAAGACTTACGGTCGACTTACCAGGGTTAACTCTTTTTCTTTGAGAAAACAGGTACTACCACCTATACGCGCTATCCAATACAATACATAAATGATGCAGTGAATGATGTACAAACAATGTAATATCAATGATGGATATCCCAAATGATGTGAAAATATATATAGAAGGACATCTTTTTCTTTGAGGTCCACAGGATCCACAGTCCTTGTATTGGGGTGTAGGTGGTAGGAGTTGACTGGGCACCACACAGTTAAGCTTTTAGCTCCCATGATGCACCGGACCTCCTCCTCATATACCCCACCTCCAGCCTAGGGAAGCTAGTTTTGTTAACAAGCCAAAAGGCAGGAGCCGGATTTCAGGAGAAAAGGAAGACTTGAACATACAAGACACACTATCAAGCAGAGTAGAAAAAATCAAAGGGGGGAAGAAATTGGATTTTAATTACCTGCCGGTAAATCCTTTTCTCGTAGTCCGTAGAGGATACTTGGGTCCACATTAGTTCCATAGGGAATAGACAGGTCCACTAGGAGCATGGGCACTTTAAGAAATTAATAATGTGGGCTGGCTTCTCCCTCTATGCTCAGTCTACCAGACTCAGTCTAGAAACTGTGCCCGAGGAGACGGACATACTTCAAGAGAAGGATTTAACTGAACAGTAGTGAGATTCGAACCAGCACACACAACCAAGAGGAAAGCCATGCTAACCAAACTTGAAAAGGAACAGCAATGGCTGAACCAACTATAATACTTAACCAAGTAACAGTGCAGAAAAACGAAGCACCGGGCGGGTGCCCAGCATCCTCTACGCACTACGAGAAAAGGATTTACCGGTAGGTAATTAAAATCCTATTTTCTCTTACATCCTAGAGGATACTGGGGTCCATTTAGTACCATGGGGATGCACCAAAGCTCCCAAAACGGGTGGGAGAGTGCGGAGGTTCCTGCAGAACTGATTGATCAAACTGAAGGTCCTCAGCGGCCAAAGTATCGAACTTGTAGAACTTAGAGTTCGACCCTGACCAAGTAGCCGCTCGCAAAGCTGTAAAGTCGAGACACCCCGGGCAGCTGCCCAGGAAGAAACCACCAACCGAGTAGAGTGGGCCTGAACCGATTTTGGAACCGGCATGCCTGCCGTAGAATAAGCATGCTGGATAGTAAGCCTGATCCAGCGAGCAATAGACTGCTTTGAAGCCGGGCACCCAATTTTATTGGGATCATAGAAAACAAACAGTGAGTCAGATTTCTGTGACAAGCCGTCCGCTTCACATACATTTTCAAAAACCTCACAACATCTAAGGACTTTGAAGAAGCAGAGGTGTCGGTAATCACCGGAACCACAATAGGTTGGTTGATATGAAATGCAGACACCGCCTTAGGAAGAAACTGCTGACGCGTTCTGAGCTCTGCGTGATCCTCATGAAAAATCAAGTAGGGGCCCTTGTGAGACAATGCACCCCAGTTCCGACACGCGCCTGGCTGAAGCCAGGGCCAACAGTGTAACTGTCTGCCACATAAGAAACTTTACGTCCACTGCCTGTAAATGCTCAAACCAATCCGATTGGAAGAACTGCAACACCACGTTGAGATCCCAAGGTGCCATAGGAGGCCCAAAGGGCAGTTGGATGTGCAGAACACCCTTCAAAAAAATATGAACCTCAGGAAGAGACGCCAATTGCTTCTGGAAGAAAATGGACAAGGCCGAAATCTGGACTTTCAAGGAGCCCAAACGGAGGCCCACATCCACTCCTGCCTGCAGAAAAAGGAGAAACTGTCCCAGCTTAAATTCCGTCGCAGGAATTTTCCTGTTCTCACACTAAGACTTATTTCTTCCAAATACGGTGGTAATGTTTAGACATTACCCCCTTTCTGGCTTGGATCAAGGTTAGAATAACCTTATCCGGAATCCCTTTCTGGGCTAGAATTTGACGCTCAACCTCCATGCCGTCAAACTTAGCCGCGGTAAGTCTTGATAGACTAACGGCCCCTGTTGCAGAAGATCCTCTCAAAGAGGAGGAGGCCACAGGTCCTCCAGGAGCAACTCCAGTAGATCCGCGTATCAGGCCCTTCTTGGCCAGTCCAGAGCAATAAGAATTGCTTGAACCTTTTCCCTTTTTATTTTTTTTGAGAATCCTTGGGATTAACGGAAGTGGTGGAAACACGTAGACCATCTGGTAGACCCATGGAGTCACCAGAGAGTCTGCCGCCACTGATTGCGGGTCTCTCGACCTGGAACAATATCACAAGCTTCTTGTTGAGACGAGAGGCCCTCATGTCGATTTGGGGAAGTCCCCACCGACGTGCCAGGGACCCGAACACCTGCGGGTGAAGGCCCCACTCTCCTGGATGGAGGTCGTGTCTGCAGAGGGAGTTTGCTTCCCAGTTGTCCACTACCGGAATGAAGATTGCCAACAACGCCACCACGTCTTTATGCCCAGAGGAGAATCCTTTTTACCTCCGACATTGCAGCTCTGTTTTTCGTTCCGCCTTGTCGGTTTATGTATGCTACTGCCGTCACATTGTCCGACTGAACTTGTATGGCCTGATCTTGAAGAATATGGGATGGGAGGCGTTGTATACGCCCCGAGTTCCAGAATGTTGATCGGAAGTATAGATTCTTGACTTGACCATTTTCCTTGGAACTGTTCCCCTTGGGTGACTGCTCCCCAACAACTGAGGCTTGCGTCTGTGGGTAGCAGAATCCAATTTTTAATCCCGAACCTTCGGCTAGGTGAGAAGTCGGAAGCCACTGCAGAAGAGAAATCCTGGCTCTTGGCGACAGACGTATCCTCTGGTGCATGTGGAGATGCGATCTGGACCATTTGTCCAACAGATCCAGCTGGAAGGGCCTTGCGTGAAACATTTCATATTGCAGAGATCAGTAAGAGGCCACCATCTTCCCCAAGAGGCGAATGCACAGGTGCACCGAAATCCGGGTAGGTCTTAGAATGTCTTGTACCCTCGACTGGATCACCAATGCCTTTTGCATTGGGAGGAATACCCTCCGCGCCTCCGTATCCAGTATCATTCCCAGGAACGGAAGCCTCCGTTCACTCCCCGCAAGCGGAGGAGCAACATCAACTCTGCCATCACCTTGGTGAATACCCGTGGTGAGTCCAAATGGCAGGGCCTGGAACTGGTAGAGGCAGTCCTGTAACACAAACCTGAGATAAGCCTGATGAGGCTGCCAAATCGGGACATGGAGTTATGTATCCTTGATGTCCAGAGACATCAGGAATTCCCCATCCTCCAGACCTGAGATCACCGCTCTCAGAGATTCCATCTTGAATTTGAACACCTTTAATTATGGGTTCAGAGACTTTAGGATTAAAATGGGTCATACCGAACCGTCCGGTTTTGGCACTACAAACAGTTTGGAATCATAACACTTGTTTTGTAGGTGAGGTGGAACTGGCACAATGACCTGAGTCTGTACCAGGTTTTTTTTTTTTTTTATCAATAATTTTTATTCAGATTTTTTTTTTGTTATGCAAAACAGGGGTACAGAAAGAAAAGGAGAGGGGGGGGAAGGGGGAGTAGTAAATACATAAGAGAGACATTTTGTATACTTATACATACATTTCAAAATCGATCAAACATGTGTATCAGAAGGAGTACAATGGACATAATGTAGTGAGGGGTACATAATAAAGGAAAAATAAAATAAAAAATGAATGAGTCCACAATAACTCCAAGAACTGCAACCAAGAGCACCGAGCGGCCCCATGCCTAGGAAGGGGAGGCGTCTCCAACTAGGGGAAGGGTGTGAGGGTGAATGTCCGGGGAGGACGATCGCCGTACTAAGTTGGCTCCCTCACCCTCCGTGGTAAAGAGCATCCAAGGCTTCCAACGCACTAGAGGGGACTTGGCAGAGAGGGAGCAAGGCATATACTCAGTCTCCATCAAGAATTGCCTCTGAATTTTATGTATGACTTTCATTAGGGGGGGGGGGGTACGGATTGTTTCCAGTTCTGGGTTAAGGCCGCTCGGGCTGCAAGGCAAATATGACCCAAACCATATTGTAAATTAGCACCTACGGTGCGCGGGTAGACATTTAGTAAAGCGATGAGTGGGGTGGGGGTCAGGGTGAGTCCCAGTACTTTATTATTCAACCCAAACACCTCGACCCAGTACGACTTAATAGAGGGGCAGGTCCAAAAAATATGAAAAAGATGGCCCACCTCACCGCTGAGACGCCAGCAAAACTTTGAGCATGCAGGCCAAATCGTGTGCAACCTATCGGGTGTGAGATATAACCTATGCAGTAACTTGACGTGCATCTCGGAATGGTTTAGGCATTTGGACATAGTGAAGGATGACAGAAAAATGTGTTGCCATTGGGGTTCGGTAAGGGTACAGCCAATATCAACCTCCCACCTGATTTAGGCTCTAGTTTTAAGAACGGGAACTAATGCTAGTAGTGTCTTGTACCAGAAGGAGATCTCACCTGCAGAGTCATCCTTAAGAAGACGACCCACGACTTGAGACATAGTAGGGTGCAATGGGGAGGGGGTAAGGTGTAGGCTGTTCCACCAATGTTGTATTTGATAGTATCTGAGCCTCTCAGATTCAGGTAAAGCAAAGCGTTCTTGGATGGTAGAGTAGGAGCTGAGCACGGGCCCGTTGAGCAGAACTCCTAGTAGACTGATCCCCCTAGAACACCAACCTGTCAAAATTAAGATTAGGGATTAGGGCGGTTACTGTACGTAGGGAAATTCGAGGCAAGGTATGAAGGGGAGAATATGAGTCGATGGTCAGTTTATCCCAGACCTGTAAAGTGGCTCGGGTTGAGGGGAGAAGGCGTAGATCCGAGGGTCGCATAGATTTAGGTAGCCAAAAAAGATCCCTAAAGGGGAACCTAAGGCAGGTTAGTCCCTCCAAACACGTCCACTCCGAATGGACATCACTAGTGAGAGCTTTAATCTGAGCCAAAAGGCAAGCTTCTTGGTATAGAGGGAGGTTTGGCATGTCGAGGCCGCCTACTCTCCTAGGTAATGACATCCTGGCACGGGACAATTTAGGTGGTCGCAAAGACCAGACATAATTGGTGAGGATAGTAGTAACCTTATCTAAATATTTCTTGGGGAAGACAAAGGGGATTGTGCGAAACAGAAACATTAATTTGGGAAGCAACAACATTTTAAAGGCGGCCAGGAGTCCCAGCCATGATATCTCATAGTTGAGCCACAATTTGGTGGACAATTGTAGCGCAGTCAGTAAAGGGGGGAGGTTATCATTAAATACAGAAGAGGAGGATGGGGGGATATGGATACCCAAATACTTTATCAAGGTTGTTTGCCAATTGTAGGGGTATTTAGTACACAGAGGGGCCATGGAATGAGCGAGATTGATAGGCAGAGCGTCAGTTTTAGTTGTGTTTAATTTGTAGTAGGACGCTGCAGAGTACCTATCTATAATATTGTGTAAATGAGGGAGTGAGGTGCAGGGGTCGGTTACAAATAAAAGAACATCATCTGCAAATAAGCATAGTTTATGGGGGACGGTGCCTAGATGGAATCCTGGGAACTGTGAGTCCGCCCGAATCTTAGCAGCCAAGGGTTCAATCGCCAGGACAATAATGAGAGGGGAGAGGGGGCAGCCCTGATGCGTGCCATTGTAGATTGGGAAGGAGGAAGACAGGAAACCATTACTAAAGGCCCGGGCCGAGGGCGAGCATAGATGACAGGATACGGTCGCGGAAGCCAAATTTCAATAATACTTCCTGTATGTAGGTCCAGTTTATGCGGTCGAAAGCCTTCTCTGCATCTGAGGATAACAGGAGGAGGCCCTGATCACGGGCTATGGAGTCTACGAGGTTAAATACCCTACGGGTATTATCAGACGCTTGTCGACCGGGGATGAATCCAACTTGATCAGGGTGTATCAAGGAGGGAAGGAGGGCGTTCAGTTGGTGAACTATTAATTTAGCATATATTTTAATGTCTCCGTTTAACAGCGCAATGGTAGTTTTGGCAAGAAGTCAAGTCCTTACCTGGTTTGGGGATCGTGACAATACGAGCCTCCAGCACCTCCGTTGGGAGAGTGCCCTGAGAAGTGATTTCATTATAAACTGTTACCAGGGAGGGAGCCAGGAGGTCCTGGAGTGAAGCATAAAAATCATTTATAAAGCCGTCTGGGCCTGGGGCCTTATCTTTAGGGAGGGATTTAATCGCCCTTAACGTGTCCGTGGTCAACCAGGGAGCATTCAGTACTTCTAATTGGTCATCGGTAATGGAAGGAAGTTTCAAGTCAGTGAGGAAGGAGTTGATAGAGGGAAGAGTGGGCTGCGGGGTAGAAGGGTCAGTCGAGAGATTATAAAGTTGGGAATAAAAGTCAGCAAACTGATTTGATATCTCCGAAGGGTTAGATATTTTGGCGCCTGTTGGGGATATAATAAGCTTAATTCTATTCCTAGCTTGTTGCACTCTAAGCTTACGAGCAAGCAGTTTTCCCGGTCTATTCCCCGCCAGGTAAAATTTCTGACGCATCCTGTTTAATGAGGCCTGGGTACGCACCATAAGCAACGTCTGAAGCTGGAACCTGTCACAACCCGGTCCAGTTTGCCCTGCCGATGGGTCACTTACCCCTCCTGCCGCATGCAGATTCGCTCCATCACAAAGTACCCGTGCCCGCTGTCACTTACAAGACATACAGGCTTCAGTATTTCCCGGCCTGGTAGGCCACAAGCTACATCAAAGCCTGACCTAGAGTACTGCTGTGTCAAGTCCCACTCACCTGACCATGGTTCAGCCAATCGTTAGCCAGTATGATCTCACTGCACCATCTGATTCTGCTCAGCCTATCCCAATTAGCCAAGGGGTATATGTTCCGGTTACTGGCTCTCAGTCTTCGCTAGTTCATTGTCTAGCTCAGCTCTAGCTGAGTGAAGTTAACTGTGTTTCCCTGCAGGTGCAGTTTCTTTCCTAAGTGCTGCACAGTATTGTTATCCAGCTCTACACCTGTGCAGGCCTTTCCTTTGGCTGCACAGGTAATCTCATCAAGCTCCTGACTGCTGGTGCCAGCCAGCACCTGAGATTTCAGCCTGTTTCAGTTCCCTGGATCCACTCCGGTTATTCACAAACTACCATCCTGTTCCGTGTTCAGTTTGCATCCAGTCCAAGTCATCTCAAGAGTGCTTCCTGATCCAGTTCTACAGTGACCATCCAGCCGGTTACCTCACTGCTAAGGTCAGCCACTCCACCATACTGGACTGCAGCTACAAGTAAGGAGAGTGTTGTACATCATTATGGTTTCATCCCAGTGTTAGCCTGGTTACTACTATCACACTCTCTCATACATCATCCATTCACCAACCCCAAAACCCTTGGTGGTCTAGTGGTCACGATCCCGCATTTTCTTGCCGAGACCCGGGTTCGATTCCCGGCCAGGGGATGGTATTTGCCAGCTTACTTATACACCTCCAAGTACTTGCACAGACATTTCCTGACTCCGGATTTACAAACAAATACCAGTCTGACAGTATGAACTAGCCTCATGGATCCGGCTGAAGGAATTTGTCTGTCACCGGACCTCCTGAATAATATTGCAGGTTGTCTGGAGGGTCTGGAGGTAACAAATCACCAGCTGGCACGATGCATACGAGGAATCTCTACCCGCCAAGATCAATTTCTGACTACTGCTACAGGACCAGGAGTTCTTACCCATCCTGTACAATATGCTGCTTCTGTGCCCAGACTTCACCTTCCTACACCTGATAAGTTTGATGGAAACCCCAAGCTATGCCGGGGTTTTTTTAACCAATGTGACGTACATTTCACTCTACAACCTGCCAACTTTCCTTCGGATAAAATCAAAGTTGCATATATTGTCTCCCTGCTATCCGGTCCAGCCCTGGAGTGGGTATCACCTTTGTGGGAGAGATCTGACCCATTGCTGTTTGCCTATACTGACTTTATTGCCACTTTCCGTAAGATATTTGACGAGCCCGGAAGATCTACGTCAGCATCTAAAGACATCTTACGTCTGCGCCAGGGCACTAAAACCATGGGTCAGTATGTGGTACAGTTCCAGACAATAGCATCGGAATTACAGTGGAACGAAGAAGCCCTCATAGCTACATTCTGGCATGGGCTATCAGAAGAAATCAAAGATGTCTTGGCAACTCGTGACCATCCTTCCAAGTTGGCAGATCTCATTTCCCTGTGCACCAAAGTGGACTTACGACTCCGAGAACGTTCCTGTGAGAAAAGTACATTAAAGGTTCCATCAGTATCTTTTCCTGAGAAAATCACTGCTGTTGAGAAATCCATGCAACATGGCAGATCCCGCCTCCCTCCAGAGGAGCGTCAGAGGCGACGACAAACAAATCTGTGTTTGTACTGTGGTGAAGCTGGACATTTGATCTCCTCTTGTACCAGACGACCGGGAAAACGGTCGCTCCAGATTCCTCAGGAAGGAAAGAGATTAGGAGTATTACATCCCTCTCCCAAACAGTCAGACTCCGTGATTTCAGTGACTCTTGTTGTGGCTAACAAACGTAACTTTCTGTCTGTTCTCCTGGACTCTGGTGCTGCTGGAAATTTCATAACGCAAAGTTATGTTGCCAAGCATCACATACCCACTGTGACACTGGCTCATCCAGTGTCACTGTCAGCGGTGGATGGCAGTTTAATCCCACATGGATCCATCACCCAGTGTACTTCAGTAGTTAAACTCCAGGTGGGGGCATTACATTCTGAAGAAATATCTTTTCTGGTCATCCCTAAAGCCACTCATTCCATTGTACTTGGTTTTCCCTGGCTTCAGAAACATAATCCCCTAATTGAGTGGTCTACCATGCACATTTTGTCTTGGGGTAAGAACTGTTCCAGTGTCTGTTTGAAACAAGTGGTACCTGTTCGATCATCTGATACTATCATTGCTGAGAAATTACCAACTCAGTACCACTCATACATTGACGTTTTCAGCAAACAAGGGGCTGATACTTTGCCTCCTCATAGAGAATGGGATTGCCCCATAGACCTGGTCCCTGGAAAATCACCTCCCAGGGGTCGTACATATCCATTATCTGTACCAGAGACGAAGTCCATGTCCGAGTACATCCAAGAGAACCTGAAGAAAGGGTTCATCCGTCCTTCATCATCTCCAGCCGGTGCAGGGTTTTTCTTTGTAAAAAAAAGATGGCGGACTCCGACCCTGTATTGACTACAGAGGGCTCAATGAGATCACTGTCAAAAACCGCTATCCACTGCCTTTAATCACGGAGCTCTTCGACAGAGTGAAGGGGTCTACTATCTTCACAAAACTTGACTTGAGGGGTGCCTACAATCTGATTCGCATTCGCCAGGGTGATAAATGGAAAACAGCATTTAACACGAGAGATGGGCACTATGAATATCTGGTCATGCCCTTTGGTCTGAGTAATGCCCCAGCAGTGTTTCAACATTTTGTGAATGAGATATTTCGTGACCTTCTGTACCACTCTGTTGTTGTCTACTTAGATGACATTCTCATATTCTCTAGTGACCTTGTTTCACATCGTGACCAGGTAAAAGAGGTTCTCCAAAGGCTTTGTGTAAATCACTTGTACTGTAAACTTGAAAAATGTATTTTTGAGGTTCCAGATATTCCTTTTCTTGGATACATCATTTCAGGTGCCGGCCTCAAGATGGATCCTGAAAAAGTTCAAGCGGTACTCTCCTGGTCTGAGCCTAATTCCCTGAAAGCCATTCAGAGATTCCTGGGCTTTGCCAATTATTATCGAAAATTTATCAAGGGGTTCTCTACATTAGTAGCTCCTATCTCTGCTTTGACCCGAAAGGGGGCCAATCCAACACAGTGGTCTCTGGAAGCAAAAACAGCATTTCAGTTACTGAAGCAGTCCTTTATTTCAGCTCCGGTACTCAGCCAGCCGGATGTTACTCAACCCTTCATCCTTGAGGTGGACGCATCCTCAGAAGGAGTAGGTGCAGTTCTTTCACAGAGACTCGAGGACAAACTGCATCCCTGTGGATTCTTTTCAAAGAAATTTCTGCCTGCCGAGAGGAACTACCCAATTGGTGAGAAAGAACTATTAGCCATTAAATTAGCCTTTGAGGAATGGCGTTATCTGCTGGAGGGAGCTCGCTTTCCAATTTCGGTATTCACAGACCACAAGAATCTTCTTTTTCTCAGAACTGCCCAGTGTCTCACACCCAGGCAAGCCCGGTGGGCACTATTTTTCTCTTGGTTTGATTTTAAAATTTTATACCGTCCAGGATCCCGAAACTGTAAGGCCGATGCTTTATCCCGTTCTATGGTTCCAGAAGGTGAATCAGATGGAGATGAACAGTATCCGCTGCTAAATCCTACTGTATTTGCTTCTACTGATGTGGTCACACCTCCTCCTGGTAAAACATATGTCACTCCTGACCTTCGCAGGCAACTATTACTATGGGCCCATGCCTCCAAGTTCTCCGGCCACGCGGGAGTTAGAAAGACTTTGGAATTTGTTAAAAGATCCTATTGGTGGCCTTCCTTACGTTCTGATGTCCAGGAATTTGTGTCATCTTGTCCTCAGTGCGCTCAGCATAAGGTCTCCCGTCAGTCTCCACTTGGCCCCTTGCAACCATTATCCATACCCCTACAACCTTGGACCCATATTTCAATGGATTTCATTACTGATCTCCCATCCTCCAAGGGATTTACCACTATCTGGGTTGTAGTTGACCGTTTTTCAAAAATGGCACACTTTGTACCTCTGACTGGACTGCCATCAGCTCCACGCCTCTCTCAGCTTTTCATCTCTGAAATATTTCGTCTTCACGGATTGCCCACAGAGATTGTGTCTGACAGAGGATCCCAATTTGTCGCCCGCTTCTGGCGAGCTCTCTGCTCATCTTTACAGAGTAAGTTAAAGTTCTCCACGGCATATCACCCGCAATCTAATGGGCAGACCGAGAGGGTCAATCAGGATTTAGAGACTTTCCTCCGTATGTATATATCATCCTCGCAGGATGACTGGACGGATTTCCTGCCATGGGCTGAATTCGCGCATAACCACGCCTACCATACTTCCTCTGAGACCACTCCTTTCTACACTGTGTATGGACGGCATCCTCGTGTTCCTGAGTTCCAGTCTCTCCCAGTATTTGATGTACCAGCTGCCAAAGCAACTCTCCAATATTTTGCAAACATCTGGAAGGAGGTTCATGCCACACTTAAAAAATCTTCGGTACGTTACAAGATTTTTGCCGATAGAAAGAGGAGGGCTATTCCTCACCTCAAGGTGGGTGATCGAGTTTGGTTATCCACACGCAATATCAGGCTCCGGGTACCATCAATGAAATTTGCACCTCGCTTTATCGGTCCTTTTCCTATCATCAAGGTCATCAATCCAGTGGCTTACCGTTTACAACTTCCACAATCACTTCAAATTCCCAACTCTTTTCATGTGTCGCTTCTCAAACCGCTTATACTCAACAGGTTTCAGTCTTCTCCTCCCAAGGCTCCTCTTGTTAAAACTCAGCGAGGGGTAGAATTTGAAGTCGAAAACATCATTGACTCTCGTTGTCGTTATGGGAAACTCCAATATCTGATTCATTGGAAGGGATATGGTCCTGAGGAGAGGTCCTGGGTAGATTCTGAAGATGTTAATGCTCCTCGTCTCATCTCCAACTTTCATACAAAATACCCACGAAAACCAAGGAGATGTCCTGAGGCCACTCCTCAAGGGGGGGGTAGTGTCACAACCCGGTCCAGTTTGCCCTGCCGATGGGTCACTTACCCCTCCTGCCGCATGCAGATTCGCTCTATCACAAAGTACCCGTGTCCGCTGTCACTTACAGGCTTACAGGCATACAGGCTTCAGTATTTCCCGGCCTGGTAGGCCACAAGCTACATCAAAGCCTGACCTAGAGTACTGCTGTGTCAAGTCCCACTCACCTGACCATGGTTCAGCCAATCGTTAGCCAGTATGATCTCACTGCACCATCTGATTCTGCTCAGCCTATCCCAATTAGCCAAGGGGTATATGTTCCGGTTACTGGCTCTCAGTCTTCGCTAGTTCATTGTCTAGCTCAGCTCTAGCTGAGTGAAGTTAACTGTGTTTCCCTGCAGGTGCAGTTTCTTTCCTAAGTGCTGCACAGTATTGTTATCCAGCTCTACACCTGTGCAGGCCTTTCCTTTGGCTGCACAGGTAATCTCATCAAGCTCCTGACTGCTGGTGCCAGCCAGCACCTGAGATTTCAGCCTGTTCCAGTTCCCTGGATCCACTCCGGTTATTCACAAACTACCATCCTGTTCCGTGTTCAGTTTGCATCCAGTCCAAGTCATCTCAAGAGTGCTTCCTGATCCAGTTCTACAGTGACCATCCAGCCGGTTACCTCACTGCTAAGGTCAGCCACTCCACCATACTGGACTGCAGCTACAAGTAAGGAGAGTGTTGTACATCATTACGGTTTCATCCCAGTGTTAGCCTGGTTACTACTATCACACTCTCTCATACATCATCCATTCACCAACCCCAAAACCCTTGGTGGTCTAGTGGTCACGATCCGGCATTTTCTTGCCGAGACCCGGGTTCGATTCCTGGCCAGGGGATGGTATTTGCCAGCTTACTTATACACCTCCAAGTACTTGCACAGACATTTCCTGACTCCGGATTCACAAACAAATACCAGTCTGACAGAACCTAATATCAGCTAACTCTTTCTGGAGGGATCTCGAGGGTCGAGTTTGGTTTTTCTCCTCCAGTTCCTTTAATTTACGCTCCAAATCATTCAAGCGTTGCTGATGTAGTTTCTTAAGGTGGGCTCCTGCATGCATCGCCGCCCCTCTAGCAACGACTTTCAGCGAGCACCAGAAGTTCAGAATGGACGTGTCCGCAGGAGAATTAAATTACAAGTAGGATATGATGCGGTCTACTATAATTGTTTTAGAGACGGGGTTGGCCAGTAGGTGAGGGGAGAGTCGCCAAGGTCGGGGCGGGGCATGCTGACTATTAAGATCCCATTGAAGAAACAGTGGGGCATGATCTGACCAGGTTATTGGAAGGATATCCGCGGATCTAGTAAATTGGAGGGTCCATTTATCAGAAAACAAAAAATCAATGCGGGAATAGGAGTTGTGAATGGGAGAATAGTATGTGTACTCACGGCCCGTAGGGTTTTTCACTCGCCAAATATCGTAGATGTCAAATTCAGCCAGGAGATTGCAGAAGGCTAAGCATGGGGCGTTAGAGGAGGCTAATGGGGAATGGGAGGGCCTGGGAGACCTGTCCAACCTAGGGTCAAGGACCAGATTGAAGTCCCCCATGAGTAGGAGCGAGCCTGTACGGTTCCTCTGGATAACTAAACATAGTTTACGTAAAAAGGCCACTTGGTTTGAGTTAGGGGCATAAGCTGAAACCAGGGTAACAGGTTTGTCATTTAAAAGGCCACTCAAGATAAGATAGCGGCCACTTTTATCGGCAACCTGGGAGTGTAAAGTGAAGGAGACAGAGTTTTTAAACAATATGGCTACACCATTCCTCTTAAAAGGGCCGTTTGCAAAATAACCGATAGGGAACCTGTGGTCTTTAAACGTAGGGGGCGCTAAGGACGAAAAGGGCGTCTCCTGCAGCGCAATAACATCTGCCTTGTGCCTAGCAAAATAGTCCAATGCTAACCTTCGTTTATTAGGGGAATTTAACCCCTTAGCGTTCATGGACAGCACCTGGAGCATCGAGACGGTCTAAAGCACGCCATGAGTGGTGAGATATTTCTGTATACATGTAAGAAATGGTTTTGTCTCATACAGTTAGAGTGTTGCGAAGGGGGGGGAGGGGAGGGAGGAAATAACAAGGGAAGATAGGGTAAGAACAAACCAAAACGACCCAGTGCATCGGGTCGGTATAACTACTGCAAGGGAAGCAAAAAAATGCAGCAGTACATTAGCGGGGGGGAACATGTGGCCTGACGCCACCACCACCTATGACCTAAATAAGGAGAAAGGGAAAAAAAACATATACAAATACAAATATGACTACCGACCATGTAAGGACAACAGAGAACATATACGCATGGACTAATTAACTAAACAATGAGGACGGAGCCGGCACTCCAGCATTACAACTACTAAGAGGGTGACTCACGTGGCCGCGTCTAGACGAATAGTTAAGACCTATCCGCTAGAACGGTACAGTGTAACGTCCATATTCAAAGTCCAGGTTTACAGTGACGACTTCAGGCGACGAGCCACTCCGATTGAAGGGTTGACTGTTTCTTGGATCCAGGCGGCATGGTGACAGGGATATCCCACTCAGATAGCAGCTTGACTCCTGCTTCCAATAAGGCAACTGTGTAGGATTTATTTTCATATGAGATGAGCTTTATCGGAAAACCCCATCGGTAATTAATCTCTTGGTCACGAAGCGCTAGTGTAACATGGATAAACGATCGTCTTTTAGCCAAAGTCGAAAAATCCGGAAAGAGTTGTAACCCACCAAGCGCATCAGAGTCGGAGTCTCTTGCCGCCTTTAGGATGCGTTCTTTCATCGTGAAGAAGTGCACTCTCATGAGCGTGTCTCGCGGGAGCGAGGGGGGCAACGAGCGTGGTTCAGGTAGTCTATGGATCCTGTCTATAAGCAGCTCCCTGGGATCAGCCCTGGGCAAGAGCTTCCTAAATAACGCGGTGGCGTAATCTTCCAGCTCGGAATTTTGCACGGAGTCGGGAATGCCTCGGATCTTGATATTATTGCGCCGAGATCTGTCCTCGATATCCGCAATCTTGAGTTTAAACGCCTCCAGGTCATTCATCTGTTAATCATGTGCCGCTATGAGGTCGTTGTGAGACGAGACCAATTCCTCGACTTTCCGTTCCAGATGGTCTGTGCGTTCCCCTATAGCATGCAATTCTGTCTTAACCTCTCGGACAGCCGCTGTGAGATCTTTATTCAGCTCTGTTTTAAACGCTGATAGAGCCTGGTACAGAGTTTTGACCGTGAGAGGGGCGTCGGATTCCGGGTCGAACCCCGGGACAGAAGCAGGACTGCAGGGAGGGTCTGACGCAGAGGTGGCTATAGGGGACTTCCGTGCAGTAGGAGGGGCAGGAGCCGCTTTCTGAGACGAAAACCTTTTTCAGCTGCATTCTGAAGCGATGGATCCCGGAGAATATATGGTGACAGGTTAGGTAATCATAGAGGTCAAAGGTGGTGGTTTGTAAAGGGTCTGGACTACATCAGAAGAACGGCATCACCAGGGGCCCGGCATCCGGCTGTCAGCCTCCAGAAGAGCCCAAAGGTAAGTATCCGGCGAGCAAGGGAGAGAGGGAGCCAGATACTCAGACAACAGTCAGCAGCACAGTGTCACAGGGGTCGGGCAGACAGTGCTCCCCAGGGCAAACACTCACCCCTCCTGGGATATTCTCACGGTGCTGTGCAGGGTCGAGGGGTATGAGGAGAGAGCACAAAGAAGAAGCCAGTCCATCCACATCTGCAGGGGGGATAAGTGGCTATTAACAGGCCTCCACACTGGCAGGGCTCGGCAGGCGGGGGTGTGTAGTTAATTTAGGCCCCGAATCCCGATGCTGATGTAGGCCTCAACTCCCGGGTGCTTCAAAAGGAGCAACAGACCCCCCTTTTTCCCCACGAGGGGGTATTTATGTGGCAGGAGGTCTCAGGGGGAGCAGGTCAGGCCCGTGGGGGCAGAGGAGTGCAGTCGGCCGGCGGGCCGGGTGTAGCAAGATGGCCGCCGCCGGGCTGGGTGCAGGGACAAGGAGGCCGCAGCCGCGGTTCCGGAGGGCGGGGAGCGGGAGCTTGATCCTCGCCGCCGTCCCCGATGGTCTGGGGGAGGAGAGGGGCCCTGAATCAGCCAGGTTGCAGGTATATAGGAGACGCCAGGGGTTCCGGTGCGGCTGCGCTCCGGTCCTGGAGCACGCGCCCGGGGAAGGCCCCAAACTCGAGGTCCCGGCTTCGGGACGGAGCGTAGGCCTCAACCTTAAAACAGTGCCAGGGGGCACCTCTCTAGCCTCCCCGAGCCCTGGGCGTGTTGGGCACTCGTCATAGGGGAAAACCAGGGGTGAGGGTCTGAGGTGTATGCTCTTTAGTAGCAGGGCCGGCAAGAGCTCATGCAGGGCACAACTACTCAGGATGCAGGTCAGGCCACGCCCCCCTGTACCAGTTTTTGAATTGCTGCCTGTAAAGGTCAAACTTGCTTCTGGAGAAGCTGATATGAAGAATCTGGGAGGTGGGAGTTCTTGAAAAATTCCAGTCTGTATCCCTGTGCGATAAGATCTTTCACCTAGGCATCTAGGCATGACGTTGCCCAGATGTGACTGAAATAACGTATCCGGGCTCCCACCTGCCTGTCTTCCAGGAAGTGTGGTCCACTGTCATGCTCAAGACTTTGAGGAAGCAGAACCAGAGGTCTGTTCCTGAGAACCTGCAGCTGCGGCTTTTCTGGGTTTACCTTTACCGCCTCTGAATGCTATAGAAGAACCCTTGGACTTGTTTTTAAATTTAGCTGTCCGAAAGGACTGCCAAGTCGGGGCAGAGTAGGTTTTGCTAGCAGGGGTCACTGAGGAAGGAAGGTATGTAGACTTACCCGCAGTGGCCTTAGATATCCAAGTATCTAGTTCATCTCCAAACAGAGCCTCGCCCGTGAATGGTAGGCTCTCCACGCCTTTTCTGGAATCCGCATCCGCAGTCCACTAGCGTAGCCACAAGCCCCTGCATGCTGACACTACCATGGCAGTGGTGCATGCGTTGAGTAAACCAATTTCTTTTATGGCCTCCACCATAAAGTTAGCAGCATCTTGGATGTGCTGTAGGAGTTAATGTCATCCCTGGTTAGTGAATCTAAATCTTCAATTAGATTATCAGACCATCTTGAAATTGCTCTAGATCCATGCGCAAGCAATATTGGGTCTCTGGGCTACCCCAGCAGACAAGTATATAGATTTAAGAGTGGTCTTTGTTGATCAGGTCATCCATAGACTGCCTTAAGAATTGTGTCTCCCTTTCACTATGAGATAGCTTAGTGCAAATATTAGAAATCATCCCTTTAATGGAAGCCAACCACGCGGGTTCAGCCCCACTAGCTGGAGAGGGAGCACTATCTTGGGTGCAGGGTAGTGAGTCCTCAGGGGATGAGACATTCTGCAGTACAAGAGACACAGCCCATGGACATGATTGTGAAAGGGATACACACACACACACACACACACACCAGGTGAAACACAGTATATGTAGGCAGGGTCCTCAGAAATTAGAGCCAGCCACACAGCGCCCCTTTAGCAAAGTTAAACTGAGCTGGGTCACAATAACAAGCACTTTAGTAGAGCTTTATAAATTTACACCCACCCCCTTTCACTAAGACCCCCTGGTACCGCTGAGGAAACCTGGAGTCCTTGTGGAGGAGCAGCGCTTCTCTGTGAATGCTTCCTGTAGGAGCTGCAGAGGGAAAATGGTGCTGGAGAGCTGTAGGATCCGCTCTGAGTGAAGCCCCGCCCCCTGTAATGGCGACAGCTTCCCGCATTTTTTATACTGGCCTGAGGAATTAAATGTCTAACCAAGTGATTAAATCCCTGTTAGCACAGTGTGGACATTATAGGAGTCTCAGTGCGGCCCTCTCAGTGGGACCCGCTGCAGCGTGCGTCCTTCTGAGCCTCCCTGGAGCACAGCCTGCATGAAGAGCTGCGCTCCTACCCTTGTGCCGCCATTCCCACCAGCGACCTGCTAACCCGGGACGCCGGCGCTGTACTCACCACTCTTCTGTCTTCAGGCTCTGTTAGGGGGTGGCGGTGGTGTGCTGCGGGAGGGTACGCTGTGCCGTGGTGTGGCTTGCGAATGGCTCCCTCAGGAGCTCAGGGTCCTGTCAGCTGAGAAACGGGACCATTAACTCTCTATGAAGTTGGGCCGTTTTCCCCCCTAAGTGCCACGAAGAAGTCAGTCTGCTGCCTAAACAGACCTGACTGAGAAATACAAACATTACATTAAAAAATGGAAAACTCTTCAGGAGCTCTCCAAAGCGTGACCGGCTCCTCCAGGCACATTTTCTAAACTGAGTCCGGTAGGAGGGGCATAGAGGGAGGAGCCAGCCCACACTATTAATTTCTTAAAATGCCCATGGCTCCTAGTGGACCCATCTATACCCCCATGGTACTAATGTGGACCCCAGCATCCTCTAGGACGTAAGAGAAAAGTATTTCCCCAAGACAGGTGTGTCTTGGTGGGCACCCTCTGGATCCTATGGACCTTAAAGAAAAAGAGTTCACCATGGTAAGTCTAACATAACTCTTGTTTTCTTCATCAGGATCCATAGTGATCCACAGTCCTTACATTGGTGATGTCCTAAAGCAGTTTCCCCTAAGGGTGGGGACGCTCCTGAGTAGACAGGAGAATCCAACGCCCTAAGGAAGCTTCCTGAGAGGTAAAGGTATCAAAAGGCATAAAAACCTCAGGAACGTGTTAATCGAAGACAACGTAGCTGCCTTGCAGAGTTGTTCAGCAGTAGCACCTCAGAGAGCCACCCATGAGGGACCTGCTGAACATATCAAATGAGCAGAGACCGGAACAGGAAGATCAGCTCGAATGTAAGCCTCTGCAATAGTCATGCAAACCACCTGGACAGCGTTTGTTTACTAGCTGGCCAACCTTGCTTATAGAATCCATACAGGACAAACAGAGAATCGGTTTTCCTGATCACTCTGGTACGTTCTACGTAAATACTTAGTGCACGAACCGCATCCAATAAGGCCTCACCAATAACAGGACTAAAAGGCTGGAACCAATATCTCTGTATTTAGATGAAACTTAGACACCAACTTAGGAAGGTGACCCACCTTGGTCCGGAGAACTGCCCTATCTTAATGGAAGATCAGAAACGAAGGACAGGAAAGCACTCCTAAATCAGACCCCCTTCTCGTAGAGGCAATAGCCAGGAGATATAACACCTTTACAGACAACCACTTAAGGTCCACTGACTCTAAAGGCTCAAATGGGGAAGTCTTAAGAGCTTGCAGGACAAGGGATAAATCCCAGGGGCTACTGGATGTACAA
The DNA here is from genome assembly GCF_028390025.1 of Pseudophryne corroboree. Classification (NCBI taxonomy): domain Eukaryota; kingdom Metazoa; phylum Chordata; class Amphibia; order Anura; family Myobatrachidae; genus Pseudophryne; species Pseudophryne corroboree. The sequence continues at coordinate 585,697 of NW_026967523.1, read as the reverse complement.
AGTGAGGCTGGATATGGAGTATTCCTTGAAAAAAGGTACGCCCATCTTGTAGTGGAGCGACCGGTCATTGAAACCACACTGATAGTGCAGAAACTTGTACTTTCAGGAATGCTAGGCAAAGACCAAGGTCTAACCCTGCTTGTAGAAAGGCCAGAAGCCGGGAGACCCTTAAAAGGTAGAAGGGTCATAGTGCCTAGGCGCACACCACTGAAAATAAGCATGTCAAATCTGATAATAGATGCGGGTTGAAGACGCAGATTGTCTACATCACTGCATCCGAGAACCCCTTCGCTCTAAAAACTGATGACTCAAGAGCAAAGCCGTCAAAGACAGTCGAGCCAGGTTCCGATGCAGACAGGGACCCCGAGACAACAAGTCTGCTCGCTGTGGCAGTAGGAATGGCATGTCTATGGATAGATTTTGCAGATCGGTGGACCAATGGTGCCTGGGCCATATGGGAGTAATCAGTATAATGGAGCCTCCTTCCCGTTTAAACTTGCAAAGAAATCTGGGTAACAGCGATACTGGAGAAAACAGGTATCCCTAAAGGAAGGTCCACCGTACTGCTAAAATGTCCACGAATGCTGCCTGCGGATCTCCGGTCCCGGATCTATAGATTGGGACCTTGTGATTGTGACGCGAGTCCATCAGGTCTACATCCGGCAGACCCCATCTGTTTACCAGGTTCTGGAACACTTCAGGGTGCAGAGCCCATTCGCCGCTGTGGACATCCTGCCGACTGAGGAATCTGCTCCCCAGTTGAGGATTCCTGGCAGAAACACAGCTGAGATGGCTGGAAGGAGAGTTTCGGCCCACTGGAGCGTGCACTCCACGTTTGCCATAGCCAGATGGCTGAGAGTGCCCCCTTGGTGGTTTAGATAGGCAACTGCAGTGACATTGTCGGACTGAATCTGAACAGGCCTGCCTTGGAGGAGATCCTGAGCCTGAAAGAAAGCACCTGTAGACTGCCCGAAGTTCCAGGACGTTGATTGGCAAGTAACTTTCGTCTGGAGTCCACCGACCTTGAAGATGTGAGGACCACCCAATCCAGAATCCAAAACAGGATGTCTTTTGTCCTAGTGTGACATCTATAGCCACCAGGTGAAAGACAGATGTGGAAAAAGAACAAGCGGCTGCGCTGAATATCAGGAACGAAACATAATGTACAGAGAGCCAACGTAAAAAATAACAATGTTTATTAATAAAACATATAAAAAGATTAATTATCAAATAACCGGTGAATAATATATATATATATATATATATATATATATATATATAAGAACATTCACTAGACGTGAACTGGTGGTATGTTGTAATAACTCAGCTTTTTGGGGTGAAAAGTTCCGAGTTCCACTTGTTAGATAATTGATAGGTACCAGGTGTGCTGATGGAATCCTAATAGGTTACATGTCCCTCAGTTGAAATTGATATTCAATACCTTTCCAAAATGGGCTGGTAAGAGCCGAGCGTCCTCGGCTTCAATGTCCTGCAATGCCCATATACGCTGTGCAGCGGAAAGGAAGCGACCGTCTCTCTCACAACCCGGTCGTGGCGGCGTGTGCGCTGAAGCCGCTGATGACGGATGCTGTAGACGGAGAGTGCAGCGGGGACCAAGGAGCACCTGGAAGATTTCACCTGAGCTGAGTGTGGATAGGGGCGGGTCCTGACGCGTTTCGTCATGTTCACGTGACTTTCTCAAAGGTAGATACCTGCCTCCTAGGTCATCCGGTATTTAAAGGCTGAGTTGATTAGTGTGGACAGGTGAATGTCATCAGCAATGTTAAAAACATTAAAGATGCAAGAAACGAAGGCTCTCATGTACTAACACATAACATTATATATAGTTGGCAGAAATGACTAAAAAAAGATACATTTATAATTGACTTGTTGATGTCAGAGAAAGGTGTAGGTTTAATATGGTTATACTTTATATTGTAGTAGATAGTAAGCCATTGAAAATAATGGTTTCAGTTCAGGTGTCATGACAGGTGTATAGATTCACAACAAATTAGATCACCTGCTAGCTTCACCTATAATGAATGGCAGACATTTATCACATGGTTCACTGGACAAATATTGTTATCCGTATATGTACTAGTGGTGCCGTTTTAGGTTAAGAGAAGTTTAATCAAAGGGGAAAAAAGATATCTATTTATATAGATCACCTCTGCATAAAAAATCGGACCGAGAGGGAAAACTTTTAAATATTAGTATAGACATGATTCGAACTCTAGGATTCAAAACTAATGCTAGTCTGTCCTCTAACCTGATGCGCCACTGAGTCTGAGGTTTATGTAGAAGACAGACTGAGAGATAAACACAGTAATTTGCTTGTTTCAATATATTATAACAAAGGTGAGGGTAGTCTAACAAATGGATATCTCATATAGAAGGACATATTCTAAATTCTATAGATGAATCTAATTAGTGATTAAAACATCCTTTGTATGCAACATCGTTATCAAATATAATAAATATATCTTCTTTGTTGTGCTATATTTATAATGAATAAATAATGTAACTAAAAAATAAAGGATAAATATAAACAAAAGATAAGAAAAAATATAAACAAAAAAATGGGAAAAAAAGGACAGTCCTACATACAAGAATGATAATATATTGCAGATGGACTTCCTTCATTAAACTCTGGATCTTTCAGGGAATCATCACCAGACAAATGATACCAAAGTATGTATTCATAATACAGATGTTTTATTTCACATAGATATGCACTGTAGGGTTGGAAGAGGGGGGAGATTGTTCAATAATTTCAAGTATAGAAACTATCTGCACAGATGTTACTCAAATGTGATATAAGGAGAGTCGAAATCGATTTTCATGAAAGATCAAATTCTATACTTTCATTGAGCCCTTCCGGTGTAAGTGTTCTTAATTTATGTATCCAATAATTTTCCCTAAGACATAGTTTTCTATATCTATCTCCCCCCCGTATTGTGGGTTTGATGAGCTCTATATCCACTAGTTGGATGTCATCCGGATCTTTATGATGCTTTTCTAAAAAATGTCTGGAGACACTATGAAATATTAGGCCCTTTTGGATGTTACGTCTATGCTCAAGGAACCTCGTCCTGAGTTTGCGAGTTGTTCTACCTACATACATTAGGTTACATTTACAAACCAATATATAAATAACAAAGGAACTATTGCAATTGATATGAGAACATATCTCAAATTCAGATGAATCTGAGGGACCAAAGCTTTTTGTGTTATTCTGAATATATGAACATGTGATACATTTTTTAGCACCACATTTAAAACACCCTACTATTTTCGGGAGCCACTGTATATTGCCAGCTGATGTTGAATTCTCATTAGTGAGTCTTCTGTCAACAAAGAGGCTTGGGGCTAGTTGTTGTTGTAAATTATTTGATTTTCTAAAGATCACTGAGGGGGTATTTTTAAGTTCAGATCGAAGGATCTGATCTGTAAGGAGAATAGAGTAATTATTGTAGATGATGTTTCTAATCTTAGAAGAAGCATAGTTAAACTGTGACATGAAATGTGGCTGGTCTTGTGCAAATTTACATATATGGGTTTTTGTTTTCAAAAGATCCCTTCTATCTAAAGCATCCGTTCTCTCCCGTGCTGTTTCAATCAATCTTGCTGGATAGCCACGATTACAGAAGGATTTAGATAATTCATCCGCTTGTAGTTGGAAGTCCACTCTATTACTGCAATTACGTTTTATGCGTCTAAATTGTCCATAAGGGACATTGTTCAACCATGATTTGTGGTGTGAACTACTGTAGTGAATAAAGTTTAAAGTGTCTACCTCCTTACGAAACGTTTTTGTGGATATATTGCCCTCAATAATATTAAGTGAAATATCCAAAAAAGTGATGGATGATTGGTGCGCAGTACCAGTGAAAATTAAATTATAACTATTGTTATTCAAAGAGGTGATGAGATCAGAAGATGAAGATATATCACCATCAAAGATAAAAAACATGTCATCTATGTAACGGCCATAGTAGACAAGGTCCGCGCCACAGCTCCGCCCCCACACATGCTCCTCCTCAAAGACACCCATGTATAGGTTAGTGAAGCTTGGCGCAAACCTCGTCCCCATGGCCGTCCCAAGTATCTGTAAATAATATTCCTTATTAAATACAAAAAAATTGTGAGATAATATAAAATTGATTGAGTCCAGTATGAATTTTTGTAACTCTGAATCAATCATACTAGTTTTGGAGAGAGATTCTGCTATAGTAGATAGACCTCTCTTATGCGGAATATTAGAGTATAATGCCTGCACATCGCAGGTCATAAAGAAATAGGAACTTTTCCAATTAATGTTTGAGATATCATTTAGAAAACATGTAGTATCCCTGATGTGAGAACGTAAAGAAGAGGCAAGTGGCTGTAAAAAATAATCAACAAAGTGTGATAAATTAGAAGTGAGGGACCAAACACCAGAGATAATTGGCCGACCGGGGGGTGCAGTGAGTGATTTGTGAATTTTGGGTAAATGATAATAAGTAGGAGTGACAGGGTGTGTGGGAATCTAAATTCTTCCTTGGATATAATGCCTTTATCCAAGGCATCTTTAACTATAATAGTTAGTGATCTGTGAAAATCATGTGCAGGATTGGAGGATAATTTAACATATGTATTCCTATCATTTAGTTGTCTGAAAGCCTCTGTCAAATAATCCTCAGTGTTTTGAATGACAATGCCTCCTCCCTTGTCTGCCGACTTAATGACAAGGGAGGGGTCATTGGCAAGTTTTTGTAAAGCTAATCTCTCCTGAACTGTTAGATTATGTCTATATTTGAATCTTTTTGATTCTTTCTTACATAGACTATTAAAGTCATCCAGTGTTTTCTTGTAGAATATATCAATGGCTGGGCTCCTATGATGTAGTGGATAGAATTGCGATTTATTTCTAAATTTAAGATTACGTTCATTGGTACGACTTTGATTATAGATCTGTACCCCAGAATCTACAGTATTGTTTCAAGAAGTAGGGATTCCAGCATATCTATGCCTACTCTATCTTGATCATCTAACAGAATCGGTGTACCATCAAGTTTACGTTTAGTCAAATTCTTAGTTGCAAAGTACCTTTTGCGTGCTAAAGTACGTGTATAGGTATTGAGTTCCACGAATAAATTAAAAAATGTGGGTGGTTTAGAAGGGGCAAATTTAAGGCCCTTAGCTAAAAGTGTAGACTCTGCTGGAGAAATGTGAGTGGAGGACAAATTATAGATATTGGTCTGATTTATAGTCTCATATCTCGCTTTTTTTCTTTGTAACCTCCTGCCTCCTCTGCATCCTCTCTGCCTTCTTCCCTTGGTCTTTTTGGGGAGTCTATTCTTAATATGTCGTATTGATTGTGCATATGATATGGGAGTTTTTGTTTTAGAATCCTCTGATCCCTCTCTAAAAAATTACTAGAGTTAGGGAGACTGGTTTCACAGGAGGGATTGATATGTGTAGTGTTCTTTGGTCTCACTGAGGGATCTGTCCCGAACGTATTACTAGAAGGGATCTGTCCAGGATCCTGTCTATTGATATTTAGAGAATATGAGTATCTATCTGTCTGATACTGCTGAGTTGGGTTTGACCCTTTCTTAGCATTATTTTTGGAGTTATTATGATAACTCCTGTCTCTTTTCAATCTTTGGTTTGAAAAGCTCCTGGATCTCCCCCTAATAAAAGAATGAGTTCTCTTATTAAAACTCCGGACTTTATCCTGATTGTAGTCCTCAGTGTCTCTCGTACATTTCCTATTTTTCCCATCTATCACCTCCTTCTCATATAACTCAATTTTATGATTTAATTTGGAGTCATTATGTTGAAATTGAGGATGATCAGAATATATACTTAAGCGTTTCCTTGTTTCCTCAATTTCCTGCGATAGTATGAGGGTCTTCTCTCTACGATAATTAATCAGAAGTTCCATTAATGAATAGGAACAGTCATCTAATAGGGAGTCCCATTTGGTTTTTAATAAGGGATCATCCACAAAGGATAACGTTTTGAATATCCTCAGACCTCTAGGGATTTTTTTTGAATCCTAGAGTTCGAATCATGTCTATACTAATATTTAAATATCTTCCCTCTCGGTCCGATTTTTTATCTCTCAGTCTGTCTTCTATATAAACCTCAGACTCAGTGGTGCATCAGGTTAGAGGACAGACTAGCATTAGTTTTGAATCCTAGAGTTCGAATCATGTCTATACTAATATTTAAAAGTTTTCCCTCTCGGTCCGATTTTTTATCTCTCAGTCTGTCTTCTATATAAACCTCAGACTCAGTGGCGTATTAGGTTAGAGGACAGACTAGCATTAGTTTTGAATCCTAGAGTTCAAATCATGTCTATACTAATATTTAAAAGTTTTCCCTCTCAGTACGATTTTTTATGCAGAGGTGATCTATATAAATAGATATCTTTTTTTCCCTTTGATTAAACTTCTCTTAACCTAAAACGGCACCACTAGTACATATACGGATAACAATATTTGTCCAGTGAACCTTGTGATAAATGTCTGCCATTCATTATAGGTGAAGCTAGCAGGTGATCTAATTTGTTGTGAATCAATACACCTGTCATGACACCTGAACTGAAACCATTATTTTCAATGGCTTACTATCTACTACAATATAAAGTATAACCATATTAAACCTACACCTTTCTCTGACATCAACAAGTCAATTATAAATGTATCTTTTTTTAGTCATTTCTGCCAACTATATATAATGTTATGTGTTAGTACATGAGAGCCTTCGTTTCTTGCATCTTTATTGTTTTTAACATTGCTGATGACATTCACCTGTCCACACTAATCAACTCAGCCTTTAAATACCGGATGACCTAGGAGGCAGGTATCTACCTTTGAGAAAGTCACGTGAACATGACGAAACGCGTCAGGACCCGCCCCTATCCACACTCAGCTCAGGTGAAATCTTCCAGGTGCTCCTTGGTCCCCGCTGCACTCTCCGTCTACAGCATCCGACATCAGCGGCTTCAGCGCACACGCCGCCACGGCCGGGTTGTGAGAGAGACGGTCTCTTCCTTTCCGCTGCACAGCGTATATGGGCATTGCAGGACATTGAAGCCGAGGACGCTCGGCTCTTACCAGCCCATTTTGGAAAGGTATTGAATATCAATTTCAACTGAGGGACATGTAACCTATTAGGATTCCATCAGCACACCTGGTACCTATCAATTATCTAACAAGTGGAACTCGGAACTTTTCACCCCAAAAAGCTGAGTTATTACAACATACCACCAGTTCACGTCTAGTGAATGTTCTTATATATATATATAAATATATATATATATATATATATATATATAATTCACCGGTTATTTGATAATTAATCTTTTTATATGTTTTATTAATAAACATTGTTATTTTTTACGTTGGCTCTCTGTACATTATGTTTCGTTCCTGATATTCAGCGCAGCCGCTTGTTCTTTTTCTATGCTATCACCACAATACTACACATAGTATTCCGGCAAGCGAAGACTATCAGGAACATACAATTGTGATAATTTAATTCTATGTAACACGCATTGGCTTTTAATGTTTATTTGATGATTAGGCGCTCGTCTGTTGCAGTTTTTTGTTTTGGTCTTCTATGAAAGACAGATGTACCTCCAGAGATAGTACCATCTTCTCAGCCCTGATAATGATACTGCCTGTTCCACCTGGAAAGGATCATATGTTGTAGGGGCCTGGAGTGAAGCTGGGTATACTCCACCATATTGAAGGTGGAGACCAAGGACCCCTTAACCTGCATGGCGGAATGTATGGACACCCGGAGATTGTGCAGTAAGATGTGGACAACTGACTGCAGTTTGTCAACTTTGTCCACTGGCAGGAAGAGCCTCTGTTCCCACAAATCCAGGAGAGCCTCTAGATGCAACATCTGTTGTGAAGGGACAAGGAAGGGCTTTTCCCAACTGATCAGCCACCTAAGGGTCTGTAGAAAGGAAATGGTTATTTAAACTTCCTGAGATTGTGCCAGGAGCAACAACAAGTCGTCCAAATATGGGAGCACACTGATACCTTGACGACGCAGCTGAGCACCAATCACCGCCATCAGCTCGGTAAATACCCGTGGAGCCGTACCCAGCCCAAAGGGTAGTGCCTGAAACTGGTAATACTGTTGCAGAACAGCAAAGCGGAGGAATCTCTGATGAGTAGGTGCTATAGGAACATGTAGGTAGGGGTCTATAGTTGACTGGAGCTATGAGACTGCAAATTGCAGAAGTCTGCCTGCCACCCTGGCGTCCCACAGGAGAAGGCCCGCCTCGTCAGGTGGAGGGCTTATCCCTCTGCTTGGGGGTCGGGAATCTGGCCGTCCAGGTTTGCTTAGTCTGCGACTTAGCCGACTTGCTGGAGAAAACCTGCATGGAAAAGCCTGCCCTTTCACTTTGCCTTAAAACCGAAAATTCCAAAAGAAAGACGTCCCAGCCTTCGGGTTAGATGCTGATGGCAAAAAAGCAGATTTAGAAGCTGGCAGTGTAGCCACAATATTATCCAATTCTGCACACAGCGAGCTACCACTGAAGTAGTCGAGGCCCTGGAAGCCAACAGACTCGTATCCCAGGATGCCTCTTCTAAATATCGGGCTGATTGCTTAATGTTAGCAATAAGAGACAGCTGGTCTATGGAACCATCTAACTTCAGACTGTCCTTTAGTGCATCAGCCTAATTAATGTGGAGAAGTGCACCAGGCGTGCCACGTGAACATCCACACAAGATCCCATTTAGCACACTCTCCTTGTGGTAAAGGGTAACGAGATGCTCATAGGCACCAGGACCTTCGTACTAGGAGCATTCTTGAAGGAGTTCAGCATGATACTCAGTGAGGGAACTCAGCCTTAACCACCTTCTGACGCTTAAAGATGATCCTCCTCACCCAACAGAGAGCCAGAGAGAGAGAGAGGTGTCCAACTCTTCCTCTGAGGACTCCAGAGTCTGACCACTGTGTAGACTGTAAGGATAACAGAGAGAGAGAGAGAGAGAGAGAGAGAGAGAGAGAGAGAGAGAGAGAGAGGTGTCCAACTCTTCCTCTGAGGACTCCAGAGTCTGACCACTGTCTAGACTGTAAGGATAACAGAGAGCGCTTATGTGCCATACTCATCTGAGGACGGTCTGCTGCAACAACTGCTGAGAGGTGGCCGACGTGTTGTCTGAGTAGGTCAATAAGTTCATCCATGGAGGATACCCCGGGGAATGCAATGCATGGGGCAATTGCTGCAGAAACCCCACATTAGGCAGCAAAGCAGGAGGCACCAATAGCTCCCCCCAGGGTGGTTCCTGCGCAGGACCTGGTTGGAGCAGCCGTTGTAGGTTTGGCACATAGCATGTAACACACAAATGGTCCTGCACAAGGTCCTGTGGAGATAATGCTGCCGCACAGGCCTTACATGAAACCAGCACAGGTGCATTATCCTCTTTCTTACACTTTGGAAGACCAGAAGCTAAGCACACACAATGTCCAGCTCTAGCAACTGCAAATGTGACTGCCTTCACAAATCACACAGTCATTGTGAAGTACCACAGCCCGGAACACCCGTACTCACATGTAAGGGATAGATACAATGCAGTCACACGCCTGCACTCACATGTAAGGGATAGATACAATGCAGTCACACAGCCCGGAACACCTGTACTCACATGTAAGGGATAGATACAATGCAGTCACACAGCCCGGAACACCTGTACTCACATGTAAGAAACAGATACAATGCAGTCACACAGCCCGGAACACCTGCACTCACATGTAAGGGATAGATACAATGCAGTCACACAGCCCGGAACACCTGTACTCACATGTAAGGGATAGATACAATGCAGTCACACAGCCCGGAACACCTGTACTCACATGTAAGGGATAGATACAATGCAGTCACACAGCCCGGAACACCCGTACTCACATGTAAGGGATAGATACAATGCAGTCACACAGCCCGGAACACCTGTACTCACATGTAAGGGATAGATACAATGCAGTCACACAGCCCGGAACACCTGCACTCACATGTAAGGGATAGATACAATGCAGTCACACAGCCCGGAACACCTGCACTCACATGTAAGGGATAGATACAATGCAGTCACACAGCCCGGAACACCTGTACTCACATGTAAGGGATAGATACAATGCAGTCACACAGCCCGGAACACCTGTACTCACATGTAAGGGATAGATACAATGCAGTCACACAGCCCGGAACACCTGCACTCACATGTAAGGGACAGATACAATGCAGTCACACAGCCCGGAACACCTGCACTCACATGTAAGGGATAGATACAATGCAGTCACACAGCCCGGAACACCTGTACTCACATGTAAGGGATAGATACAATGCAGTCACACAGCCCGGAACATCTGTACTCACATGTAAGAAACAGATACAATGCAGTCACACAGCCCGGAACACCTGTACTCACATGTAAGGGATAGATACAATGCAGTCACACAGCCCGGAACACCTGCACTCACATGTAAGGGATAGGTACAATGCAGTCACACAGCCCGGAATACCTGTACTCACATGTAAGGGATAGATACAATGCAGTCACACAGCCCGGAACACCTGTACTCACATGTAAGGGATAGATACAATGCAGTCACACAGCCCGGAACACCTGTACTCACATGTAAGGGATAGATACAATGCAGTCACACAGCCCGGAACACCTGTACTCACATGTAAGGGATAGATACAATGCAGTCACACAGCCCGGAACACCTGTACTCACATGTAAGGGACAGATACAATGCAGTCACACAGCCCGGAACACCTGCACTCACATGTAAGGGATAGATACAATGCAGTCACACAGGCCGGAACACCCGTACTCACATGTAAGGGACAGATACAATACAGTCACACAGCCCGGAACACCTGCACTCACATGTAAGGGATAGATACAATGCAGTCACACAGCCCGGAACACCTGCACTCACATGTAAGGGATAGATACAATGCAGTCACACAGCAGAGCTAGCACCAGTCACACACAAGTACATAACAATTACAATGGGCACTGACGTCATCTACTCACACCACAGTGGTAGGTAGGACTAGTGCATGTATAACCTGGCCACTTCTGGAGACAGAACCCAGCATTCCCAGAGCCTGGCATCACACTCATTCCCACTGGAATGTCACTCAGAGACTCTTATAAGGGAAGCATGTGGGGGAGGGGCAGCCGAGAGGTAATCCCAGCTGTGGAATCAGGCTCTGGGAGAGGGCCTACCTCCCCTGGCTGACATCACCCACCAGGTACCCTGGCCTCCATTATCCTATATATGTATTATATGCATGCCCTGGTGGTCTAGTGTAACCCGTAGCAGCAGCCAGGGATCACATCAGAGCCTGCGGAAGCACGGACTGCATGTATTGTGGGTCCCACGAGCCGGAGAATGCCTTACCTGTCCTCCGGGTGCAGTCCGGGGCCCTGGATGCTGCACTAGCGTGGCGATCAGGAAGTAACCACGCCGGAATCATCAGTCTCTTAGCCTCACTAACGTTGCGGCACCAGCGGGGGATTGTTGGAGCAGCAGCGGCGGTGCTCAGAGAGACTCCCAGCGCTGCTCATTCATTCCTCTCCGTTGTGTGACCGGTGCTCCGGCTTCTGCCAGCACCAACACTAAAACTGCCCACTGGCCAGGGGCGGGGTACATGGGGAGGAGGTCAGGAGCATCCTGGGAAATAAAAGCTTAACTGTGTGATGCCCGGTCGTCTCCTACCACCTACACCCCGATGTAAGAACTGTGGATCACTATGGACCCTAAAGAAGAAAACGCCTTTAACAGAAAACACCCGATACAAATGTTGCCGCCGACAGACGCAATATTAGCATTTCAGATCACCACCCCCGGGGGAGGTGAGCTGAAATGCGCAAAACTTTTTGTGATTGCGCCCATGATGTTAGTTGGGTTAAGTAGCTTTACAAAGCTAATCCAGGCTGCTATGGGCGCGATATGACCAAAAATGGGGGACAATTCAATATTGCCCCGCAAACTCCTGTCACTGTAGACGTGAGATCGGGCGCGATATTACAATTGAATATCGCCCCTTGTGTTATAAACACCCAACTGAGAACAGGGCTGATGGTCCTAGACTACACCACTGGGCAGATACATTTCCATCATTAGTCTGTACTGACAGAGGAGGGTGTAGTATAAGAGATTGCTGTAGTGACTGAGCAATGAGAATATGTGACTTCTGTAATAAGTGTTTATTACTCACCTGTGCTGATATCTGTAGGGATCTCCTCCTCCTTACACTGCTGATAACTCCTCACATGCGTCTCTTCTTCTCCATCTATATCTTCTGCCTTTATATCAGTCACATACATCTCTTCTTCTCCCTCTATATCTTCTGCCTTTATATCAGTCACATACGTCTCTTCTTCTCCCTCTATATCTTCTGCCTTTATATCAGTCACATACGTCTCCTCTTCTTCCTCTATATCTTCTGCCTTCATATCAGTCACATACGTCTCTTCTTCTCCATCTATATCTTCTGCCTTTATATCAGTCACATACGTCTCTTCTTCTCCCTTCATATCAGTCACATACGTCTCTTCTTCTCCCTCTATATCTTCTGCCTTCATATCAGTCACATACGTCTCTTCTTCTCCCTCTATATCTTCTGCCTTCATATCAGTCAGACACGTCTCTTCTTCTCCCTCTATATCTTCTGCCTTTATATCAGTCAGACAGTCATCCTAAATAGCCCACAAAACAATATACATTAATAATGTCTGATTTCAGATAGTGTAATATCAGTGTATAAAACACACAGCTTCTCTACAGATCATATAGTGACAGTGACTTTGGTATATTGGTGAGACCCTAAATCCCACCTACCTGATCCTCCTGTGGGATCCTGTGATTCTCCTCTGTACAGTCCTGGGAATACAGAGGACGGGGACATCTCTCTGGGGTATCTCTGTTACTGGGCCCATCTGTAGGAGACACACAGTGACTGAATACAGTGTATATATGTGATTATCAGATGATGTGTGTATATAGGGGGCCCCATACCTGCTCTCCCCTGTACAATACATGACAGTCTCCTCTTACCCAGTGATGTGAGGGGCCGGTTATTCTCCATCATCACGTCCTTGTACAGACCCCTGTGTTCCTCTATATACTCCTCCTCCTGCATGGAGACATAGACAGTGACATCCTGACACCTTATAGGAACCTGACACACACACAGTGATACAGTCATCACCCAGACACGTCCCCTGGTGTTACTGTATAATGCCCCATTCCCAGCAGTCACCTCTCCAATCATCACCCAGACACATCCCCTGGTGTTACTGTATAATGCCCCATTCCCAGCAGTCACCTCTCCAGTTATCACCAGACACATCTCCTGGTGTTACTGTATAATGTCCCATTCCCAGCAGTCACCTCTCCAGTCATCACCCAGACACTTCCTCTGGTGTTACTGTATAATGCCCCATTTCCAGCAGTCACCTCTCCAGTCATCACCCAGACACATCCCCTGGTGTTACTGTATAATGCCCCAATCCCAGCAGTCACCTCTCCAGTCATCACCCAGACACAACCCTTGGTGTTACTGTATAATGTCCCATTCACAGCAGTCACCTCTCCAGTCATCGCCCAGACACATCCCCTGGTGTTACTGTATAATGTCCCATTCCCAGCAGTCACCTCTCCAGTCTTCACCCAGACACGTCACCTGGTGTTACTGTATAACGTCCCATTCCCAGCAGTCACCTCTCCAGTCATCACCAGACACATCCCCTGGTGTTACTGTATAATGCCTCATTCCCAGCAGTCACCTCTCCAGTCATCATCCAGACACGCCTCCTGGTGTTACTTTATAATGCCACATTCCCAGCATTCACCTCTCCAGTCATCACTGAGACACATACCCCGGTGTTACTGTATAATGCCCCATTCCCTGCAGTCACCTCTCCAGTCATCACCCAGACACATACCCCGGTGTTACTGTATAATGTCCCATTCCCGGCAGTCACCTCTCCAGTCATCACCAGACACATCCCCTGGTGTTACTGTATAATGTCCCATTCCCAGCAATCATCTCTCCAGTCATCACCCAGACACGTCTCCTGGTGTTACTGTATAATGCCCCATTCCCAGCAGTCACCTCTCCAGTCATCACCTGTACACGTCCCCTGGTGTTACTGTATAATGCCCCATTCACAGCAGTCACCTCTCCAGTCAGCAGCTGAATGATCTTGTTGGTGAGTTCCAGGATCTTTTGGTCATTGTGTCTCTCATGTATTAGTGAGAGAGGTGGAGGCACTGGGATGGGGCTCTGGGTTCTACTCATTCCTCCTGACACACGGGGATGGCTGTTGAGTATCTCACACTCATTGGATGTCTTCTTCACTACTGTGTAATCCTGAGTAATGGAGGAGACATCAAATATCAATATATACTCTTCCAGATCCCCCCTCACCTCCCCAGTCATGTCACTTTATTATTACTATAGATATAAGTGACTTCACAGTGACGCTTCTAAATCATCTCACCTCCCCAGTCATGTCCCTGTATTATTTTTACAGATATGAGTGACGTCACTATGAAGCTCTAAAATCCTTTCACCTCCCCAGTCATGTCCCTGTATTATTACTATAGATATGTGATGTCACTGTGACGCTCCCAGATCCCCTCACCTCCCCAGTCATGTCCCTGTATTATTACTATTGATATAAGTGATGTCACTGTGACACTCCCAGATTCCCTCACCTCCCCAGTCATATCCCTGTATTATTACTATAGATAAAAGTGACATAACTGTGACGCTCCCAGATCCCCTCACCCCACCCAGTCATGTCTCTGTATTATTGCTACAGATATAAGTGAGGTCATTGTGATGCTCCCAGATCCCCTCACCTCCCCAGTCATGTCCTTGTATTATTACTATAGATATGTGACATCATTGCACCTCTCCCAGATCCCCTCACCTCCCCAGTCATGTTCTCGTATTATTACAATAGATATAAGTGATGTCACAGTGACAATCCCAGATCCCCTCAACTCCCCAGTCATGTCCCTGTATTATTACTATAGATGTGAGTCACAGTGACCCTCCCAGATCCCCTCACCTTCCCAGTCATGTTCTCGTATTATTACAATAGATATGTGATGTCACTGTGACACTCCCAGATGCCCTCACCCTCCCCAGTCATATCTCTGTATTATTACTGTACATAAAAGTGACATTACTGTGACACTCCCAGATCCCCTAAACCCACCCAGTCATGTCTCTGTATTATTGCTACAGATATAAGTGAGGTCATTGTGATGCTCCCAGATCCCCTCACCTCCCCAGTCATGTCCTTGTATTATTACTATAGAAATGTGACTTCACAGTGACGCTTCTATATCCCCTCACCTCCCTAGTCATGTCCCTGTATTATTACTATAGATATGACTGACGTCACTGTGACACTCCCAGATCCCCTCACCTCCCCAGTCACGTCTCTGTATTATTACTATAGATATAAGTGACGTCACTGTGAAACTCCCAGATCCCCTCACCTCCCCAGTCATGTTCTCGTATTGTTACAATAGATATAAGTGATGTCACTGTGACACTCCCAGATCCCCTCACCCTGCCCAGTCATGTCCCTGTATTATTACAAAAAATAAGTGATGTTAGTTACGCTACCATATTCCCTCACCTCCCCATTCATGTTCCTGCATTATTACTACAGATATAAGTGATGTCACTGTGACACTCCTAGATCCCCTCACCTCCCCAGTCATGTCCCTGAATTATTATTATAGATACAAGTGAAGTCACTGTGATGCTCCCAGATCCTCTCACCTCCCCAGTCATGTCCCTGCATTATTATTATAGATATAAGAGAAGTCACTGTGATGCTCCCAGATCCCTTCACCTCCCCGGTCATGTCCCTGTATTATTATTATTAAAATAGATATAAGTGAAGTCACTGTAGTGCTCCCAGAACCCCTCACCTCCCCAGTCATGTCCCTGTATTATTACTATAGATA
Organism: Pseudophryne corroboree; assembly: GCF_028390025.1. NCBI lineage: Eukaryota > Metazoa > Chordata > Amphibia > Anura > Myobatrachidae > Pseudophryne > Pseudophryne corroboree. The sequence goes on along the minus strand of NW_026967523.1, from coordinate 569,674 downwards.
TGTGATGTCACTGTAACACTCCCAGATACCCTCACCTCCCCAGTCATGTCCCTGAATCATTACTATAGATATATGTGACATCACAATGACGCTTTCATATCCCCTCACCTCCCCAGTCATGTCCCCGTATTATTATAGATATGTTAGGTTACTGTGACGCTCCCAGATTCCATCACCTCCCCAGTCACGTCTCTGTATTATTACTATAGATATGTCAAAGTGATGCTCCCAGATTCCATCACCTCCCCAGTCACGTCTCTGTATTATTACTATAGATATGTTAGGTCACTGTGACCCTCCCAGATTCCCTCACCTACCATGTCATGTCCCTCTATTATGACTATAGATATTAGTGATGTCACTGTGACGCTCCCATATCCTTTCACCTCCCCAGTCATGTCCCTGTATTATTACTAGCGATATATGTAATGTCAGTGTGAAACTCCCAGATCCCCTCACCTCTCCAGTCATATACGTATTATTAATATAGATATAAGGTCACAGTGGCGCTCTCAGATTCACTCTCCTCCACAGTCATGTCCCTGTATTATTACTATAGATATAAGTGATGTCAATGTGACACTCCCAGTACCTCTCACGTCCCCAGTCATGTCCCTGTTTTATTACTATAGATAAGTGATGTCACAGTGATGCTCCCAGATCCCCTCACCTCCCCAGTCATGTCCCTGTATTATTACTATAGATATAAGGTCACAATGATGCTCCCAGATCCTCTCACCTACACAGTCATGTCCCGGTATTATTACTAGAAATATAAGGTCACAGGGATGCTCCCAGATCCTCTCACCTCCCCAGTCATGTCCCTGTATTATTACTATAGATATAAGTGATGTCACTTTGACACTCCCAGATCCTCTCACCTCCCTAGTCATGTCCCTGTATTATTACTATAGATATAAGGTCACTGTGACGCTCCCTGATCCACTCACCTCCCCAGGTAGCAGGTAGATGATCTCCAGGGTGATTTTTATTATCCTCTCAGACCTGTGACTCCTGTCCTTGTCCATCCTCGGTGAGTCAGAGAGAATACAGAACGTGTTATTTGGAATAAATATAATACATAAAACATATTGCACATGTAACATAGTAAATATGGAATAGAGTGGTCATTAAGTATCCTATTTCCCCACAGCCATAGAGTCCTGGTCAGTGTCTCAGAGGTTCCTGTGACCCAGCCCCATAAGGCTGTACTGCATAGTGGGCCTGATCTAGAATGTAGCGCTATTGTGGGTGGAGTCACAATGAGCTGATGTTCGGTACACCGCTCATGTGCACGACCCATACGGAGCATGTGCGCTATGTGTCCTGATTTGTCAGACAAGTATGGCTGCAGCCATGAAGTGGTGTAAGGGTGAGAATTGGTTGTGAAGGGACAGGGTCTCCTGAGGGAAATTTCATGGCCTCATTCATGGAGCTGGAATGAGGCTGTAGGGTGGGTGGTGGCAGGAGACAGGAAGGCAAGGAAAGGCGGCTGGAGACAGACAGGGGAAAGGCGGCAGGAGACAGACAGGGGAAAGGCGGCAGGAGACAGACAGGGGAAAGGCGGCAGGAGACAGACAGGGGAAAGGCGGCAGGAGACAGACAGGGGAAAGGCGGCAGGAGACAGACAGGGGAAAGGCGGCAGGAGACAGACAGGGGAAAGGCGGCAGGAGTCAGGAGACAGGCAGGGGAAAGGCGGCTGGAGACAGGCAGGGGGAAGGCGGCAGGAGACAGGCAGGGGAGAGGCGGCTGGAGACAGGCAGGGGAGAGGTGGCTGGAGACAGGCAGGGGAAAGGCGGCAGGAGACAGGCAGGGCAAAGGCGGCAGGAGACAGGCAGGGCAAAGGCGGCAGGAGACAGGCAAGGGAAAGGCGGCCAGAGACAGGCAGGGGAAAGGCAGCTGGAGACAGACAGGGGAAAGGCAGCTGGAGACAGACAGGGGAAAGGTGGCAGGAGACAGACAGGGGAAAGGTGGCAGAGACATACAGGGGAAAGGTGGCTGGAGACAGGCAGGGGAAAGGCGGCCAGAGACAGGCAGGGGAAAGGCGGCCAGAGACAGGCAGGGGAAAGGCAGCAGGAGACAGGCAGGGGAAAGGTAGCAGGAGACAGGCAGGGGAAAGGCGGCAGGAGACAGGCAGGGGAAAGGCGGCAGGAGACAGGCAGGGGAAAGGCGGCAGGAGACAGGCAGGGGAAAGGCGGCAGGAGACAGGCAGGGGAAAGGCGGCAGGAGACAGGCAGGGGAAGGAGGCTGGAGACAGGCAGGGGAAAGGCGGCAGGAGACAGGCAGGGGAAAGGCGGCAGGAGACAGGCAGGGGAAAGGCGGCAGGAGACAGGCAGGGGAAAGGAGACAGGCAGGGGAAAGGCGGCAGGAGACAGGCAGGGGAAAGGCGGCAGGAGACAGGCAGGGGAAGGAGGCTGGAGACAGGCAGGGGAAAGGCGGCAGGAGACAGGCAGGGGAAAGGCGGCAGGAGACAGGCAGGGGAAAGGCGGCAGGAGACAGGCAGGGGAAAGGCGGCAGGAGACAGACAGGAAAAAGGTGGCAGGAGACAGACAGGAAAAAGGTGGCAGGAGACAGGCAGGGGAAAGGAGACAGGCAGGGGAAAGGAGGCAGGAGACAGGCAGGAGAAAGGCGGCAGGAGACAGGCAGGGGAAAGGCGGCAGGAGACAGGCAGGGGAAAGGCGGCTGGAGACAGCTGCATGGAGTAACATGAGATGGGGCTCGGACGGGGTCACCAGCAGCAGCCACGAGCGGGGTACAGTGCCCGCTGCCTGCAGGCTATAACCCGGCCCTCCCATACCAAAGGCTCCTGCCATGCTAGACCCGCAGCCTCCTGCCTCCTACCCACACCCTCTGCAGCCTAGGAAGGATGAGCTGCTGGGAGCCCCCTGAGGTGGATGAGCGAGGAAGCCCCCTGGAGGAGTAAGTGCCGCTCTCTCTGTGCCTGCTTCTAGATGCTGCCCTCCCCTACTTGCTGCATGGGTGCAGATGTTGGCAGCGCACACAGCATGAAAACACAAGGTCTGTTGGCGCTGGGCATGTCTGTGATGGTATACACCTTAGGATTAGCAGCCACCTGGAGAGGGGTAGCCGGCCTCCTCATACAGAGACAAATGTGGGGAATACCAGGTAGGCGCTCTATCCAAATGATGCAACAAAAAATAATTAAACCACTGTTTATTACACACAAGAAAATAAAAACAATATAAACCGTAATATAGACCAAAACATATACTAATGGGTGTTACCATGAGGTATATGATATCTCTGGTATATATAATATACACAATGAGTATACACAAAGGTATCACTGATAAAATCAATGTAAAAGGAAAACGCTGATCCTTCTACATAGGAGACTCTCAGAGGTTTTGTCAGTCTCTTATAGTAAATGAGCAGCGCACAGTGTGAGTGAGAAGAAATCCTCCAGCTGATATGGTTCATACAGGAATGTGTCCTGAACCAGAATGACCTTTATATGGTAATTGTCCATCCTCTTAGTTCCGGTGTAACAACAAAGTGAGTTACATGTGTATAGATGTGTTGGTAGTTAGTAGTCACTGCACCAGTGTTGGTAGTCCTTGCGACCATAGGCGTGCACAGCACATTTTATTAGGGGGTGCACTGTTGGAGGGGTGTGTCTAGCACCGCCTTTTGGGTGTGTCTAGCATCATCTATTGACGGTCAACGCAATATAAAATATCCACCCTTGTACCAATCCTAATAATGCAGATACATTGTCAGATGTTGTGATGTGCACCAAACAAACACCCCTGATGGCACTCACTGCAATTACAATGCTCCTTCCTCAGCCTGGTCTGGCTCCTCCTCGCTTTCCCCTGCAAGCTGACACTGACAGTCGCACACTAGTACTGCTGCTGCTGGAAAAAACGTGACGTGTTAATGCTGCTGCCAACCACCTGCCAGTATTGAACACTGGCTGCATGCTGCTCATCAGTGGCTGGTGTTGGCATAGAATAGAAGGAGAGAGGTGGGCGTGTGATGGGTGGGCTTGCAAGCAGCATGACGTCATCACGTCACATCACACTGTTTTTGTACATCATACCCTCCAGGTGGACCTTTTTTTTTTTACTGAAGAAATTTTATTAAAGAAGATTTTACATTACAGAACATACATAACGTTATGTAAACAAAAATAAAGCCAATAATACAGTAGCAGCATGTCTGAAAATCATAATATATAGTTGTAGAGTAGTAATACTAAAACTAAAAGTCTTAAAAGTTGGAAATAGAGAAGAAGTGAGGAAAATAAGTAAGAGAAGAGATAGAGAAAGAGTGTAGTGCAGAATAGGGGGGATGTTGACCATCAGTCGTTCGGGGAAACTGCAGAGGACCTGCGCATATTTCTGTGCATTTTGGTTAAACAGTGTATAAACCTAAATAAAAAAAGGGGTTAAACATCATCTATTACCAGCCAAGGCGTTCCGGGGGGTAGTGCCGGAAGGGTAGTAATCAAACCACGGTAGCCATTTCAGTAGAGGGGATTGGGGAGCTAAGGAATATTTAATGCTCATAGTTTCCATTTCAAAATTGCGCTGTATTGACGTTATAATTTTGGACAAGCGTGGGGGGTCTGTTCTTTTCCAATATTGCGCAATTGCGGCCCTGGTAGCTATGAGGATATGGCCTATCACATAAGAGTATTCAGAAGGTATATGAGGAGGAAAATAATGTAAAAAAACAATCTCAGGGCGGTGGGGGAGGGTCACCTTTGTGATCTTTTCAATTAGCCCAAAAATCTCTATCCACAATGGCCTGATAACTGGGCATATCCAAAATATGTGAATTAAAGTACCTTCTGATCCACATTGCCGCCAACAGAATTTAGAGGAGTCTGGCCAGATCTTATGGAGTTTATCAGGTGTGTGATATAGACCATGAATCAATTTGAACATCATTTCAGTGTGGTTGATGCACCGAGACATTTTAAAGATGTTCATAAAAATATTTTCCCAATCCTGTTCAGTCAGAAGGATATTAAATTCTGATTCCCACCGTGTTTGAACATGTAGTTTCATATCATTGAGTGGAGAGAGGAGCGTGATATACCACTGAGATATACCACCTTTGTGCTGTATGGAGGAAAAGTTACTTAAAATATATGGTGGCGGGGTAGGGGAGGTGAGAGGGTCAGGCATATTTGCCCTAATCCAGTGTCTGATACGTAAGTATTTATAAAAATCCTTTGATGGTATCAGATATTGGGTTTGTAGTTGTTGGAAGGTTTTAAGCTCTGATTTGTCATACAAGTCCTTGATCTGTCGAACCCCTAGCTCCCGCCAGTTCCGCAGTGGTAGGTCTGGGAGTATTTTGGAAATCGACAAAATGGATAGGTGCGTAGAGGGAAGTGGGCAGTCGCCCAGATTATTGACTAATCTGTCCCAGACCTTAAGAGAGTTAGTTATACTCCTTATAAGTTTGGTAGAGGGGGGTCTATGTAATGGTTTGACCCAGATTAAATCTGGGAGAGGGAATCCTGTGCACATATGACTTTCAATATCTACCCAGGGTTTTACGGAGTCAGTCTGGAGCCAGTCCTTCAACTGATCAAGGAGACATGCATGTTGATATAGTTCAAGGTTAGGAAATGCAAGACCCCCTTTACCTTTGGATCTAAACAGACGGTTTCTAGCTATCCTGGGTTTTTTACCCTTCCAAATAAAAGTAGACATGACAGAATAAAATTTGTTAAGGAGAGCAAGCGGTACTAAATAAGGTATGGCTCTAAATAGGTAACGAATTTTAGGGAGGAGCATCATTTTAATTGATGAAAGGCGCCCCAACCATGAGATTTCATAGTTCGTCCACTGTTTGGTAAGGGTACGGAAGTGGCCCAAGAGAGGAAGGTAGTTACACTCCACCGTGGAATGGGAGCTGGAAGGAATCTTAATCCCAAGGTATTGGATGGAAGAGTCCTGCCAGGCGTAGGGATATGTAGATTGTAGGGATTGGAGTGGGATCGGTTCAATGTCAAATGCCAATGCCTCAGTTTTAGCCGTATTCAATTTATAGTAGGAGATTTTGGAGTAGTCCTGCAGGATATCGTGGATGACTGGGAGAGAAATTTCAGGCTTAGTTACAAACAGCAGGACGTCATCTGCAAACAGGCAAATCTTATGTTGTGTGGGACCTATGTAAACTCCGCTAACTAGGGTAGACGCTCTAATTTTCTCTGCCAGGGGTTCTATCGCTAAAATGAAAATTAATGGTGACAATGGACATCCCTGACGAGTGCCGTTGGTGATGGGGAAAGAATCAGATAGAAACCCATTACTAAAGACGTGTGCTGAGGGATGCGTATATAGGCGTAGGACATTCTGTAAAAATTGTCCCGTGAACCCAAACCTGGCAAGAACTTCTGACATGTATAACCAGTGAATCCTGTCGAAAGCTTTCTCCGCGTCAAGGGAGAGCAACAATAAGGGCTCCCGCGACGCGGATCGGGCCTCCAGAAGGGAGAAGACTCTCCTGGTATTGTCAGAGGCTTGGCGACCGATAGTGAAGCCCACTTGATCTTGATGGACCAATGTGGGGATCAGCGGGTTCAGTCTATTTGCAAGCAGTTTGGCATACAACTTTATATCTGTATTCAAAAGTGCTATGGGTCTATAATTTGCGCAGAGGGATGGGTTCCTGCCCGGTTTGAGAATCGTTATCACCTGTGCTTCCAACATTTCTCTAGGAAAAGGGTTAGAGGAAGCGTCATTGTACAGATTAAGGAGGAGTGGGGAGAGTGAGTCCTGAAAGGTAATGTAAAAGAGATTAATAAACCCGTCCGGCCCAGGGGCTTTGTCTTTTTTGAGGGCTTTCAGGGAAGTCTGAATTTCTCTCTCAGTCCAGGGTGTACAAAGTGTGGAAGCATCCTCGGGGGAAATGGAAGGCAGATTAATGGAATCTAGAAAAGACCGTATAAGCTGCAAGGAAGGTTCCGGGGTTAGGGGGTCCTGTTTGAGGTTGTATAGCTTTCTATAATAAGAGGCAAATTGGTTTGCAATGTCTTTAGGGTTCAGTGACGGCGGTCCGTCTGGGTTTGCCAAGTATTTAATTCTATTGATAAGATTTTTCCCTCTGAGTTTCCGCGCCAGTAATTTACCCGCCCTATTACCTAATGTATAGTATTTTTGCTTTAGGTTAGAGACAGCTCTTTGTACGTGCAAAAGGTAGAGACTGTTCAGTTTCCTCTTTGCTTCAGTCAGGGACGCGAGGGTGAGATCATCGGCAGGGGATTGTTTATGTTTAGTTTCTAGCGTCGTCACCTCCAACTCATAAGCCAACTGGACTTCCCGGTCTCGGCGCGCTATATGAGCTGAAGCATGGATAGCTGCACCTCTCAGGACTGCTTTAAGAGCACACCAATGATTGGAGATAGAGGTATCAACGGGGCTGTTTGTGTCCAAATAAGAAGACAAGGCCTCTCGTAATATAGAGACTCCGTCCTCATCTTTCAAAATGTAGTCCCGTAGTCTCCAGGGGCGTGTTGCGGGGATATGCGTTTTGTATGACCAAGTCCAAAGTAATGGCGCGTGGTCTGACCACGATATCGGCAATATTTTGACGTTAGGAATTGATTGTAATGTCCATTTATCCGTCAGGAGCAAATCGATCCTAGAATAGGATCTGTGCACTGCCGAATAAAATGTATAGTCTCTGGCCCCTATATTCCTGATTCTCCAAGCATCATATAAGTCAAATTCGGCTAGTAGGTGTGAGAAAGAGGAGGCCAGTGCTTTGGCTGCATTAGCGGACTGTTTGTCGAGTTTCGAGGATTTGTCTAGATTAGGGTCAGGGGCTAAGTTAAAATCACCCATCAGGAAAACCGCGCCTTTCTTGACACTATACAGCTTTTGAAAGAAGGATTTCAGAAATCGGGGTTGATTAGAATTAGGGGCATAGAGGGAGACCAAAGTTACATATTTGGTTCGCAGTTTCCCCACTAGAATCAGGTATCTGCCATTGCCATCTACCCACTTACTCTCCAGTTGGAAAGAGCACGATTTATGGAAAAGGATAGCGACACCGTTTCTCTTGAACGGCCCACAGGAGATATAGTGAACCGGGTAGTTGGTATTGGAGAACTGAGGGAGGGAGTGTAGTGGGAAGTGGGATTCCTGTATAGCTACTACGTCCGCCTTTTGATCTGTAAAGTATTTTAGGGCCAGGCGCCTCTTATTAGGTGAGTTAAGCCCTTTAACATTAAGACTTAAAAAGGTGGCCATGTGGGAGGGTATGAGGGGGTGATACATAGCATGGCGAAAAGCATCAGTAACACTTGCATCCAGTTATAATACATAACAGCACAGTCCTCTAGGACAGAAGTATAGTCAACATCAGTAGAGAGAAGAATATGAGGGTAGAAGACAGAACAAGAAATAAAACATGGAAAAAAAACAGAAATAGCATCCATAAAGGAGCCAGAGATCCCGTCACATGGGTATCCTGACGGACAGGTGTGGGTGGGTGGCATACCAGCCAACTTTTCCCACCGTCGCCTCCAAACCAGAACATGCTTAACACATAATCATCAATCACAATGATAGATAAGGTAAATAGAAAAAACTAAACAAACGTAGGTCATCCTAAGATAATAGTAAATGGGCGTTTGCTGTCTAATTGAAACATAAACAGATCTACTTCTATCTAAGTTTAAACGAAACATTGAAACATCCGACGCAAAGCATTGACTATAGTATAATGAAATATAGCTACAGATGAGCCTGCATGGGAAAAAAACGAAAGCTGAATAGTAATTATCGTATGGTTATCGTATGGTTATTCCCAAGTGTTTCTCAGCCCGGAGCCAGTGTCCAGTCTTGGGCTATCCGTTTCGGTGATGTAGCCGGGGGGACAGGTTGCATGTCGAGAAGAATGTCCCATTTTTTCAGAATTTTAGATCCATCCTCGGGTGTGGTGATGACGGTGGTTATGCCATTACGTAGCACAATCAGCTTAGTGGGGAATCCCCACTTATATTGAACTGTAGCTTTCCGTAGGGCTGATGTGATGTTAGAGAATGATCGCCTTTTGGCCATGGTCGCTGGAGACAGGTCCTGGAAAAGTTGAAGAGAGTCCAGACAAGTCGCCGTAGGTGAAGAGGGCAGTGCTGCACGTAGGATCTTTTCCTTAGTGTGAAAAAAATGAACCCTGAGAAGTGTGTCCCGGGAGGCCTGAGCAGGTGCTTGTCTAGACTTCGGGAGTCTATGGATCCTGTCAATCAGGAGGTCAGGTAGCGGGACATCAGGTATCAATTTGTGGAAAAGATCTGTGGCGTATCCATACAAGTCAGCATTTGAAACATCATCAGGAATGCCTCTTATTTTTATATTATTCCTACGTGAGCGGTCCTCCAAATCTGTAGTTTTGTCTCGGATGTTAGCGACCTCGTCCAGGAGAGCGTCGTGCGCGGAGATCAAATCATTATGTGATGTTACTAGCTCCTCCATCTTGTGTTCAATGTGGTCTGTCCTGTCACCGATTTCAGAAATATCAGAGCGGAGGGCTTGTATATTGGATCTAAGCTCAGATGTAATGTCTGACTTGAAAGAGGCTAGCAAGGAATGGATTGAGCGTAGCGTGACCGGGCCATCTAAAGAGTCCATATCAGCTTGTGCGGCGTGGGCCGTGTTGCTTATTATTGATGAAGTTGCTTGAGATGATTGAGCCAGATTCGGCGAGGAAAGTGGTGTATGAGTCTTCTTACCGGAGGAGGAGGACCCAAAGAAATTCACTTGTGAAGCAGATTTAGACCCCTTCGATTTCTTTGGAGGCATGTCGAGATGTCCCGGGAGGGGTTAGTAGATCATACAGGTAAAAAGAGGATGACCGTAGTGAGTGGTTATTCAGGCAGGAATCGACGGTGAGATAGTCATGATGTTAGAAGGGCATGTCTTCACAGGGGGGTTCGCACCCTATATATTGTAGTGGTTAGTGACGGGTGTAGGGCTGCGTGCTCCTGAAGAATCAAGTGGTATACACTGGGGAGCAAAGCAGGGCCATGGGTCGTATGCTTCTTCCCTGGTCCCGTAATTCCTGGTTCCCAACCTGGGACAGCCAGCGGTCAAGGTCTTCCGTGCAGAGGTTCAGAAATATCCAGGGAGACTCTGTGTAATCTGTGCGATGCAAGATGTTCACCCCCTGGGGAAGGGAGACTGTGGCTGCAGCTCTGGATGGCAGGTGGAGGTATCCGCAGCCACACAATATTTCCGGAGGGTCCGGGGCAGTCAAGGGCTGGTGAGTAAGCGAGCCCAGGGGAGAGGAAAAGCCGCTACTCGTCCCGGGACGGTCGCGCTCCGGTCCCGGAGCGCACTTCCGGGGAGACTCTAAATTTGACGTTCCGGTATCAGAACGGGTCACTGGTCGCAAGCATAGGTATAGCAGGAGCCACTCGCCAGGGTCCCCGAGCTCAGTATGCTGTCCACGGTAGTGGGTAGCGCCAGATGGGGTGATGTCGGCTGAAGGGGTTAGGAGGAAGTCAGCCTGGTAAGCTCTTTTTATCTGGAGCTCTGGAGCTGCATCCCCAAGTGTTAATTGATAAAATATGCCCTGTATTAGGCCAGCCACAGGTGGATAAAGGAGGCTTCTGAGGGTTTGTCTTCTGGGCCCGCCGTGTCCTCGTTCCGGTCCCGGAACTTGTGGCTGGGCCTCCTCAAAACTTTAGTCCCCTGTCTGTATGTGTGGGGAGCGGAGGCCTTGGTAGTTGGGCCTGCGCTATGGGCTGTGGTGGCTGAGCGTCAGCGGGTGGAAGTGAGAGAGGTGCCTCGGGCGCCGCAGGGCCGCCGGACAGCGAGGGACTAGCAGGCTATTCAAAGCTTACCAGCCGTCGCCTCCGTCTGGTCCGCGGGTACCCAGGGCCTCCGTCTCCGTCGTCGCGTCTCAGGAGTGCAGGTCTGAGGGGTCGCCGTCTCCGCGTCCCGTCACTATCTCCTCCGTGCCCCGCTGTCTCCCGCCCTAGGTAGGCGTAGTCTCCGTTTTCAAGCTCCCAGGTGAGGACAAAACACTCGGCCGAGTGTCGGGTCCGGGAGGGGGGAATTTCTACTCCAGTCCCCGGCTTCACAGGGAGGGGTAGGCCGCAACCCGCAGTGACCCTTAAAAGGGTCCCCCGGCTCCGCAGTCGCTACCCCTCGAGCAGGTGGGTCCAGGAAGAGCCACAGAGTGCTATGAGGCCGATGGTGGGCCTAATCAACAGGTTTCTAGGGGTCTCTATGAAGAGGGTTAGCAGGAGCTCCTGAAAAACCCTTCTGTTCAGCTTGCTGGCCAGGCCACACCCCCCCAGGTGGACCTTTTTAATAGGTACAGTAGCTTTTTTAAAGGTCTGTACCAATTTTTGGCTCTCCAAACTTCCATTGAAAGTATAGGAAAAGGGATGTAGCCACGTCCCCTTTACCCGTAGCTACGCCCCCTTTTCTAATTTGTACCAATTTTTATGTGTAAAATGTTGGAGGGTATGGTACATGGAGGTGGAGCCGGGAGTTTGAAAGCCGGTGGCAGTGGCACCCTTGATTAACCCAGGCGTCCAGTCAGTAATGCAGTCCTGACAGGGTGCAGCGCAGAGGGGACAGTAATCAGCCTGCTCGGTGATCGCTGCATCAGGCATGTGAGATCGGGGTGCTGAACATTAGGGGGTGCCTGTGCGCACCAGGAACCCCCCCTGCGCACGCCTATGCTTGCGGCACAAAGTTGATACTGCAGACCCGCTCCGTATCACCCTTTGCCCGGGTGAAGAAGCTGTGGGCGGCGCGGTCTGCTATAAGCTGTTCCCTGTCGTGCGGTGCAATGTGGATGCGCAGAGCCGCTGTCTCGTACTCCCAGCACGGGTAAGGTTTGTATCAGCAGCACAGTGTCTGGACTTACCCGGAATAGGGAGGAACACATGGTGCAGTCTCTCCACGATGTTCATTTCACATTTTCCGGCAATTGGTGAACCATCAGCTATTGGAGGTTGTATCTTCTTCTGTGGGCACTACAGGTATCAGCAATCCCTCTCTCTGTGCCCTCAACGCGTTTCTCCGCACACCGGGCAGCTTTTTCAAGAGCTGGAGGATTTCTTCTCACTCACACTGTGCGCTGCTAATTTACTATAAGAGACTGACAAAACCTCTGAGAGTCTCCTATGTAGAAGGATCAGCGTTTTCCTTTTACATTGATTTTATCAGTGATACCTTTGTGTATACTCATTGTGTATATCATGTATACCAGAGATATCATACACCTCAGGGTAACACCCATTAGTATATGTTTTGCTCTATATTACGGTTTATATTGTTTTTATGTTTTGGCTGCATCATTTGGATAGAGCGCCTACCTGGTATTCCCCACATTTGCACACAGCATGGGGCACAGTAACAGCCGGCGTGACGTGACTGCTGGGGGGGGGGGGGGGCGCGGCAATGAGGGGGCTCAGCCTGCAGCTGTCACACTGCCAGTGGTGTAGTAATGCTCTGCAGCTGTCACACCGCCAGTGGTGTAGTAATGCTCTGCAGCTGTCACACTGCCAGTGGTGTAGTAATGCTCTGCAGCTGTCACACTGCCAGTGGTGGAGTAATGCTCTGCAGCTGTCACACTGCCAGTGGTGGAGTAATGCTCTGCAGCTGACATAATAATAATAATAATAATAATAATGACAGGACACCACAGGCCGCTCCCTCTGTATTATAATAACAACAAGACACCACAGGCTGCTCCCCCTGTATAATAACAATAAGAGGACACTACAGGCTGCTCCCCCTGTATAGTAATAATAACAGGACACCACAGGCTGCTCCCCCTGTGTAATAATAATAACAGGACACCACAGGCTGCTCCCCCTGTGTAATAATAATAATAATAACAGGACACCACAGGCTAGTAGTAAAGTAAGACGCCATTACCTGATCTCCACGGACACTGGGAGACACGCCTCCTATGTGTAACACCCTGTATGAGCAGTGAGATGAGTGTGAGCAGCGCTGTGTGTGTGTATGACACGGGTAATATACTCTCCATGCACCACACACTGCAGCACATACACCCTGCCCGGCAGGAGAGGGGGCTGCGGCCATTACCTGGAGGAGACCGGGGGCGGAGCTCTGTGTACAGGAAGGGGCGGGGCTCTGTTTCCGGGTCACCGTCTGTATAGCGCAGTCAGTCAGCACCGCCCACCCTCCCGCTCATAGGCCGCTGCGTCCCGTCCCTCAACATAAATCCCCGCCCACTCTACCCGCCATTGGTTGGAGAGTCCCGTCACTCATCGTGACGTGTATGGGAGGGAGTGGGGGCGGGGCTGGGAGCAATGGGCGGGAGAAAGGTAAATGAGTGATTGGACCTTGCGACCAATAGCTAGAGGCAGGGGCGGGGCTGGCTGAGTGACGGGTGCTGCAGCCTATGAGAGAGTGGGCGGGGCTGGTGGCTGATCCCGTGCGATGAGTTAGATGCTGACCCCGAAATACTGTCCCTGGTAACATCTCCTGCCCCCCCCTCTCCTGTCTCTTCTCCCCCTGCCCCCCATACCCCCCTCCCCTGCTGCCCCCTGCCTCCCATACCCCCCTCCCCTGCTTCCCCCTATACCCTGCTGCCCCCTGCCTTTCATACCACCCTCCCCTGCTGCCCACTATACCCTGCTGCCCCCTGTCTCCCATACCCCCCTCCCCTGCTGCCCCCTGCCTCCCATACCCCCTCCCCTGCTACCCCCTGCCTCCCATACCCCCCTACCCTGCTACCCCCTGCCTCCCATACCTCCCTACCCTGCTGCCCCCTGCCTCCCATACCCCCTCCCCTGCTGCCCCCTGCCTCCCATAACCCCCTCCCCTGCTGCCCCCTGCCTCCCATACCCCCCTCCCCTGCTGCCTCCCCTGCTGCTCCGGCCTCCCATACCCCCCTGCCCTGCTGCTCCCTTTCGCCACAGTTGCCCTAGCCTCCCATACCCCCCTGTCCTGCTGCCCTCTATACCCTGCTGCCCCTGCCTCCCATACCCCCTGCCCTGCTGCCCCCTGCTTCCCATACCCCCCTCTCCTGCTGCCCCCTGCCTCCCATACCCCCCTCTCCTGCTTGCCTCCCATACCACCCTACCCTGTTTCCCCCTGCCTGCCTCCCATACCCCCTCCCCTGCTGCCCCCTGCCTTCCAAACCCCCCTCCCCTGCTTCCCCCTATACCCTGCTGCCCCCTGCCTTTCATACCACCCTCCCCTGCTGCCCACTATACCCTGCTGCCCCCTGCCTCCCATACCCCCTCTCCTGCTGCCCCCTGCCTCCCATACCCACCTCCCCTGCTGCTCCGGCCTCCCATACCACCCATGCTGCCCCCTGTCCTGCTGCTCCGGCCTCCCATACCCCCCTGCCCTGCTGCTCCCTTTCGCCACAGTTGCCCTACACTCCCATACCCCCCTGCCCTGCTGCTCCCTGCCTGCCATATCCTCCTACCCTTCTGCCCCCTGCCTCCCATACCCCCTGCCCTGCTGCCCCCTATACCCCCCTCTCCTGCTGCCCCCTGCCTCCCATACCCCGCTCTCCTGCTGCCCCTGCCTCCCATACCTCGCTCCCCTGCCTGCCTCCCATACCCCTCCCCTGCTGCTCCCTGCCTCTCATACCGCCCTGCTGCTCCCTACCTCCTCTGTTGCCCCAGCCTCCCATACCTCCCTCCCCTGCTGCCCCCTATACCCCCTGCCCTGCTGCTTCCTGCTTACCATACCCCCCTCCCCTGCTGTCCCCTATACCCTGCTGCCCCGGCCTCCCATACCACATACTCCTGCTTCCCCGGCCTCCCATGCCCTGCTACCCCCTGCCTCCCATACCCCCTCTCCTGCTGCCCCCTGCCTCCCATACCCCCTCTCCTGCTGCTCCTGTCTCCCTTACCCCGCTCCCCTGCCTGCCTCCCATACCCCCTCCCCTGCTGCTCCCTGCCTCCCATACCCCCCTCCCCTGCTGCCCCATGCCTCCCATACCCCCCTCCCCTGCTGCTCCCGGCCTCCCATACCACCCTGCCCTGTTGCCCCCTGCCTGCTCCCATACCCACCTCCCCTGCTGCCTCCCCTGCTGCTCCGGCCTCCCATACCCCCCTGCCCTGCTGCTCCCTTTCGCCACAGTTGCCCTAGCCTCCCATACCCCCTGTCCTGCTGCCCTCTATACCCTGCTGCCCCCTGCCTCCCATACCCACTGCCCTGCTGCCCCCTGCCTCCCATACCCCCCTCTCCTGCTGCCCCCTGCCTCCCATACCCCCCTACCCTGTTTCCCCCTGCCTGCCTCCCATACCCCCTCCCCTGCTTGCCTCCCATACCCCCCTACCCTGCTTCCCCCTGCCTGCCTCCCATACCCCCTCCCCTGCTGCCCCCTGCCTTCCATACCCCCTACCCTGCTTACCCCTATACCCTGCTGCCCCCTGCCTTTCATACCACCCTCCCCTGCTGCCCACTATACCCTGCTGCCCCCTGCCTCCCATACCTCCTCTCCTGCTGCCCCCTGTCTCCCATACCCCCTCTCCTGCTGCCCCCTGCCTCCCATACCCACCTCCCCTGCTGCTCCGGCCTCCCATACCACTAATGCTGCCCCCTGTCCTGCTGCTCCGGCATCACATACCCCCCTGCCCTGCTGCTCCCTTTCGCCACAGTTGCCCTACACTCCCATACCCCCCTGCCCTGCTGCTCCCTGCCTGCCATATCCTCCTACCCTTCTGCCCCCTGCCTCCCATACCCCCTGCCCTGCTGCCCCCTATTCCCCCTCTCCTGCTGCCCCCTGCCTCCCATACCCCCCTCTCCTGCTGCCCCCTGCCTCCCATACCCCGCTCTCCTGCTGCCCCTGCCTCCCATACCTCGCTCCCCTGCCTGCCTCCCATACCCCTCCCCTGCTGCTCCCTGCCTCTCATACCGCCCTGCTGCTCCCTACCTCCCCTGTTGCCCCAGCTTCCCATACCTCCCTCCCCTGCTGCCCCCTATACCCCCTGCCCTGCTGCTTCCTGTTTACCATACCCTCCTCCCCTGCTGTCACCTATACCCTGCTGCCCCGGCCTCCCATACCACACACTCCTGCTTCCCCGGCCTCCCATGCCCTGCTACCCCCTGCCTCCCATACCCCCTCTCCTGCTGCCCCCTGCCTGCTATACCCCCCTCCCCTACTGCCCCCTGCCTCCCATACCCCCTCGCCTGCCTCCCATACCCCCCTGCCCTGCTGCTCCCTGCCTGCCATATCCCCCTACCCTGCTTCCCCCTATACCCTGCTGCCCCCTGCCTCCCATAGCCCCTCCGCTGCTGCCCCCTATACCACCCTGCCCTGCTGCCCCTGCCTTCCATACTCTCCTCTCCTGCTGCCCCGTCTCCCATACCCCCCTCTCCTGCTGCCCCCTGCCTCCCATACCCCCCTCTCCTGCTGTCCCCTGCCTCCCATACCCCGCTCTCCTGCTGCCCCTGCCTCCCATACCTCGCTCCCCTGCCTGCCTCCCATACCCCTCCCCTGCTGCTCCCTGCCTCTCATACCGCCCTGCTGCTCCCTACCTCCCCTGTTGCCCCAGCCTCCCATACCTCCCTCCCCTGCTGCCCCCTATACCCCCTGCCCTGCTGCTTCCTGTTTACCATACCCCCCTCCCCTGCTGTCACCTATACCCTGCTGCCCCAGCCTCCCATACCACACACTCCTGCTTCCCCGGCCTCCCATGCCCTGCTGCCCCCTGCCTCCCATACCCCCTCTCCTGCTGCCCCCTGCCTGCCATACCCCCCTCCCCTACTGCCCCCTGCCTCCCATACCCCCTCGCCTGCCTCCCATACCCCCCTGCCCTGCTGCTCCCTGCCTGCCATATCCCCCTACCCTGCTTCCCCCTATACCCTGCTGCCCCCTGCCTCCCATAGCCCCTCCGCTGCTGCCCCCTATACCCCCCTGCCCTGCTGCCCCTGCCTCCCATACTCTCCTCTCCTGCTGCCCCGTCTCCCATACACCACTCTCCTGCTGCTCCTGTCTCCCTGCCTGCCTCCCATACCCCCTCCCCTGCTGCTCCCTGCCTCCCATACCACCCTGCTGCTCCCTGCCTCCCTTGTTGCCCCAGCCTCCCATACCTCCCTACCCTGCTGCCCCCTATACAACCTGCCCTGCTGCTCCCTGCCTGTCATACCCCCTCCCCTGCTGCCCCCTATACCCTGCTGCCCCCGGCCTCCCATACCACACACTCCTGCTGCCTCCTATACCCCCTCCCCTGCTGCCCCCTGCCTGCCATACCCCCCTGCCCTGCTGCCTCCCATACCCCCTTGCCTGCCTTCCATACCCCCCTGCCCTGCTGCCCCCTGCCTTCCATACCCCCCTCCCCTGCTGCTCCCTGCCTCCCATACCCCCCCTCCCCTGCTGCTCCCTGCTCCCATACCGCCCTGCCTGCCTCCCATAACCCTCTGCCCTGCTGCCCCCTGCCTCCCATACCCCCCTGCCCTGCCTGCCTCCCATACCCCCTTGCCCTGCTGCTCCCTGCCTGCCATACCCCCTCCTCTGCTGCTCCCTGCCTTCCATACCCCCCTCCCCTGCTGCTCCCTGCCTGCCATATCCCCCTAACCTGCTTCCCCCTATACCCTGCTGCCCCCTGCCTCCCATAGCCCCTCCGCTGCTGCCCCCTATACCCCCCTGCCCTGCTGCCCCTGCCTCCCATACTCTCCTCTCCTGCTGCCCCGTCTCCCATACCCCACTCTCCTGCTGCTCCTGTCTCTCTGCCTGCCTCCCATACCCCCTCCCCTGCTGCTCCCTGCCTCCCATACCACCCTGCTGCTCCCTGCCTCCCTTGTTGCCCCAGCCTCCCATACCTCCCTACCCTGCTGCCCTCTATACAACCTGCCCTGCTGCTCCCTGCCTGCCATACCTCCCTCCCCTGTGCCCCCTATACAACCTGCCCTGCTGCTCCCTGCCTGTCATACCCCCTCCCCTGCTGCCCCCTATACCCTGCTGCCCCCGGCCTCCCATACCACACACTCCTGCTGCCCCCTGCCTCCTATACCCCCTCCCCTGCTGCCCCCTGCCTGCCATACCCCCCTGCCCTGCTGCCTCCCATACCCCCTTGCCTGCCTTCCATACCCCCCTGCCCTGCCTGCCTCCCATACCCCCCTGCCCTGCTGCCCCCTGCCTTCCATACCCCCCTCCCCTGCTGCTCCCTGCCTCCCATACCCCCCCTCCCCTGCTGCTCCCTTACCGCCCTGCCTGCCTCCCATACCCCTCTGCCCTGCTGCCCCCTGCCTCCCATACCCCCTGCCCTGCCTGCCTCCCATACCCCTTGCCCTGCTGCTCCCTGCCTGCCATACCCCCTCCTCTGCTGCTCCCTGCCTCCCATACCCCCTCCCCTGCTGCCCCCTGCCTTCCATACCCCCTACCCTGCTTCCCCCTATACCCTGCTGCCCCCTGCCTTTCATACCACCCTCCCCTGCTGCCCACTATACCCTGCTGCCCCCTGCCTCCCATACCCCCTCTCCTGCTGCCCCCTGCCTCCCATACCCACCTCCCCTGCTGCTCCGGCCTCCCATACCACCCATGCTGCCCCCTGTCCTGCTGCTCCGGCCTCCCATACCCCCCTGCCCTGCTGC
This sequence comes from Pseudophryne corroboree, assembly GCF_028390025.1. Taxonomy (NCBI): domain Eukaryota; kingdom Metazoa; phylum Chordata; class Amphibia; order Anura; family Myobatrachidae; genus Pseudophryne; species Pseudophryne corroboree. The sequence continues at coordinate 551,147 of NW_026967523.1, read as the reverse complement.
TCCCTTTCGCCACAGTTGCCCTACACTCCCATACCCCCCTGCCCTGCTGCTCCCTGCCTGCCATATCCTCCTACCCTTCTGCCTCCCATACCCCCTGCCCTGCTGCCCCCTATACCCCCCTCTCCTGCTGCCCCCTGCCTCCCATACCCCGCTCTCCTGCTGCCCCTGCCTCCCATACCTCGCTCCCCTGCCTGCCTCCCATACCCCTCCCCTGCTGCTCCCTGCCTCTCATACCGCCCTGCTGCTCCCTACCTCCTCTGTTGCCCCAGCCTCCCATACCTCCCTCCCCTGCTGCCCCCTATACCCCCTGCCCTGCTGCTTCCTGCTTACCATACCCCCCTCCCCTGCTGTCCCCTATACCCTGCTGCCCCGGCCTCCCATACCACATACTCCTGCTTCCCCGGCCTCCCATGCCCTGCTACCCCCTGCCTCCCATACCCCCTCTCCTGCTGCCCCCTGCCTCCCATACCCCCTCTCCTGCTGCTCCTGTCTCCCATACCCCGCTCCCCTGCCTGCCTCCCATACCCCCTCCCCTGCTGCTCCCTGCCTCCCATACCCCCCTCCCCTGCTGCCCCATGCCTCCCATACCCCCCTCCCCTGCTGCTCCCGGCCTCCCATACCACCCTGCCCTGTTGCCCCCTGCCTGCTCCCATACCCACCTCCCCTGCTGCCTCCCCTGCTGCTCCGGCCTCCCATACCCCCCTGCCCTGCTGCTCCCTTTCGCCACAGTTGCCCTAGCCTCCCATACCCCCTGTCCCGCTGCCCTCTATACCCTGCTGCCCCCTGCCTCCCATACCCACTGCCCTGCTGCCCCCTGCCTCCCATACCCCCCTCTCCTGCTGCCCCCTGCCTCCCATACCCCCCTACCCTGTTTCCCCCTGCCTGCCTCCCATACCCCCTCCCCTGCTTGCCTCCCATACCCCCCTACCCTGCTTCCCCCTGCCTGCCTCCCATACCCCCTCCCCTGCTGCCCCCTGCCTTCCATACCCCCTACCCTGCTTACCCCTATACCCTGCTGCCCCCTGCCTTTCATACCACCCTCCCCTGCTGCCCACTATACCCTGCTGCCCCCTGCCTCCCATACCTCCTCTCCTGCTGCCCCCTGTCTCCCATACCCCCTCTCCTGCTGCCCCCTGCCTCCCATACCCACCTCCCCTGCTGCTCCGGCCTCCCATACCACTAATGCTGCCCCCTGTCCTGCTGCTCCGGCATCACATACCCCCCTGCCCTGCTGCTCCCTTTCGCCACAGTTGCCCTACACTCCCATACCCCCCTGCCCTGCTGCTCCCTGCCTGCCATATCCTCCTACCCTTCTGCCCCCTGCCTCCCATACCCCCTGCCCTGCTGCCCCCTATTCCCCCTCTCCTGCTGCCCCCTGCCTCCCATACCCCCCTCTCCTGCTGCCCCCTGCCTCCCATACCCCGCTCTCCTGCTGCCCCTGCCTCCCATACCTCGCTCCCCTGCCTGCCTCCCATACCCCTCCCCTGCTGCTCCCTGCCTCTCATACCGCCCTGCTGCTCCCTACCTCCCCTGTTGCCCCAGCTTCCCATACCTCCCTCCCCTGCTGCCCCCTATACCCCCTGCCCTGCTGCTTCCTGTTTACCATACCCCCCTCCCCTGCTGTCACCTATACCCTGCTGCCCCGGCCTCCCATACCACACACTCCTGCTTCCCCGGCCTCCCATGCCCTGCTACCCCCTGCCTCCCATACCCCCTCTCCTGCTGCCCCCTGCCTGCTATACCCCCCTCCCCTACTGCCCCCTGCCTCCCATACCCCCTCGCCTGCCTCCCATACCCCCCTGCCCTGCTGCTCCCTGCCTGCCATATCCCCCTACCCTGCTTCCCCCTATACCCTGCTGCCCCCTGCCTCCCATAGCCCCTCCGCTGCTGCCCCCTATACCACCCTGCCCTGCTGCCCCTGCCTTCCATACTCTCCTCTTCTGCTGCCCCGTCTCCCATACCCCCCTCTCCTGCTGCCCCCTGCCTCCCATACCCCCCTCTCCTGCTGTCCCCTGCCTCCCATACCCCGCTCTCCTGCTGCCCCTGCCTCCCATACCTCGCTCCCCTGCCTGCCTCCCATACCCCTCCCCTGCTGCTCCCTGCCTCTCATACCGCCCTGCTGCTCCCTACCTCCCCTGTTGCCCCAGCCTCCCATACCTCCCTCCCCTGCTGCCCCCTATACCCCCTGCCCTGCTGCTTCCTGTTTACCATACCCCCCTCCCCTGCTGTCACCTATACCCTGCTGCCCCAGCCTCCCATACCACACACTCCTGCTTCCCCGGCCTCCCATGCCCTGCTGCCCCCTGCCTCCCATACCCCCTCTCCTGCTGCCCCCTGCCTGCCATACCCCCCTCCCCTACTGCCCCCTGCCTCCCATACCCCCTCGCCTGCCTCCCATACCCCCCTGCCCTGCTGCTCCCTGCCTGCCATATCCCCCTACCCTGCTTCCCCCTATACCCTGCTGCCCCCTGCCTCCCATAGCCCCTCCGCTGCTGCCCCCTATACCCCCCTGCCCTGCTGCCCCTGCCTCCCATACTCTCCTCTCCTGCTGCCCCGTCTCCCATACACCACTCTCCTGCTGCTCCTGTCTCCCTGCCTGCCTCCCATACCCCCTCCCCTGCTGCTCCCTGCCTCCCATACCACCCTGCTGCTCCCTGCCTCCCTTGTTGCCCCAGCCTCCCATACCTCCCTACCCTGCTGCCCCCTATACAACCTGCCCTGCTGCTCCCTGCCTGTCATACCCCCTCCCCTGCTGCCCCTATACCCTGCTGCCCCCGGCCTCCCATACCACACACTCCTGCTGCCCCCTGCCTCCTATACCCCCTCCCCTGCTGCCCCCTGCCTGCCATACCCCCCTGCCCTGCTGCCTCCCATACCCCCTTGCCTGCCTTCCATACCCCCCTGCCCTGCTGCCCCCTGCCTTCCATACCCCCCTCCCCTGCTGCTCCCTGCCTCCCATACCCCCCCTCCCCTGCTGCTCCCTGCTCCCATACCGCCCTGCCTGCCTCCCATAACCCTCTGCCCTGCTGCCCCCTGCCTCCCATACCCCCCTGCCCTGCCTGCCTCCCATACCCCCTTGCCCTGCTGCTCCCTGCCTGCCATACCCCCTCCTCTGCTGCTCCCTGCCTTCCATACCCCCCTCCCCTGCTGCTCCCTGCCTGCCATATCCCCCTAACCTGCTTCCCCCTATACCCTGCTGCCCCCTGCCTCCCATAGCCCCTCCGCTGCTGCCCCCTATACCCCCCTGCCCTGCTGCCCCTGCCTCCCATACTCTCCTCTCCTGCTGCCCCGTCTCCCATACCCCACTCTCCTGCTGCTCCTGTCTCTCTGCCTGCCTCCCATACCCCCTCCCCTGCTGCTCCCTGCCTCCCATACCACCCTGCTGCTCCCTGCCTCCCTTGTTGCCCCAGCCTCCCATACCTCCCTACCCTGCTGCCCTCTATACAACCTGCCCTGCTGCTCCCTGCCTGCCATACCTCCCTCCCCTGTGCCCCCTATACAACCTGCCCTGCTGCTCCCTGCCTGTCATACCCCCTCCCCTGCTGCCCCCTATACCCTGCTGCCCCCGGCCTCCCATACCACACACTCCTGCTGCCCCCTGCCTCCTATACCCCCTCCCCTGCTGCCCCCTGCCTGCCATACCCCCCTGCCCTGCTGCCTCCCATACCCCCTTGCCTGCCTTCCATACCCCCCTGCCCTGCCTGCCTCCCATACCCCCCTGCCCTGCTGCCCCCTGCCTTCCATACCCCCCTCCCCTGCTGCTCCCTGCCTCCCATACCCCCCCTCCCCTGCTGCTCCCTTACCGCCCTGCCTGCCTCCCATACCCCTCTGCCCTGCTGCCCCCTGCCTCCCATACCCCCTGCCCTGCCTGCCTCCCATACCCCTTGCCCTGCTGCTCCCTGCCTGCCATACCCCCTCCTCTGCTGCTCCCTGCCTTCCATACCCCCCTGCCCTGCTGCTCCCTGCCTGCCATACCCCCTCCCCTGCCTCCCATACCCCCTGCCCTGCTGCCCCCTATACCCCATGCCCTGCTGCCCCCTGCCTCCCATACCCCCCTCTCCTGCTGCCCCCTGCCTCCCATACCCCCTCTCCTGCTACCCCCTGCCTCCAATACCCCCCTCCCCTGCTGCCCCCTGCCTGCCTCTCATACCCCTCTGCCCCCTGCCTACCTCCCATACCCCCTCTCCTGCCCTGCTGCTCCCTGCCTGCCATACCCCCCTCTCCTGCTGCCCCTGGCCTCCCATACCCCACTCCCCTGCTGCCCCCTGCCTTTCTGTTTGTCACCTGCTGTGGTAAAAGGGGCATATCAATGTCTGTGTGTGTAATTACCAATTACCAAAGATAAAAGTGACGTCACTGTGACGCTTCCAGAACTCCTCACCTCCCCAGTCATGTCCCTTTATTATTACTATAGATATAACTGATGTCACTGTGACTGCTGGGAATGGGACATTATACAGTAACACCAGGGGCTGTGTCTGGGTGATGACTGGAGAGGTGACTGCTGGGAATGGGGCATTATACAGTAACATCAGGGGATGTGTCTGGGTGATGACTGGAGAGGTGACTGCTGGGAATGGGACATTATACAGTAACACCAGGGAACGTGTCTGTGTGATGACTGGAGAGGTGGCTGCTGGGAATGGGACATTATACAGTAACACCGGGGGATGTGTCTGGGTGATGACTGGAGAGGTGACTGCTGGGAATGGGGCATTATACAGTAACACCAGGGGATGTGTCTGGGTGATGACTGGAGAGGTGACTGCCGGTAATGGGACATTATACAGTAACATCGGGGGATGTGTCTGGGTGATGACTGGAGAGGTGACTGCCGGGAATGGGGCATTATACAGTAACACCGGGGGATGTGTCTGGGTGATGACAGGAGAGGTGACTGCCGGGAATGGGACATTATACAGTAACACCAGGGGACGTGTCTGGGTGATGACTGGAGAGGTGACTGCTGGGAATGGGACATTATACAGTAACACCATGGGACGTGTCTGGGTGATGACTGGAGAGGTGACTGCTGGGAATGGGGCATTATACAGTAACACCGGGGGATGTGTCTGGGTGATGACTGGAGAGGTGACTGCTGGGAATGGGACATTATACAGTAACACCAGGGGAACGTGTCTGGGTGATGACTGGAGAGGTGACTGCTGGGAATGGGGCATTATACAGTAACACCGGGGGATGTGTCTGGGAGATGACTGGAGAGGTGACTGCTGGGAATGGGACATTATACAGTAACACCAGGGAACGTGTCTGGGTGATGACTGGAGAGGTGACTGCTGGGAATGGGGCATTATACAGTAACACCAGGGGATGTGTCTGGGTGATGACTGGAGAGGTGACTGCTGGGAATGGGACATTATACAGTAACACCGGGGGATGTGTCTGGGTGATGACTGGAGAGGTGACTGCTGGGAATGGGGCATTATACAATAACACCAGGGGATGTGTCTGGGTGATGACTGGAGAGGTGACTGCTGGGAATGGGACATTATACAGTAACACCAGGGGATGTGTCTGGATGATGACTGGAGAGGTGACTGCTGGGAATAGGACATTATACAGTAACATCAGAGGACGTGTCTTGGCGATGACTGGAGAGGTGACTGCTGGGAATGGGACATTATACAGTAACACCAGGGGATGTGTCTGGGTGATGACTGGAGAGGTGACTGCTGGGAATGGGGCATTATACAGTAACACCAGGGGATGTGTCTGGGTGATGACTGGAGAGGTGACTGCTGGGAATGGGACATTATACAGTAACACCAGGGGATGTGTCCGGGTGATGACTGGAGAGGTGACTGCTGGGAATGGGGCATTATACAGTAACACCAGGGGATGTGTCTGGGTGATGACTGGAGAGGTGACTGCTGGGAATGGGGCATTATACAGTAACACCAGGGGATGTGTCTGGGTGATGACTGGAGAGGTGACTGCTGGGAATGGGACATTATACAGTAACACCAGGGGATGTGTCTGGGTGATGACTGGAGAGGTGACTGCTGGGAATGGGGCATTATACAGTAACACCAGGGGACGTGTCTGGGTGATGACTGGAGAGGTGACTGCTGGGAATGGTACATTATACAGTAACACCGGGGGATGTGTCTGGGTGATAACTGGAGAGGTGACTGCCGGGAATGGGACATTATACAGTAACACCAGGGGATGTGTCTGGGTGATGACTGGAGGGGTGACTGCTGGGAATGGGACATTATACAGTAACAGCAGGGGATGTGTCTGGGTGATGACTGGAGAGGTGACTGCTGGGAATGGTACATTATACAGTAACACCGGGGGATGTGTCTGGGTGATAACTGGAGAGGTGACTGCCGGGAATGGGGCATTATATAGTAACACCAGGGGACGTGTCTGGGTGATGACTGTATCACTGTGTGTGTCAGGTTCCTATAAGATGTCAGGATATCACTGTCTATGTCTCCATGCAGGAGGGGGAGTATATAGAGGAACACAGGGGTCTGTACAAGGACGTGATGATGGAGAATCACCGGCCCCTCACATCACTGTGTAAGAGGAGACTGTCATGTATTGTACAGGGGAGAGCAGGTATGGGGGCCCCTTATATACACACATCATCTGATAATCACATATATACACTATACTCAGTCACTGTGTGTCTCCTACAGATGGGCCCAGTAACAGAGATACCCCAGAGAGATGTCCCCGTCCTCTGTATTCCCAGGATTGTACAGAGGAGAATCACAGGATCCCACAGGAGGATCAGGTAGGTGGGATTTAGGGTCTCCCCAATATACCAAAGTGACTGTCACTATATGATCTGTAGAGGAGCTGTGTGTATTATACACTGATATTATACTGTTTCACCTCAGTTTAATTAGATTGTATGCAAATGTCATTATAGTGTTTTTTTTTTTTTTTTTCCTGCTGCAGGGTACACTGGGTTACACAGGGAATAACATCGGGGTGTAGAGTAGGATCTTGATCCGAGGCACCACTAGGCTAAAAGCTGTGACTGTTCCCAGAATGCATAGCACCGCCTCCTCTATAACCCCGCCTCCGCTATAACCCCGCCTCTGTGCACAGGAGCTCAGTTCTGTAGTTGGTGCCATGCAGTGCAGGTATACAACAGGCGGGCTGCTCCCTCCCTCAGAAGAGCTTTTTCAAGTGAAAAATTAAGACTTCAACGGCTGCAGCAGAGACACTGTCAGATGTCCGTTAGACATCTCCTGCTGCCGCTCCATCACCTCCCCCAGCGGCGCTGTACACTCCCGCGCCCTGGTTGCCGGGTATCTACAGCGGAGGCTCCGGTTTCCTTCAGTCAGTCACACACCCCGCTGCAGCTCTCCAGGATCGCATGGCCGCACTCAGGGAGGAGGTAAGAGGGTCCCCCAGGCTGGAGCCGCTGGAAACTGCGATCCAGCGTGGGAGGCGGGCCGCGCGTGCTGGCGTGGACACTGGGTGTGGTTCGTTTTATCAACAGTGCCTAGGTCGACAATGTTTAGGTCGACCACTATAGGTCGACAGTCACTAGGTCGACATGGATGGAAGGTCGACAGGGTTTCTAGGTCGACATGTGCTAGGTCGACAGGTGTAAAGGTCAACATGAGGATTTTTTTTTTTTTTTGGGTGTCGTTTTCTTCGTAAAGTGACCGGGATCCCAAATTAGCGCACCGCGTCCCCTCGCATGGTGCCTTCGCTCCGCTTCCGCTTTGCTCGGCACACTTTACCGTTCCAATCGTAGTCCACATGGATCGTTAAGTATGAAAAAATTAAAAAAATAAAATAAATTTAAAAAACTCATGTCGACCTTTAGACCTGTCGACCTAGCACATGTCGACCTAGAAACCCTGTCGACATTCCATCCATGTCGACCTAGTGACTGTCGACCTAAACATTGTCGACCTAGGCACTGTCGATCTTCAGACCGGATCCCGTGGACACTGTGGTAGTACAGGGACCCCACTAGACCACCAGGGCAAGGGCACAGGTTGGTTTTACTAAAAACTGTTTGCTACATGTCCCGCAGTACCCGGTGGTGAAGTCCAGCAAGGGGAGAAGACATTGACCTGTAGCCCCTCCCCCAGCCCCAGGGCGCCATTTAGAGTGAATGTTCCCGCCCTGGAGCTGCATTCCCTCTCCCTCTCTTTCCCTCTCTCTCTTTCCCTCTCTCCCTCCCCCCTCCCCCCCTCTCTCTCGCTCTCCCCCCCTCTCTCTCGCTCTCCCCCCCTCTCTCTCTCTCTCTCTCTCTCTCTCTCCCCCTCCCCCCTCTCTCTCCCCCTCTCTCTCTCCCCTCTCTCTCTCTCCCCCTCCCCCCTCTCTCTTTCCCTCTCTCTCCCCTCCTCTCTCTCTCCCCCTCTCTCTCTCCCCCCCTCTCTCCCACCCTCTCTCTCGCTTTCTCCCCCTCTCTCTCGCTTTCTCCCCCTCTCTCTCGCTCTCTCTCTCGCTCTCTCCCCCTCTCTCTCTCCCTCCCCCCTCTCTCTCGCTCTCCCCACTCTCTCTCGCCCCCCCCCTCTCTCTCGCTCCCCCCCCTCTCTCTCTCTCTCGCTCTCCCCCTCCCCCCTCTCTCTCCCCCCCTCTCTTTCTCTCCCCCTCCCCCCCTCTCTCTCTCCCTCTCTCTCTTTCCCTCTCTCTCCCCTCCTCTCTCTCTCCCCCTCTCTCTCTTTCCCCCTCTCCCTCTCTTTCCCACTCTCTCTTTCCCACTCTCTCTTTCTCTCCCTCTCTCTCTCTCTCTGCCTGTCAGCATTTGGTCACCATTTCTAGCAAGCTGAGCTGATCCTGGGACTGTTTGGGTAAATCCTCCTCTGTAAAGCCGCCTGCATGTCAGCGCTGTGCATTTTACAGGACACATAAGTGATCTACAGGGTGTGTACACACGGTGAGATTTTTTTCTTACGATTCTTACTAATATATATATATATATATATATATATATATATATTAGTCAGAATCGTAAGAAAAGTTAGTGCAGATCGCAAGGTGACGATCCTGATGCGCGGTCGGCATCGAAAGAAAAGAGACTGTGCATAGAAGAGAGAATCAAAATTGACATTTAGCCAAAATCGCACATAGGCCCTCATTCCGAGTTGTTCGCTTGCTAGCTGCTTTTAGCAGCATTGCACACGCTAAGCCGCCGCCCTCTGGGAGTGTATCTTAGCTTAGCAGAATTGCGAACGAAATATTCGCAAAATTGCGAATTGAAATTTCTTAGCAGTTTCTGAGTAGCGCGACACTTACTCTGCCACTTGCTATCAGTTCAGTCAGTGTCGTTCCTGGTTTGACGTCACAAACACACCCAGCGTTCACCCAACCACTGCCCCATTTCTTCAGCCACTCCCGCGTTTTTCCCAAAACGGCAGCGTTTTTTCACACACACCCATAAAACGGCCAGTTTCTGCCCAGAAACACCCACTTCCTGTCAATCACACTCCGATCACCAGAACGAAGGAAAATCCTCGTAATGCCGTGAGTAAAATACCAAACTTATTAGCAAATTTACTTGGCGCAGACGCACTGCGAACATTGCGCATTAGCGACTAATCGCTCCGTTGCAAAAAAAAAATAACGAGCGAACAACTTTGAATGAGGGCCATAGCCAGTATTGCAGGCACACTCATTATGTGCTTGCGATACTGACTATGTGCCGACCCGTTCCCTGTCGCACAGTGAGAATCGGGCATAGCCTGAATCTCACCATGTGTACACACCCTTAGTTAAGAAAGATTGCATTTAGTTGTTGTTATATAGTACAAGTACCCTGTGATATACATCCAGGGGGTAATTCCAAGTTGATCGCAGCAGGAATTTAGTTAGCAATTGGGCAAAACCATGTGCACTGCAGGGGAGGCAGATTTAACATGTGCAGAGAGAGTTAGATTTGGGTGGGTTATTTTGTTTCTGTGCAGGGTAAATACTGGCTGCTTTATTTTTACACTGCAAATTAGATTGCAGATTGAACACACCCCACCCAAATCTAACTCTCTTTGCACATGTTAAATCTGCCTCCCCTGCAGTGCACATGGTTTTGCCCAATTGCTAACTAAATTCCTGCTGCGATCAACTTGGAATTACCCCCCCAGTCTTTACTGTGCATTGTTATATCTATTGAGTGTATAGCTATACTTAGTGTTGCTTTGTATTGCTAGTCCAGTGCAGTTTTATTGCATGTTATAATTTCTGCATTGTACAATGTGACTCTGTGTGTGCATGTAGCTGCTGTGTGATCTCTACTCTGTGTATCTCACTCCTACTGCTATCCCTATATTCTGTACCCTGAGGAGGCTAAGTGCGTCAGGGTTATTGTTTAATATATGCAGTTCACAGGATATGCTTATTGGGTATTTTTCTGTGTGATTTTTATTCACCATATATCTCTTGAATCCCCTGGTTGTGCTGATACACTGCACAGGGGGTTCTTGTCAGGTATTGTGCTGCTGATATTGTACTGTGTTGCCTTGCATTGAGCTTTCAGATATGTCAGCTACAGAGGGCAATGGTGCTGCGGCTGATCCCACAGTGCGTGGTGGTGACGCTGCAGACACGTTAGAGAAAAACATAGCAGCAGAGGGTTCAGGTTCTGGGGGTTCCTTACCCCCCCCATTGGGACCGTAGCAACGGGGGTTCAAAATGACCCACCTTGGGCTACTTTCTCCACGTTATTAAGTACGCTGGTAACTAGACTTGCACCCCCTATGGGACCTCCTGTGCCGGTGCAACCGCTTATGGTCCCTGCGGTTAATCCGCCGTGGGCAGATCACCTGTCTCAGTTACTCAGTTATAGCAATTGAACCAATCACTGACTAAACAGAAATCTAATCCTCGCCCGCCTAAGACCAAGGGGTCCTCAAAGCGGGCCATTACTTCCACACAATCCACCCACGTCCCAGACACCTCGTCTGATGAGGATGGCGTCTATACTGACCCCACAGACGCTGATCCAGATAATTCTGATGGGGAATCTGTCTCACAGGTGGATGTTCCTGACTTATTGGAGGCTATCAGGCTCATTCTTCAAATTACTGATGACCCAGAGCCTGACGCGGCCCCTAAGAAACCGGACAGATTTAAACGTCAGAAAGTTGTTGAACAAGTTTTACCTCATTCTGACCATTTAGTTGACATACGTCAGGAATCCTGGGAAAATCCAGGAAAGAAATTCACCCCTCACAAGAAGATGCTGGCTCGCTATCCCCTCGCTGCGGAGCTAAGTAAGAATTGGGAAACACCCCCGCCGGTGGATTCGCATCTGGCTCGGCTGTTGGTATCCTCAGCTCTGCCTGTGACTACCGTAACGTCTCTGAAAGAACCGACGGATAAGCGTGTGGAGGGTTGTTTAAAGACGATTTACACCCTAGCACAAAGGTGGGGAACCTTCGGCCTTCCAGCTGCTGTTGAACTACACATCCCAGCATACCCTGCTACAGTTTTGCTATTTGGCCATGCTAAAACTATTGCAAGGCATGCTGGGTTGTGTAGTTCAACAACAGCTGGAGGGCCAAAGGTTCCCCATTCCTGCCCTAGCAGCAACTGTGTATCGGCCCACTCTTGCAGCGACATGGGCTGGAGAGGCTATTGAAGCGTGGGCTCAGGAGGTGGATGCGGAGCTGCCTTCCAACTTTTCTGATAATGCTAGACAATGTCTATCGTATATTGTCACAGCTTCTCATTACATTAAGGGGGCGGCTTCTGATGCCGGTATTCTGGCGGCCAAGGCTTCTACTGCGTCCATTTTGGCTCACCGAATTATTTGATTACGATCCTGGTCTGTGGATCTGGATTCTAAGAAAACCCTGGATGTGCTCCCTTTTAAGGGACCTCAACAAGATAGTGGCTGACTTAGCTTCTGCTAAAACAGCGTGTCTACCTAGTACTGCTCCATTGGTACCGAAGGCTAAGAGTACTTCCTTTCGTCCTTCAGGGAAAGCAAAAGGTCAGGCATACTCGAAACAGGCTCGCACTTCCAAACCCACTAAGCCCAAACCTTAATGGGCCTGGGCTGCCCGTCAGCCTGCTTCCAAAACTGACAAGCCAGCTGCATGACGGGGTGGGCCACCCCCTGGGGGATCCCAGAGTGGGGGGCCGACTTCTAGGGTTTACCCAGGAATGGTTGAAGACCACTTTCGTTGCCTTGATACAGGAAGTCGTCACTCGAGGTTACGCCGTATACCTTCAAAAGTCATCCCCCTCATCTATTTTGCCTGACAGACGTACCTTCGGATAAGGTGAAGGCAAAAACTCTTCTTTCGGTGGTACAGTCCCTCCTGGACAGGTGCCTCTGGTTCAGAGAGGCAAGGGGTACTATTCACCGTTGTTCCTAGTCCCGAAACTGAATGGGTCCTCTCGGCCCATTCTCAACATCAAGTCCTTAAACAAATATGTGAGAGTCTCCAAGTTTTGTATGGAAACTCTCCGCTCTATTGTTCTGGCCTTGGAGTCCGGGGATTATATGGTCTCCCTGGACATAAAGGATGCTTACCTGCATATTCCTATCGTAATGTCGCATCAGCAGTACCTGAGGTTTGCTGTTGGCAACCTCCATTACCAATTTTGGGCGTTACCTTTTGGTTTGACCACGGCCCCGCGAGTCTTCACCAAGGTCATAGTGGTAATGACGGCTGTACTCCGCCGTCAAGGGGTCAGGATCCTACCGTATCTGGTCAACTTGTTGATCCTGGCGAATTCCCCAGAAATTCTCCTACGCCACATAGATATGACGCTACAGTTTCTGCAAGCCCACAGGTGGCTTATCAACTGGAAGAAATCTTCCCTGGTCCCTGCTCAGAGCATGGTGCACCTGGGGGCGTTGATGGACACTCACAACCAGCGGTTGTTCTTGTCTCAGGAGAATGTTCTGAAGCTTCAGGACAGGATTCAATGCTTTCTATCTCGTCCGCAAGTGTCGATACATTCGGCGATGCAAGTGCTAGGTCTCATGGTGTCTTCATTCGACATGGTGGAGTACGCTCAATTCCATTTCCGCCCCCTACAGAAATTGATACTTGCCAAGTGGGATGGCCTGCCTCACCGGATCAGGTCTCATATGATCTCCTTGACTCCGGAGGTCCGTCTGTCACTAAGCTGGTGGCTGCAGGACCATCGATTTGAGCAGGTGTCGTCCCTTCTGGATCTCCTACTGGGTCCTTCTGACGATGGATGCCAGTCTGAGAGGTTGGGGCGTGGTGTTGGAGCAACACTTCCTTCAGGGTCGGTGGACCAAGGAGGAGTCTCTCCTCCCGATAAACATTCTGGAACTGCAGGCGGTGTTCAATGCACTGAACTTGACCCAGCAGTTGATACAGAACTGACCTATTCAAGTACAGTCTGACAATGCCACCACGGTGGCGTACATAAATCGTCATGGTGGCACTCGAAGCCGCATGGCAATGAGGGAAGTATCAATGATTCTTCAGTGGGCGGAACGCCATCTGCCAGCTATATTGGCAATGTTCATTCAGGGGGTCCTAAACTGGGAAGCGGACTTCCTCAGTCATCAAGATGTACACGCCGGAGAGTGGAGCCTCCATCCAAAAGTATTTCAACTCCTCGTGGACAAATGGTGCCTCCCAGATGTGGACCTGATGGCGTCTTGACACAATCACAATTTTCTGGTCTTCGGGACAAGGGATACTCAAGCAGCACTCGTGGACGCATTGGCAGTTCCATGGAACTTTCAGCTGCCATACGTGTTCCCTCCATTGTCACTCCTGCCCAGAGTAATAAGGAAGTTCAAGCAAGAAGGAGGAATCCTACTTCTGATCACTCCAGCGTGGTCCAGATGGCATTGGTTCTCAGACCTTCAGGGTCTATTGATAGAGTGTCCTCTTCTACTTCCGCAGCGCCCAGATCTGCTCGTTCAGGGCCCCTGTGTATATCAGGATTTGGCCCGGTTAGCTTTGACGGCGTGGCACTTGGAGCTTCCTTTCGAAGGCCAAAGGATTTTCTTAGGCGGGCATTCAAACCATGTTGATGGCCTGGAAACCGGCTTCTGCTCTGGTTTATCATAGGGTCTGGAATTCTTACTTTGCTTGGTGCACCACTAACAATCATGATGCTTACAAATTTAGTACGGCCAAACTTTTGGCCTTTCTGCAACAGGGCTTGGACTTTGGCCTTCGTCTGGCCTCCATCAAGGTTCATATTTCTGCCTTGTCGGTTTGGTTGCAGAGGAAAATTGCGACTCTACCTGATCATACATTCACTCAGGGTGTGTTGCAGATTCAACCTCCTTACGTTCTGCCTGTGGCTCCTTGGGACTTGGTGGTTCTGGAGGCGTTAGAAGGGTCTCCGTTTGAGCCTCTTGAATCTGCAGACCTTTAGTGGCTTTCTCTTAAGGTATTGTTTTTGCTGGCTATTGCCTCTGCTAGACGGGTGTCGGATTTGGGTGCCTTGTCTTGTAGGTCCCCATATCTGATTTTTCACCGTGAACGGGCGGTTCTTAGAACACGTCCCGGGTACCTACCTAAGGTGGTGTCTTCGTTCCACCTTAATCAGGAGATTGTGGTTCCGGCCTTTGCCTCTCCTGAATTGTCTTCCAAAGAGCGGTCTTTGGATGTGGTACGTATCTATGTGAAGAGACCTGCCTCCATTCGGAAGTCTGATTCTCTCTTTGTACTGTTTGGTTTTCACAAATGTGGCTGTCCTGCTCACAAGCGGACCTTGGCCAGATGGATTAGAATGGTGATTGCAAATGCTTATGTACAGGCTGGTCGTCCAGCTCCTGCGACTATCGCCCATTCTACTCGGCCTGTTGGACCTTCTTGGGCGGCCCGCCGTGGTGCGACACTTGAACAATTGTGCAAGGTGGCTACTTGGTCCTCAGTGAACTCGTTCATAAGGTTATATGCCTTTGATACTTCCGCCTCCCTGGATGCTTCCTTTGGACGTCGGGTTCTTGTGCCCACTACAGTGCATCCCCTCCCATGAGGAACTGCTTTAGGACATCCCCGATGTTACTCCCGGTGGAATCCAGTGTACCCCGCAGCAGAAAACGAGATTTATGGTAAGAACTTACAGTTGTTAAATCTTTCTGCAAGGTACACTGGGTTCTACAGGGCGCCCACCCTGACGCACTTGGCTTCTTTGGGTTGGTATGAATGTGAAAATGTGGTGTATGTGGCTACTAATGATTGTCATCTCTTTTACCTGCTACTGCATTGGACTGGTTAACAAAAACTGAACTCCTGTGCACGGAGGCGGGGTTATAGAGGAGGCGGCGCTATGCATTCTGGGAACAGTCAAAGCTTTTAGCCTGTTTGTGGCTCGGATCAAGATCCTACTCTACGCCCCGATGTTATTCCCTGTGGAACCCAGTGTACCTCGCAGAAAGATTTAACAACAGTAAAATCTTGTTTTTTTTGCTTTTTTTAGGTAGAACGTCTGTCTGATATTAAAACAGAAGATATAGAGGAAGAAGAAAAGTATGTGACTGTTATAAAGGCAGAAGATATAGAGGAAGAAGAAGAGACGTATGTGACTGATATAAAGGCAGAAGATCTAGAGGGAGAAGAAGAGACATATGTGTCTGATATAAAGGCAGAAGATATAGAGGTAGAAGAAGAGACGTATGTGACTGATATAAAAGCAGAAGATATAGAGAGAGAAGAAGAGACGTATGTGACCGATATAAAGGTAGAAGATACAGAGGAAGAAGAAGAGACTTATGTGTCTGATATAAAGGTAGAAGATATAGAGGTAGAAGAAGAGACATATGTGTCTGATATAAAGGCAGAAGATATAGAGGTAGAAGAAGAGACATATGTGACTGATATAAAAGCAGAAGATATAGAGAGAGAAGAAGATACGTATGTGACTGATATAAAGGCAGAAGATATAGAGGGAGAAGAAGAGACGTATGTGAGGGGTGATCAGCAGTGTAAGGAGGAGGAGATCCCTACAGATATCAGCACAGGTGAGTAATAATCACATATTACAGAAAAGAGTCACATATTCTCCTTCCTCAGTCACTACAGCAATCTCTTATCCTACACCCTCCTCTGTCAGTACAAACTAAGGTAGAATGTATTTTCCCAGTGGAGGAGTCAGGAGGCATCAGACCCTATTATACTCCTGCTCTCCCCCTCACATCATGTCACTGTGTGTTACCAGGCCAAAGATCTGACCAGTCTCCTCCCCACACTCTCTGGTGTATCTCATACATCCGGAGCCATCAGCCCCTATTATACTCCTGCTCTTCTCCTCACATCATGTCACTGTGTGTTACCAGCCTAGAGATCTGACCAGTCTCCTCCCCACACTCTCTGGTGTATCTTGTACATCAGGAGGCATCAGCCCCTATTATACTCCTGCTCTTCTCCTCACATCATGTCACTGTGTGTTACCAGGCCAGAGATCTGACCAGTCTTCTCCCCACACTCTCTGGTGTATCTCATACATCAGGAGCTATCAGCCCCTATTATACTCCTGCTCCCCCCTCACATCATGTCACTGCGTGTTACCAGCCCAGAGATCTGACCAGTCTCCTCCCCACACTCTCTGGTGTATCTCATACATCAGGAGCCATCAGCTCCTATTATACTCCTGCTCTCCCCCTCACATCATGTCACTGTGTGTTACCAGCCCAGAGATCTGACCAGTCTCCTCCCCACACTCTCTGGTGTGTTCATACATCAGGAGCCATCAGCCCCTATTATACTCCTGCTCTCCCCCTCACATCATGTCACTGTGTTACCAGCATAGAGATCTGACCAGTCTCCTCCCACACTCTATGGTGTATCTCATACATCAGGAGACATCAGCCCTTATTATACTCCTGCTCTCCCCTTCACATCATGTCACTGTGTTACTAGCCCAGAGATCTGACCAGTCTCCTCCTCACACTCTCTGGTGTATCTCATACATCAGGGGACCTCAGCCCCTATTATACTCCTGCTCTCCCCCTCACATCATGTCACTGTGTGTTACCAGCCCAGAGATCTGACCAGTCTCCTCCCCACACTCTCTGGTGTATCTCATACATCAGGAGCCATCAGCCCCTATTATACTCCTGCTCTCCCCCTCACATCATGTCACTGTGTGTTACCAGCCCAGAGATCTGACCAGTCTCCTCCCCACACTCTCAGGTGTATCTCATACATCAGGAGCCATCAGCCCCTATTATACTCCTGCTCCCCCCTCACATCATGTCACTGTGTGTTACCAGCCCAGAGACCTGACCAGTCTCCTCACCACACTCTGTGGTGTATCTCATACATCAGGAGGCATCAGCCCCTATTATACTCCTGCTCTCCCCCTCACATCATGTCACTGTGTTACCAGCATAGAGATCTGACCAGTCTCCTCCCACACTCTCTGGTGTATCTCATACATCAGGAGACATCAGCCCTTATTATACTCCTGCTCTCCCCTTCACATCATGTCACTGTGTTACCAGCATAGAGATCTGACCAGCCTCCTCCCCACACTCTCTGGTGTATCTCATACATCAGGAGCCATCAGCCCCTATTATACTCCTGCTCTCCCCCTCACATCGTGTCACTGTGTGTTACCAGCCCAGAGATCTGACCAGTCTCTTCCCCACACTCTCTGGTGTATCTCATACATCAGGAGCTATCAGCCCCTATTATACTCCTGCTCCCCCCTCACATCGTGTCACTGCGTGTTACCAGCCCAGAGATCTGACCAGTCTCCTCCCCACTCTCTCCGGTGTATCTCATACATCAGGAGACATCAGCCCCTATTATACTCCTGCTCTCCTCCTCACATCATGTCACTGTGTGTCACCATCAGCCATACTGTGTGCTAGCAGTACCTCAGCCTATGGTATTACATGCCCTTAGAGTGTCTCTATTAGCACACGCCGGTCTATATATAAAGCACTCTTTATTTATTTTTTATCTAACATCTATAACGGATATTGGGGACTTATTGCAATGGGGTATAGATGGAGTCCAAAGGAGCCGGTGCACTTTAAATATTTTCCACTGAGTGTGCTGACTCCTCCCCTCTATGCCCCCTCCCGCAGCCAGTTTAGAAAAATGTGCCCTCAGGAGAGGATGCCACTCTGCAGTACAGGAGGAGTGGGAGGAATGGGATCCTATATTAGAGGATTCACATTCTGCACAGGGTATTGAGCCCCTTATACCTGCTATCAGGGATGTGTTAAAAGTCCCTTTGGAAGACGCTGCCGTACAGCAGTCATTTTTCTTAGCACAGAAAAATAAGATTTTAAACATACCGTTAAATCTTTTTTATGGGGAATAGATGGGTTCTGCAGGAGACATGGGCACTTTAAGAAAGTGCCCCTCCTCCAGACCTCAGTTAGAGAAACTGTGCCCAGAGGAGACGGACAGTACGAGGAAAGGATTTTGTTAATCCAGGGCAAGATTCATACCGGCCACACCAATCATACCGTATCACTTGTGACAACAATCCAGTTAACAGTATGAAAAACAACATAGCATCAGTCCAGGACCGATGCAACTATAACATAACCCTTATTGAAGTAATAACTATATACAAGTATTGCAGAAGTAGTCCGCACTTGGGACGGGCGCCCAGCATCCTCTACGGACTACGAGAAAAAGATTTACCGGTAGGTTTAAAATCTTATTTTCTCTAACGTCCTAGAGGATGCTGGGGACTCTGTAAGGACCATGGGGATTATACCAAAGCTCCCAAACGGGCGGGAGAGTGCGGATGACTCTGCAGCACCGATTGAGCAAACACAAGGTCCTCCTCAGCCAGGGTATCAAACTTACAGAATTTTGCAAAGGTGTTTGAACCCGACCAAGTAGCAGCTCAACACAGCTGTAGTGCCGAGACCCCTCGGACAGCCGCCCAAGAAGAGCCCACTTTCCTAGTGGAATGGGCCCTGACCGATTTAGGTAACGGCAATCCTGCCGTAGAATGCGCCTGCTGATTGTGTTACAGATCCAGCGAGCAATAGTCTGCTTTGAAGCAGGGGCACCAAGCTTGTTGGCTGCATACAGGACAAACAGTGCTTCTTCTGTTTTCCGGACTTTAGCCGTTCTGGCTACATACATTTTCAAAGCCCTGACCACATCAAGGGACTCGGAATCCTCCAAGTCACGTGTAGCCACAGACACCACAATAGGTTGGTTCATATGAAAAGATGATACCACCCTTGGCAGAAATTGTGGAAAACCAGATAAGCTGCTAATTCTGACACTCGCCTAGCCGAAGCTAGGGCTAATAACATGACCACCTTCCACGTGAGATATTTCAACTCTACCGTTTTAAGTGGTTCAAACCACTTGACTTTAGGAAACTTAACACCATGTTAAGGTCCCAAGGTGCCAAAGGAGGTACAAAAGGAGGCTGAATATGCAGCACTCCCTTTACAAAAGTCTGAACTTCTGGGAGAGAAGCCAATTCTTTTTGAAAGAAAATGGATAGGGCCGAAATCTGGACCTTAATGGAGCCTAATTTAAGGCCCAAATTCACTCCAGTTTGTAGGAAGTGAAGGAAACGGCCATATGGAATTCTTCCGTAGGAGCATTCCTGGTCTCACACCAAGAAACATATTTTTGCCATATACGGTGATAATGTTTTGCTGTTACTTTATCAGCGTAGGAATAACCTCAACCGGAATGCCTTTTTCTGCTAGGATCCAGCGTTCAACCGCCATGCTGTCAAACGCAGCCGCAGTAAGTCTTGCAACAGGGGCCCTGTCTGTTCCAACAGGTCCTGTCTTAGAGGAAGAGGCCACGGATCTTCTGTGAGCATTTCCTGCAGATCTGGATACCAGGTCCGTCGTGGCCAATCTGGAACAATGAGGATTGTCCTCACTCCTTTTCTTCTTATTATCCCCAACACATTGGGTATGAGGGGAAGAGGAGGAAATACATAGACTGATCGGAACACCCACGGTGTCACTAGGGCGTCTACCGCTACTGCCTGAGGGTCTCTTGACCCGGCGCAATACCTCTGTAGCTTTTTGTTGAGGCGAGACGCTATCATGTCTACCTGTGGCAGTCCCCACCGACTTGCAATCTGTGCGAAGACTTCCTGATGAAGTCCCCACTCTCCCGGGTGTAGGTCGTGTCTGCTGAGGAAGTCTGCTTCCCAGTTGTCCACTCCCGGAATGAACACTGCTGACAGTGCGCTTACATGATTCTCCACCCAGCGAAGAATTCTGGTGGCTTCCGCCATCGCCACTCTGCTCCTCGTGCCGCCTTGGCGGCTTACATGCGCCACTGCGGTGATGTTGTCTGACTTTATCAGAACCGGTTGGTCGCAAAGAAATACCTTCACTTGACGCAGGGCGTTGTATATGGCCCTTAGCTCCAGGATGTTGATGTGAAGACAAGTCTCTTGACTTGACCAAAGACCTTGGAAATTTCTTCCCTGTGTGACTACTCCCCAACCTCGGAGGCTTGCGTCCGTGGTCACCAGGATCCAGTCCTGAATGCCGAATCTGCCGCCCTCGAGAAGGTGAGCACTCTGCAGCCAGCACAGGAGTGACATCCTGGCCCTTGGGGACAGGGTGATCAACCGATGCATCTGTAGATGTGACCCGGACCACTTGCCCAGTAGGTCCCATTGGAAAGCCCTCGCATGGAACCTTCCGAAGGGAATGGCCTTGTATGATGCCACCATCTTTCCCAGGACTTGAGTGCAGTGATGCACTGACACCTGTTTTGGTTTCAACAGGTTCCTGACCATGAGTTCCTGGGCCTTCTCTATCGGGAGATAAACCCTCTTCTGGTCCGTGTCCAGAATCATGCCCAAGAAAGGCAGACGAGTCGTAGGATCCAACTGCGACTTTGGAATATTGAAAATCCATCCGTGTTGCTGTAACACTTCCAGTGAAAGTGATACGCTGTTCAGCAACTGCTCTATTGATCTCGCTTTTATGAGGAGATTGTCCAAGTATGGTATAATTGGGACACCTTGCTTCCGCAGGAGCACCATCATTTCCGCCATTACCTTGGTGAAAACCCTCGGGGCCGTGGAGAGACCAAACGGCAACGTCTGAAATTGGTAATGACAATCCTGTACCGCAAATCTGAGGTAGGCCTTATGAGGTGGATAAATGGGGACATGAAGGTATGCATCCTTTATGTCCAGAGACACCATAAAATCCCCCCCTTCCAGGTTTGCGATGACCGCTCTGAGCGATTCCATCTTGAACTTGAACCTTTTCAAGTATTGATTCAGGGATTTTAAATTTAATATGGGTCTGACCGAACCGTCCCGTTTCGGGACTGCAAACAGGGTCGAGTAATATCCCCTTTCTTGTTGAAGGAGGGGAACCGTGACCACCACCTGTTGATGATACAATTTTTGTATTGCCTGTAATACTATCTCCCTTTCCTGGGGAGAAGTTGGTAGGGCCGATTTGAAGAATCGGCGAGGGGGCACGTCCTTGAATTCCAGCTTGTAACCCTGAGAAACAATTTCTATTGCCCAGGGATCCACGTGGGAGTGAACCCAGATGTGGCTGAAACCCAGAAGACGTGACCCCACTGGGGCGGACTCCACCAGTGGAGCCCCAGCGTCATGCGGTGGATTTTGTAGAGGCCGGGGAGGACTTCTGTTCCTGGGAACTAGCTGTGTTGTGCAGCTTCCTCCCTCTGCCCCTGCCTCTGGCAAGAAAGGACGCACCTCGGACTTTCTTGTTTTTCTGCGATCGAAAGGACTGCCTTTGATAATGTGGTGCTCTCTTAGGCTGTGAGAGAATTTAAGGCAAAAAAATTGACTTTCCAGCTGTAGCTGTGGAGACAAGGTCCGAGATACCTTCCCCAAACAATTCCTCACCCCTGTAAGGTAAAACCTCCATATGCCTCTTTGAGTCGGCATCACCTGTCCATTGCCGTGTCCATAGGACTCTTCTGGCAGAAATCGACATAGCGTTTATTCTAGAACCCAGAAGACTAATGTCTCTTTGAGCATCTCTCATATAGGACAGCATCTTTTATATGCCCTAGGGTCAATAACATAGAATCCTTATCTAGGGTCTCAATCTCCGCAGATGAGGTACCTGTCCATGCTGCTACAGCGCTACAAACCCAGGCCGACGCGATAGCCGGTCTGAGCAAGGTACCCGAATGTGTATAAAAGGACTTTAGGGTAACCTCCTGCTTGCGATCAGCAGCATCTTTGAGGGTAGCTGTATCCTGGGACGGCAGCCCTACCTTCTTGGATAAACGTGTTAATGCTTTGTCCACCCTAGGGGAGGATTCCCAGGGTAATCTGTCCATTGGCGGGAAAGGATACGCCATAAGAATTCTTTTGGAAATCTGCAGTCTTTTATCTGGAGATTCCCAAGCTTTTTCACATTATTTATTCAGCTCGTGTGAGGGGGGAAAGGTTACCTCAGGTTTCTTTCCCTTATACATGTGTACCCTCATGTCAGGGACAGGGGGTTCCTCTGTGATGTGCAAAACATCTTTTATTGCCATAATCATATATCTAATGGATTTAGCCAATTTTGGCTGTAACTTTGCATCATCGTAATCGACACTGGAGTCAGAATCTGTGTCGGTATCTGTGTCAACTATTTGGGATAGTGGGCGCTTTTGGGACTCCGCCGGTCCCTGCGACATAGGATCAGACATGGGCTGAGACCCTGACTGTCCCAAAGCTTCAGCTTTGTGTAATCTTTTGTGCAATGAGTTTACACTTGCATTTAAAACATTCCACATATCCATCCAGTCAGGTGTCGGCGCTGTCGGCGGACACACCACATTCATTTGCTCCCGCACCTCTCTAATATAGCCTTCTCCCTCAGACATGTCGACACGCGTACCGACACACCACACACACACAGGGAATGCTCTTTCTGGAGATAGTTCCCCCACAAGGCCCTTTGGAGAGACAGAGAGAGAGTATGCCAGCACACACCCCAGCGCTATATAACCCAGGAATCACAAAGTAATTTAATGTTTACCCAGTAGCGCTGTATGTAATTGCGCCGAAATATGTGCCCCCCCCCCCCTCTCTTTTGAACCCACTTGTCTTGTAAGCAGGGGAGAGTCCGGGGAGCTTCCTCTCAGCGGTGCTGTGGAGAAAAAATGGTGCTGATGAGTGCTGAGGGAGAAGCCCCGCCCCCTCGGCGGCAGGCTTCTGTCCCGCTAAAATTGTAAACTTGGCGGGGGATCATACATATATACAGTGCCCAGCTGTATATATGTTCATTTTATGCCAAACAAGGTTAATATTGCTGCCCATCCCCCCCCTGCGCCCTGCACCCTTACAGTGACCGAAGTGTGTGTGGTGTATGGGGGCAATGGCGCACAGCTGCAGTGCTGTGCGTTACCTCTCATGAAGATCAAGGAGTCTTATTCCGCCTCTGACGATTCTTTTCCTCAATACTCACCCGGCTTCTATATTCCGGCTCTGCGAGGGGGACGGCGGCGCGGCTCTGGGACGGACGGCTAGGTAAGATCCTGCATACCGATCCCTCTGGAGCTAATGGTGTCCAGTAGCCTAAAAAGCAGGACCTGTACTCAGAGAGTAGGGCTGCTTCTCTCCCCTCAGTCCCTCGATGCAGGGAGTCTGTTGCCAGCAGTGCTCCCTGAAAATTAAAAACCTAACAAAATACTTTGACAGGAAACTCAGGAGAGCTCACTGAAAAGCACCCAGCTCCACTGGGCACTGTAATAAACTGAGGTCTGGAGGAGGGGCATAGAGGGAGGAGCCAGTGCACACCCAGAACTAAATTCTTTCTTAAAGTGCCCATGTCTCCTGCGAAGCTCGTCTATTCCCCATGGTCCTTATGGAGTCCCCAGCATCCTCTAGTAAGTTAGAGAAAAGAAATTAGTGTCACTTTCCCTGATTCTAAGGAACTAGATGACATGTTTAAGGTAACCTGGAAAAATTCTGATAAAAAATACCAGGTGACAAATCGGTTTCTGCACACTTTCCCATTTACTCCAGAAGGCAGGAAACACTGGGAGAGCCCCCGGCAGTAGACGTATCAGTCTCTCGCCTATCAAAGAAAGTGCTATTACCAGTCCCTGGCTCCTCTGCATTAAAGGACCCTGGGGATAGGAAAATAGAGACTACATTAAAGTCTATTTACACAGCGGCTGGTGTATCACAAAGACCTGTGATAGCGGGTTGCCGGATGACACATGCCATTCATACATGGGCAAGTCACATTCAAGAAAGCCTTGCTGGAGATACGTCCCTGGTGACTCTTATAAAACACATTCAGGACTCTGCACGCCTCCTGAGTGACTCTCTCAAGGGGATAGGCGCTATTAACGCTAGGACTACTGCCATGGCAGTGTCGGCGTGCAGAACTTTGTGGCTGCGTCAGTGGATAGCGGACGCAGATTCCAAGCGCAGAGTGTGGAGTCTCTTCCTTTCTCAGGGGAATGGCTATTTGGGGATGAGTTGGATACATGGATTTCAAAGGTTACTCCGGGTAAATCCACGCTTCTCCCCTCTGGGGCCCCACTGGCCAGGCGTTCCCACCCCGGGAGGTCTTACCCGGAGGCACCTCAAACGCGGTGAGAGGCACCAGAGACAAGACCAGCCGCCACAGGTTCTTGGTAACAAAGCACCAGTTCAGCTTCCACTAGGGCCTCAGCATGATGGTGCCACCCCCCCCCCCCCCCCCCTGAGGTGATCTCAACTGCATTGTCATGCTCGGTGGAGATTGGGGTTCCGACAATCGAGCTTGGGCTGGGAGGACAGCTGACTGTGTAGGAAGTAGACGAGGAGGTTGAATGTAGTTCTTCCTCATGAGGTGGAGGCCTAGTGGGTGTTTAGAGTTGACTGGAGGGCATAAAAAGAATGAGAACTCTGTAGAAGGATAACTGTGTTTCTAATGAAGAAACAACTGTACACCGATACTTGAGGAATTGAAAGACATGGAATAACGAACTGAAGTCTGATTAAACGAGGTGAAGAATGGAGCTGAAGATCACCGGTATTGCGGAACTGAAAGACTGTGGTTTGTGGTTGGTAGACAAGGCTGAAGGAGACTAGGTTTTTGAAGAACTGAAAGACTATGGCTTGTGACTGGTAAACGAGGCTGAAGAGGACTTGGTTTTTCAAGAACTGAAAGACTGTGGCTTGTAGATGAGGCTGATAAACTCTGACTTTGAAGAAATGGAGACTCTGGCTTGGGCTTGGAAAGTGATGCAGAAAAACTCTGATCTGGAAGAAGTGAAGACTGTGGTTTGAGCTTGCGAGACGCTCACAGGAACCACTGTTTAGCACCCTAAGCCCCTTAACGACCGGGATCCCCGTGATCGCCTCCATGAGTGGCGACGGGTTAAGTGACAGGACTGCAGCAGTGATAGGTCATGGACAGATGATAGCAACCGAAACTGGGGAACCAGGAGCAGCCTGGGAGCACAGAGCTGGAGCACCTTTCACAGGAAAGTAACTTGAAGCACTGGCATTCTCTCTCCCTGAGCCAGCCTCCCTTTTATAAGGGAAGACTACACTGGATTGGCTGGATACAGAGTGTGGATTTCATTGGCAGATCTCAGGTCTCCAACATGGCCACCCCCAGCACTGGGGCCATTCTCAGCTGCAGCACTTTAGCTAACCCAGCTCCGCCCCCGACTTCCTGAGACTGAGTCACCGCCAGAGGGCTCTGCTGCAGCAACTACCCACCACAGCACCCGGCCCCCGACCTCCGGAAGCCACACACGCCCAAGGACCCACTGAAAGCAGCTCCCAGCCGCCGCAACTAAAGTAGGCCCAGTCCCAAGTCATTGTTCCAGTGCCACTACAACAACAGGGAAAGGGTTCAAGATGGAATCCTTGTGAGCAGTGATTGCGGGTCTGGAAGAACGCGAGTTCATGGTCTTACTTGATATAAAGGATGATCATCTCCATATCCCGATTTGGCCACCCCATCAGGCCTACCTGCGATTTGCCCTGCTGAACGATCACGACCAGTTCCAGGCGCTACCCTTCGGCCTGGCCACAGCTCCAAGGGTCTTCACAAAGGTGATGTTCCAGCTCCGAGTCCAGGTGATCAATATTGTCCCTTACCTAGGCGAGCTCTTGATAAAGGTGAGATCCAGAGAGATCCTATTGCTCAATATAGGCCGCACTATTCAGCTTCTGTCACATCATGGGTGGATCCTCAATGTACAGAAGTCCCTACTTCTGAGGAACATTCCCAGGAACAGGAGCCTACTCAGTGGCTGTTTCTGGATACAGTGGCTCAGAAAGTGTTCCTCCCAGAGGACAAGGCAAGGACGCTCCAGGATGTGGTCCGAGTGGTTTTACGACCAGGTGCTCTAGTACGGAAGGTTCCATGCCAGAACATTTCAATTGGATCTCCTGAGGTAGTGGTCCGGTTCACATCTTCAGATGCACCGGATCATACACTACCGTTCAAAAGTTTGTGGTCACTTCGAAATTTCCTTTTTTTTTATTTTTTATTTTATTTTTATTTTATTTTTTTGAAGGAAAGGCACTTTTTTTTTCAATGAAGGTAACATTAAATTTAATCAGAAATACACTCTATACATTGTTAATGTGTTAAATGACTATATTAGCTGCAAACGTCTGGTTTTTAATGGAATATCTACAGAGTTGTATAGAGGCACATTTCCAGCAACCATCTCTCCAGTGTTCAAATGTTACATTGTGTTTTCTAATCGCGGTAGAAGACTAATGGATGTTTAGAAAATCCTTTAAAACCCTTGTGCAATCATGTTAGCACAGCTGAAAATGGGTTTGCTCGTTAGAGAAGCTATAACACTGGCCTTCCTTTAAGCTAGTTGAGTATCTGGAACATCACATTCGTGGGTTTGATTATACTCTCAAAATAGCAAGAAAAAGACAACTTTCATGTGAAACTCGACAGTCTATTATTGTTCTTAGAAATGAAGATTATTTCAATGCAAGAAATTGCCAAGAAACTGAACATTTCCTACAATGGTGTGTACTACTCCCTTCTGTTAGGTTCCTGGTGCTCAGAACAAGGGAGATGTTGCGTAGTGAGTCCTGAGCACCAGAACGTGACGTTGAAATAAGGTGTGGTGTGGAAATAGCCCCTAGCACCCTACATCCATTGTTTTACCCGTGTGGTCAGTTCACGCCTGAGTGACTATGGTTTCTTTGGCCCACGGCAGCCGCGTTTGAAGGGCGGATTATGTCTGCCCAACTCCGATGCCCCCAGGTCTTAGTGTGAGACAAGGCGTGAACCGAGACAGGATAATAACAAGGGGACCTCTAACTAAAACAGAAAGCTAGGGGCTACTAACTACCCTAAAACTAAATATATGTGCGGCACGCCGCCAAAGGAAAAGAACAACAAAGGAAATGCTGTCCACACGCCGACACAATACTTTTGCGTACCGGCGGTGACAGTATAAGCAGAACCCTCTGCAAAACACCAGTAACTAAATATAACCAAAGAATACTGCGGCCTAGGCCAATGGATGCGGCAAAGCCGCTACTCACGGAACCGGTACAAATACTGGCAAACGGACAGGAACCCCCAATGTAGCCAACACAGATTCTCAGAACTGGAGGACAGGCAGAGTCCCAAATGACAGACCGGTGGACACCAAGAAGCCAGATATTCGACCAGGCACAGACAAAGCCACAGGACTTCTGGACAGGAATGCTTCATGGTAGTACACGGAATCAGACACAGGAACCGACACAGGAACTGACACTCAGGAACTGGCACTGGAAGCAGCTAGACAGACACTGCTAGACAGGAGCTCAGGAACTGGCAGGGACTAGCTCAGAACTCAAGAACTCTGTAACCCTGGAAATATCACCAGCGTCTGTGAATTGCACTGATCCAGAATATAACAGAGAGTCTTAATTGTCATGTAGCTGCCTTGCTGCACAACTGAGAGGTGCAATCAACAGACAGGTGAGGCTGAACACATGGGAACAAGCTGCAATTACACACACTCACCACTGGCAGCAAACAAGAATCTTCTTAAACCAGAGCAACGGGAAATCCTGGCCTGCAAGACAAACATAAAATACGGAAAACAGGAATGAACCACTACCTGTGGTTCATAACAGTACCCTCTCCTTAAGGGTGAGCTCCGAACACCCCATGACACCCACGGGGAACATAAACAGAAGTATAACATAAAATACATATCCAAAATGCAAAACAGGAATGAGCCACAGCCGTGGCTCATAACATTACCCCCCCCCCCTTGAGGAGGGGTCAAAGGACCCCAAAATTCACTTTCTAAAACAAGGTATACATTAATAAACCTGATACTGGAACAAACAGACAAAGACAAGAAACAGAAACAAGGGGGTCAATTTACTAAGGTGGGAGATTTTACCAACTGGTGATGTTGCCTATAGCAACCAATCAGGTTATATCTACTATCTGCTAGAAGCAGCTTGATAAATGGTAAATAGAATTTGATTGGTTGCCATGGGCAACATCACCAGTTCTAAAAATCTCCCAACTTAGTAAATTTACCCCAAGCTGTGGCAACAGCTTGTAACAGTGCCCCCCTCTTGACAGTGGCCACTGGACACAAGACAAGGAAAAAAAAATCTTTTTTTTTATATACACCGCAAGGCAAGAGTCAACAATATTTCTTTTTCTTTTTACCCTGTGCTTGCTTGGCGACACCAGGAAAGGAAGAAATCTCTGGCTCAAAACATTCTTCAAAACATATAGGTCGAGCAATCAGATGCTTCTTCCGTCTCCTACCAGAGTGCCCCGGCATATAAGAAACTTCATCAGTTTCGGAATCTGAGAACAGACCATAGATTGGTTGCATTCCCCTAGGTACCGAAACTTTAGAAGATGACAGAAAAGCACATCCTGTAGTCAAAGCAATGGGCTGAGACACTTTCTGAACCCCACCCGGGGCAGTGGCCTTTGGGAACCCCACCCGGGGCAGTGGCCTTTGGGCACCCCACCCGGGGCAGTGGCCTTTGGGAACCCCACCCGGGGCAGTGGCCTTTGGGAACCCCACCCGGGGCAGTGGCCTTTGGGAACCCCACCCGGGGCAGTGGCCTTTGGGAACCCCACCCGGGGCAGTGGCCTTTGGGAACCCCACCCGGGGCAGTGGCCTTTGGGAACCCCACCCGGGGCAGTGGCCTTTGGGAACCCCACCCGGGGCAGTGGCCTTTGGGAACCCCACCCGGGGCAGTGGCCTTCGGGAACCCCGCTGCGGTCAGCACCTCGGATTCTTTTACTGGGACCGGGCCGTCTGCCTCCCTCTCTGAGTTGATAATTATCGAAACTTCTCCCGGGACTATGACTTCCGGGACTTTTGCTGAAGCTATAACCTTCAGAACCTCCACTAACGCTATGCCTCTTAAGTCTTTTCCTGGGGAAGCGACCTCTAGACCCTTCTTAGGGGCTGCGTTTCTCGAGACCCCACTTGGGGATATTACTTCAAAGATCCCTTCTGGAGTTTTGCTTTTCGAGTTCCCTTCTGGAACTATGGCTTTAGATACCCTTTCTGGGGTTGCGCTTTTCAAGTCCTTACCTGGGGTAACAGCTTCTGAGACCCCTTCTGGTATTGACACCTGAGCTATAATATTTGATGTCCCTCTATAACCTAGAGCATCGGGTACTCTGGGCACCGGGTACCGCTCCAGGACTCTGGGCACCGGGTACCGCTCCAGGACTCTGGGCACCGGGTACCGCTCCAGGACTCTGGGCACCGGGTACCGCTCCAGGACTCTGGGCACCGGGTACCGCTCCAGGACTCTGGGTACCGCTCCAGGACTCTGGGCACCGGGAACCGCTCCAGGACTCTGGGCACCGGGAACCGCTCCAGGACCCCGGGCATCGGGCACCACTCCAGGGGTTTGCAACTCTGCTTCCACAGGAAAATCAAGAGAGCAGAGAAACATTCTCCTTTGGTTCCTGAATTTATAATGGGGCTCCCTAGCCCAAGGACCCCAATTATAGGACAGGGTGCTTTTTAGTGTGGGTTGTGTGACAAGCACCTCTGCCACAGTAGAGACAGGAGTAGGTCTAGTATCCTGACTCAACTTGGCCAGAGGGCAAGACTTGTCGCCACACTTTGGCTTGCGCAACTCACAGGTCTGCAAATAGTGGCCTAAACCACCACAATATAGGCATAAATCTAAGTTTCTGCGACACAGACGCTCCTCTTCTGAGAGCCTGGGCCGCAGAAAACTTTTAAATCTTTTCTCTTTAATTAAACCTGAGGATTCACTTGTCACCATACTGTGAGCAAGAGTCTCTTTATAGGATGAACTCTCAACAACTTCTGGCAAAAGAAGCAAAATTTTGGTCAGAAGGTTTTGCAGTTGCCTTAAGGATTGCTGCAAAACTTCCAGCCACTCAGGTTTCAAAGCACTGAAAGCAGAGTTCAGGGCTGAGAGATGCTTGCAGGGCTTGCATAGGAGGATTTCAAACTAGACAAGACAAGATTGTAAGACAAGATTGTAAGACAAGATTGTAAGACAAGATTAGACTGGACTTTTAAACTAGACAAGACAAGACTGGGCTGGATTTTTAAACACCGGACTGGATTCTGCACACTGAGTTTTAGACAGGACTGGATTCTAAACACCGGACTGGATTCTGCTCTGCACACTGAGTTTTAGACAGGACTGGATTTTTGACAGGACTGGATTCTAGACTAGACACTGGACTGGGCCAAAAAAAGTTTTGTTTTTTTTGTGGTATGGCTGGTGATAATGTTAGGTTCCTGGTGCTCAGAACAAGGGAGATGTTGCGTAGTGAGTCCCGAGCAGCAGAACGTGACGTTGAAATAAGGTGTGGTGTGGAAATAGCCCCTAGCACCCTACCTCCGTTGTTTTACCCGTGTGGTCAGTTCACGCCTGAGTAACTATGGGTTCTTGGGCCCACGGCAGCTGCGTTTGAAGGGCGGATTATGTCTGCCCAACTCCGATGCCCCCAGGTCTTAGCGTGAGACAAGGCGTGAACCGAGACAGGATAATAACAAGGGGACCTCTAACTAAAACAACAGAAAGCTAGGGGCTACTAACTACCCTAAAACTAAATATATGTGCGGCACGCCGCCAAAGGAAAAGAACAACAAAGGAAATGTTCTCCACACGACGACACAATACTTTTGCGTACCGACGGTGACAGCATAAGCAGAACCCTCTGCAAAACACCAGTAACTAAATATAACCAAAGAATACTGCGGCCTAGGCCGACGGATGCTACTCACGGAACCGGTACAAATACTGGCAAACGGACAGGAACCCCCAATGTAGCCGACACAGACTCTCAGAACTGGAGGACAGGCAGAGTCCCAAACGACAGACCTGTGGACACCAAGAAGCTAGATATTCGACCAGGCACAGACAAAGCCACAGGACTTCTGGACAGGAATGCTTCATGGTAGTACACGGAATCAGACACAGGAACTGACACTCAGGAACTGGCACTGGAAGCAGCTAGACAGACACTGCTAGACAGGAGCTCAGGAACTGGCAGGGACTAGCTCAGAACTCTGGAACCCTGGAAATATCACCAGTGTCTGTGAATTGCACTGAGCCAGAATATAACTGAGAGTCTTAATTAATTATGTCGTGCAGCTGCCCTGCTGCACAACTGAGAGGTGCAATCAACAGACAGGTGAGGCTGAACACATGGGAACGAGCTGCAATTACACAGACTCACCACTGGCAGCAAACAAGAATCTTCTTAAACCAGAGCAATGGGAAATCCTGGCCTGCAAGACAACTATAAACATAAAATACGGAAAACAGGAATGAACCACTACCTGTGGTTCATAACACCTTCAGAGAACAGCACAAACAGGCTCTAACCAGAGCAGAAAGAGAAGTGGGAGGCCCTGGTGCACAACTGAGCAAGAAGACAAGTACACTAGAGTCTCTAGTTTGAGAAATAGATGCCTCACAGGTCCTCAACTGGCAGCTTCATTAAATGGTACCCGCAAAACGCCAGTGTCAACGTCTACAGTGAAGAGGCGACTCCGGGATGCTGGCCTTCTAGGCAGAGTGGCAAAGAAAACGCCAAAAAAAGGAAAAGATTCATATGGGACAAATAACACTGACCTTGGACAGAGGATGATTGGAGAAAAGTGTTATGGACAGATGAATCGAAGTTTGAGGTGTTTGGATCACACTGAAGAACATTTGTGAGACTCGGAACAAGTGAAAAGATGCTGGAAGAGTGCCTGACGTCATCTGTTAAGCATGGTGGAGGTAATGTGATGGTCTGGAGCTGCTTTGGTGCTGGTAAAGTGGGAGATTTGTACAAGGTAAAAGGGAATTCCTCCTACAACAGGACAATGACCCAAAGCACACCTCCAAATTTATACAAGACCTATTTATGGAAGAAGCCGGCAGCTGGTATTCTGTCTGTAACGGAGTGGCCAGCGCAGTCACCAGATCTCAACCCCACTGAGCTGTTGTGGGAGCAGCTTGACCGTATGATACGCAAGAAGTGCCCATCAAGCCAATCCAACTTGTGGGAGGAGCTTCAGGAAGCGTGGGGTGAACTTTCTTCAGATACCTCAACAAATGAACAGCTAGAACGCCAAAGGTCTGCAATGCTGTAATTGCTGCAGAGGGAGCATTCTTTGATGAATGCAAAGTCTGAAGGAGAAAATTATTATTTCAAATAAAAATCATTATTTCTAGCCTTGGCAATGTCCTGACTATATGTTCTGTTCATTGTGCAACTCATTTGATAAATAGCTGAGTTTTCATGGAAAACACGAAATTGTCTTGGTGGCCCCAAACTTTTGAACGGTGGTGTATACTGGCGCTAGGTGACATCTTTAAAATGTATGGACCTCTCCGGCTACCGCGGCAGTGAGGGAACCCCCCCCCGGTGTGCTGGGGAAGAGCGGAACCACTGCAGCCAGGAGATCAGATCCTGCGGCAGCGCTGTGTGTGCCGTTGTGAGCGGAGCACTACAGAGGTGGCAAGCCGCGGCAGCCGGTACGAGCGCCCCAAGCTGCAGGAGCGTGCGCCACTCACGGGGGATCGTAGGGCGCTGGGGTCTGGGAGCTATGCTCCCGGCACCTCAGCACTCCAGGGAGTGATCGCGATGATCCCAAAAAAAAGTGGGTCCCAGGGACCCCTCACTTTTCAAAATTGGGGTCCTACCTGTGCTTTTCTGGGTTCCATCGGAATTAAGGTTCTTATTAATGATTTAAATATAAAAACTCAGACTTGATTTGGACACTACAAAAGTGCTGCAAGGGGGAGGGAGGGGGGGGTGACAGTGCTGCAAGGGAGAGGGTGGGGGTGACAGTGCTGCAAGGGGGAGGGAGGGGGTGACAGTGCTGCTGGGCTGTGTAGCTATACCGGACACTGCACCAGAGATGGAACTAGACATTTTGGCAGAAAGTGCATTGGTGCTCCCCCTCCCATATTGTAAAGCAAAGTCAGTGTGCGCCGAAGGCGCCCATCAAAAATTTAGGGGCATCGCTTTGTGGAGAAGGGGCGTGGCCACATCATAGTACCAATTCACATTGCACCACTGCGTTCCAACGGCGGGGGAACCAGACAGGCAGGGTGGTGGATACGATCATCGGGGGGAGGGGGGGGCGGTGGTGGAGATCACAGGTGCGGCAGGTAAGAGCGCCATTAGGTGTGCTTAAATAGAGCACACAAGTGAGCTTGGTTTTGGCACTTTATACAGGCATTTTTTGCACAAGGCACTATGGCACTTTTGATGACTGTTCCCCTGATGATGGATTAAGTCCGAAAACGGCTGTTCGGGAGGTCTATTGTGTTTCCCTGTGCTTGCTAACGATGAGTATATGCTGAGCCATGTATCTTTATTCACACATATGGAGTAAATACTGCATTTTGACTAGACTACAGTGTGCTGGTCCTGTCTATACTAGTGACTTTGCTGCGGGATGGACATGTGATGCGCTATATATATATATATATATATATATATATATAGTTAGTATGGTGAGGCACTGCAGTGACTGGGTATGTGGAGCCTGTGTAGGGCACAGGCTCAATGTATATTTAAGCAACAATGTGTATAGTGTATTTGAATTGTATTTAAAGTGAAATGCACTTGGTTGTGTGTTCCAGGAGGGGGGAATCCATAACTGTGTAGGCCAGGCATGTCCAAACTGCTGCCCTCCAGCTGTTGAGAAACTACACATCCCAGCATGCCCTGACACAGCTTTAGAATTCTTTGACAGCAAAACTGTCAGGGCATGCTGGGATATGTAGTTTCACAGCAGCTGGAGGGCAGCAGTTTGGACATGCCTGGTGTAGGCTGTTGGATTCCCCCAGTACTTTCCCCCCAAAATGGAATGCTTTCCTCTCTAGCCTCCCACATGGAAGTATCATGGGGAGAGAGAGGAGCAGCTCAGCTTTAAAACAAGCTGAGTGGTTTTCTGGAGCTCCATAGCGATCACCCTCGGTGGGCAGGAAACCCTGACCGGGGATCTAGGCTGCCCATCTCTGGAGCCCAATTTTAGGCTGGAGATGGTGAGCTGGGTACCTGGGCAGATTCCTGGAAGTAGTTTAGATGGGAAAACTTCCCCCAGCCTAGACTGAGCGTCACCAGGGCGGATACTAACCCTCCAGGATGGGACGGTCAAAGGAGAGTGACTACTCCCCACCGTCCATAGAGGACAATGGTAGCTGTGCATGTGGCCAAGGCATGCACATCACATGGATAAACAATGGTTGAGAATAGCATGGTGGACTTACCCCCTGTGGTATGTATATTAGAGTAAGATAAAAAGAGGAGGCCTATGAGCATCCAGAGGTATTATACAATTTTCACTCTGCTGTAAACATCTTGCTGTATTCTTGTTGCCCCTAGCAATAGGGAAGTCTTTTTTAAGACTGGGTGAATAAACATCTGCCTCAAGACGACCGCTTCATCTTGTGATCTGCAGAGCTATGCCGAACATAGTTCTGTTTTCTGGCTGTCCAGGGTGCACTCAGCGTCTCCAAGCTCCGCCTCCCGCCAGCTACCGTGCAGAGTCCTAGACCAGCCACTAGTGATTCGTCAACACCACACAGGTGTGGTTAGCGTGTCGATGCATACAGAGCAGTACCATGGTTCCAGACTCCCTGGCAACAAGGAGTCTAGTGGTAACAGTGTATTACCCGCCCACTGCGCAGTGGGTGGTGTCAGTAGTAGGCGGTTACTGACAGTAAGTGGGAATCCCCTAATTGGCCAGATCCTCTGTGACCTAAACATCCATTCTGTGACTGGGGCGGGACGCGATGCAGGGCGAGGGCTTTCATAGAGAACCATCCGGTCACAGAAATTGCTAGCATAGCGGTGGGATAATCCTAGGTGGCTTTTCGGTCACCTGATTGGAGAAGCCAAGTTAATATAGGAGTAACTGCAGCGCAGGAGAAAGCACAAGATGGTGGATTTCAGCGGAATGTCTAAGGACGATCTGTAGATCGTGTATCAGGAGAAGGGTGTGGATATCCCTTTCAACGCATCCAGAAGCATCATGAGGGCGGCACTTGTGAGCTTGGAGATGTCCCTCTGGGCGGAGGTAGAGTGCTAAGGGCGTTGGCATTGAAGATGGTGGCCTACCAGTGGACATTCGTACAGAACCGGTGAGCCCCACAAGCCCCACCCTCTCTCCTAGCAGCAGCTATGTTTCATACCTAGCAGGGTCAGAGGTCCAACGTCTCCGGGGTAGGGGGTTCGACACGGATATCTTAGCAGATCGGCTAGTGGAATTTGGAGAAAGAGCAAGAGTGCTTGATCATCACCTCACTTTCCAATACACTGCCGGGCTCCGGTGACTGTGCGCAGCCCGTTCTGTCCCCAGCAGTAGCAGAAGAGCAAGTGCTCCCACCTGAGGCAAAAGCGCCTCCAAGTCAGGTCTCCGGAGCGTGCAGGAAAGACTGGGCACACGTAGCCCCAGAATACAGCCCGTGGCTTCAGCTGCGTCACTAGGCTGCAGCAGTGAACGATGCCCAGACTGAGCCGAGTGAGCGGCTTTAGGGCAGGAGGAGTGGGGGACTTGATAGATTGGGTCTTGGTCCCAGCGGCGGCTGAGAGCTATTAGGTAGGGTAGATAAGAAACCACTTAGTGAGGAGAGCTCCAGAAAGCACGTCTGGATAGTCCACGCCCCTCTTATTTATTATTTTATATAATAACAGGGGTGACAGGTGTGGTACATCCCTGCAAAGGCAGATCCAATCTCTTTCTCATCAGACTCGGCTGTCTTCCCTGCACTCTCACTCAGATGTTCACTGCTGCCAGTAGCACACGTATGAGAAGCAGAAGTATGGCGGCAGCTGTATAGATTCTGATATGTAATTCTCTGTATCATACTTACTGTACACACATCATCCTTATTACTATTGAGAGTAGAGGTACAGTAAGACACTGATGATGGGGGTGTAACAATGGATTATAACCTAGCAGATGATGATTGCAGTGTATTATATGGTGTATTGCATGTAAAATACCTTGTTCCACACCTACTCTGCTGTAGCAATATACCTTATATAAGGGTGAGTAACACATGTACAGGTTTACCAGCGTATGAGCACACACATAAAGGAATGCTACCTTACCAATGCTTCCAGGAGTAACGTTAGGAGACATTATTATAAAGCCTTCATTAAATGTTGTGTTTTAATACACACATTTACTATTAAGTGTCCCAGAATGTAATTTTCTCCTATTGTTTACAAGATTAATATTGTTACAGAAAATTTCACATTTCCATAATGTATTTTATTTCCAGCAGGTGGACACACAAGCAGGAATATCTCAGAAGGACATCTAATGTTATCCCCGGATTGTGAAATAAAAGATTATGACAGTAGACAGGATTCTCCAGGAGATAACCCCATTACCTCAATTATACATCCAGCTCTATCAGCTGGTCCCTCTGATCCTGGGAAATGTTCTCCTGATCACTCTGATATTGGTGCATCTGTTACAGCTCTGACAGTAAATACAGAGTTTCCCTGTTCTATAGATACCACATGTTTTACACAGAACACAAAGCTTATTACCCATCAGGCAGCTAAGGCAGGTGAGAGGCCACTGATATGTTCTGACTGTGGGAAATGTTTTACCTGCAAATCACAACTTGTTTCACATCAGTGCAGACACAAAGGTCAGAAGCCATTTCCATGTTCTGAGTGTGGGAAATGTTTTACAGAGAAATCACATCTTGTTACACATCAGAGACGTCACACAGGTGAGAACCTATTACCATGTTCTGAGTGTGGGAAATGTTTTACACTGAAATCACATCTTGTTACACATCAGCGAAATCACACTGGTGAAAAGCCATTTCCATGTTCTGAGTGCGGGAAATGTTTCACCCGGAAATCCCAACTTGTTAAACATCAGCGAAGTCACACAGGTGAGACTCCATTTCCATGTTCTGAGTGTGGGAAATGTTTTACATACAAATCACTTCTTGTAATACATAAGAGAATACATACAGGTGAGAAACCATATTCCTGTTCTGAGTGTGGGAAATGTTTTACATACAAATCAACTCTTGATGCACATAAGAGAAGTCACACAGGTACATCACCATTTCCATGTTCTGAGTGTGGGAAATATTTTGCACAGAAATCACAACTTGCTAGACATCAAAGAATTCACACAGGTGAGAGGCCATTTCCATGTTCTGACTGTGGAAAATGTTTTGTACAGAAATCAGTTCTTGTTGCACATCAGAGAAGTCACACAGGTGAGAAACCATTTCCATGTCTTGAGTGTGGGAAATGTTTTGCACACAAATCAGATCTTGTTAGTCATAACAGAAGTCACACAGCTGAGAAGCCATTTCCATGTCATAAGTGTGGGAAATGTTTTACACACAAATCAGATCTGGTTAGTCATAACAAAAGTCACACAGGTGAGAAGGCATTTTCTTGCTCTGAGTGTGGGAAATGTTTTGCCCGGAAATCAGACCTTGTTAGACATCAGCGAAGTCACACAGGTGAGAAGCCATTTTCTTGCTCTGAGTGTGGGAAATGTTTTGCCCAGAAATCAGAACTTGTTAGACATCAGCGAAGTCACACAGGTGAGAGGCCATTTCCATGTCCTGAGTGTGGGAAATGTTTTGCACACAAATCAGATCTTGTTAGACATCAGCAAAGTCACACAGGTGAGAAGCCATATTTTTGCTCTGAGTGTGGGAAATGTTTTACACAGAAATCATATCTTGTTATACATCACAGAAGTCACACAGGTGAGAAGCCATTTCCATGTTCTGAGTGTGGGAAATGTTTTGCAGACAACTCAGCTCTCGTTATACATCACAGAAATCACACAGGTGAGAAGCCATTTCAATGTTCTGAGTGTGAGAAATGTTTTACACAGAAATCACAACTTGTTACACACCAGAGAAGACACACAGGTGAGAAGCCATTTTAATCTTCTCGAGTATACTTATCATTGCCATGTGTTGTTCTTCAAGGTTCTTATCATCTCTCCTATACTTTTTGCAATGTACATGTTACCACAGTGTGAAATAATCAGGTGTCATGCCCTCATCTACCACTGCTATGCAGATGACCTGTCTTTTGCTCTGGGTACTGAGAACCCAGTACCAATCCTAAATGTCTAGCTGAGCTCCAGGTGTGGGTGATGCCAGTTCGCTGTGACTCAGTGCTGGTGAAACAGGTCCTTATGATAGAAGCTCACCAACAAAGGGCAGGGCTACAGCTCAGCTTTGCTACCAGCCAGACTTACGCTTGGGGGTTCAGAATTACAAAATGCTGGTCATGTGCAGAATATTAGTGTCCTGGATGGTGGAGTGACACCATTAGACATCCGGTATCAGCCAGAATCAGATCCTCATATGTGGACCATAGCCAGACTCCAGCACTTAATTCCCTCAGAAGATCTACCTGATGTCGTACATGCACTTGTATCATCTCATATAGACTACTGCAATGTCATCTACCTGGGTCTCCCAGCAGAAGAATTGCACCAGTTGTAGCATGTACAGAATGCAGCAGCCAGGCTGTTACCTAACTAGCCCGTTCCTGCCACATAACACCCATTCTCTGGTCCCTGCACCGGCTGCCTGTAAGATGGTGACTGGGCCTAATTCAGGTTGGATCGCAGTGTGTGATCCAAATGGAATTCTGAAAAAGTTGCGGGCGCATCCACTGCACCCATCCTGTGCATGCGCCCGCATTTTCTGCGGAGGGGCCACAGAAAATGTGATTGCCTGTCAGGCAGAGGCGGTCACGAGGGTTGGTGGGCAATGCTCCATTTCCAGAGAGGTGCGAATCGGTGCGGGGGCAGTGTAGCGCGAACAGAGGGCAAAGACGGACAAACGGACATCATCATGGTGGCTTTGTGACATGCAGCCGCTGTATTCGAGAAGAATGCGTCGGGCCTCCTGCGGGCGCAACTGAGCTGCAGCAGGAGGCTTCACTAACTTCTACGATGAAGCAGAAATTGTGAGGCAATCGCATTTTCTGCTTCATCAGGGGGGAGGCGGCGGTCAGCATGCTGGGTGGCCTTGCCCTGTGATGGGCGGCCCCTAGCGCGCTAGGAAAAGGATTGCTAATTCTGCTAAATAGCAGCATCTGCAATCCTTACTGAATTAGACCCGCTATTAAATAATCTTACTGACTCTCCCAGCCTTGCATGACCACGGTACCAGAAGCAGCTTCTGCCTCCGTACTGCCCAAGCTTCTTCCATCTGTTGATGAAGGACTGTTAGCAGTACCATAGATTCCCAAGCAGTGCTTAGATGTCGGGGAGACAGGGTGGGTGGCAGTAGTGCAGTAGCGGGGGCTGCTGTAGGCAGTGTCTATGTGAGTAAACGTCCCCAAGCAGCGCTGAGGTGTCAGAGCAGGGAGACAGGGTGGGTCGTAGTGGAGTCATGGGGTGGATGGCAGTAGTGGGGGGGAGACAAGGGGTGAATGGCAGTAGTGGGGGGGAGACAAGGGGTGAATGGCAGTAGTGGGGGTAGACACGGGGTGGATGGCAGTAGTGGGGGGAGACACGGGGTGGATGGCAGTAGGGGGGAGACAGGATGGGTGGCAGTAGGTAGGGAGACAAGGTGGGTAGCAGTAGTGGGGGGAGACAGGGTGGGTGGCAGTGGTGGGGGAGACACAGGGTGGATGGCAGTACTGGGGGGAGACAAGGTGGGTAGCAGTAGTGGGGGGGGAGACAGGATAGTGGCAGTAGTGGGTGGTAGACAGGGCAGGTGGCTGCAGTGTAGTACTAGGGGCTGCTGGAGACAGTAAAGAGGTGTATGGGTCCCACACAGAACCAGTTGATAATTAGACTTAATGATGATCATGCTTCCTTATTTCTAGTTAATCCCTTATATGTGTTACTGTTATTTGCTGTGTCAGCCTCTGTGTGTTCTGTGTAATAATCCTGAAAGTAGTGCTGCTACCGATCTCATATCATTTGTAGTAACTTGGAAAAGATGAGATATGAGGTACACTCTAGAAGCTTATAGGGGGTTAATCAGAGATGAACACAGATGTGACATCACGCAGCCCCCCCAGAAAATAGTCCCACCCTGCCCGCGTTCACCCCTCAGGGATGCGACCACAATGTGTGTGTCTGTGTGGCCACTGTGCATGTGCATTTTGCCACCACCGGGTAAACTGCTGCGGGCCACTATTGCGGCTGGGTCTGAATGACCCCCATAGGCTGTTGTGCAGAGTAAAGTATTTTTTAAGTTTAAAATATAGACAAAAATATGTGTGTTAAAGATATGAAATAAAGTTGTTTAAAAGCAAAATATTTCCAGTTTAATTTTGGCTATGTCTGATTTTGACAGCTCATTTGAATAGTTGGATGATATTACGGGGGAAGGGGAGGGGTCTCTCTGTGTAATTAAATAGTTTTATCATTTGTTGGTTTTAAATAAATTATGTCTATTCAAATGTTCTGTTGTTTTTTTTAACTTTGTGATAAACTGTTTTTAAAATAAACCGATGGACGATAAGTCAGTTGTGCAGTTTCCTCAATGTTACGCTACGTGTAGCACCACTTAGCGTACCTTTTGAGCGGTGTGACGCTCTCATAACACCTTCGTGAATATATATGGCTACAGCAATATAACACACTTAGACCTTAGTATAGTGTCAGAAGTGTCCCTGACGCTTCGCCAGATTAACATAATTTAGTGGAGACAGATGGGTAAATTAGGATTAGAGGTCCAACCCAATAACTATATATATTAGTCCCTAGCGGACACAAAGGGATAACAATGCTGCACTGTAGCAACACAATACAATTCAAAGATACAGTAATACGTACAATAATATACAACAGACGGGAAATAAATGCAAGTACAATTAGCAATGCAACTATACCAATACAATAGTAACAGTTACCTTCATACATACGCTGCGCCACCAGATTCCAGGCCTCCGTCGTCTTACAAGATGACCTCTGAGAAAGGTGACTGAAACCTGGCCCAGGTGCGTCCTTTTATACAATGTTCCAATAACAGTACAATGGGGAATGTAAGATCTTCCATTGGTCCAGGGGCGGGACATATTCAGTACACCGTGGGTCATTGGTCAGCTGGAACACTGAGCGACACCTAATCTTGTGATGTGATTACAGGTTACTTCTGGGCTCCCACCTAAAGACCAGTTCAAACCGACCACAGTATCATACAGTAATATACATGAATCTGGTATTGCTAATAACTTGTTGCCGTAATATGTGACAATATCCTCGCAACCACCGAATTATTACTTATGTGACCCTGAACAATTTGATCCCACACACTATAGGTCGGTTCAACACTACCTTCTGTAGACGTTGGGTAGCAATCCTCAACAAATGCTCCATGGATCTATTGTTACTAGTGGTTGAGGAGTCGACACGGGAGCTCAACCTGGTCCGGGAGCAAATTCAGCAATTTGAGGCAATACATAAACCCACGCTACAGCTGGACACTCAGAATGAATGGGTAACCAAGCTCACTACACAAATAGAGCAATACCGCCAGGAGCTAGTGCGATTCAAGAAAGAGAAACTAGCCACTGTTCAAAGGGATTATCAGCAACGTGAGGTATACCCTTGGCTGGGTGGGTCCAGGACGACCAGGGACCAACAACAGTGGCGGTCTAACCCCCGGAGGAGGCGTGAACAACAACTTGTGGCTAGTACCTCAGCCAGCGACTCAGAAGGAGCCTCTGGGTCCTTATCTCAATCAGATGGCAATTTCCCTTTAGGCCAAGGCCCATCGGGTGTGCGGACTCGATCCAACCGCACCCCCCACGCAAGAAGAGGGAGAGGACGCGGAGGTCGCGGCAGAATCAAAGAATTGCCCGCACCAAAACCACCCAGAGTTTAAAAGAGCTGGTGTTTAACCTGTCTTCAGTCCCTCTTTCTGATCAAGAATATCGACTGTTAGCGAAGGGCCTCTCCTTTGTCCCCACAGTTCCAGCGGATCCCCTGGAATGGAAAGTTGAAGTACACCGTCTGGGACGATCTCTTAGGCGACAAGAATATTTTAACACCCATACAGTAGACAATTTGCATCCAGAGGTTCCAGCCCAGTTGCGACGAATAGCCCCTCGGTCTCACTTTGACCCCCCAAGCCTTAATCCTTCTATACGGACATTCTTACGTATGCTTGAAGCAGAGGAACTTACTCCCTCGTCGGATGGGGTTTATCCCAATTTACCTAAAACCGAACTGGTCACTTTAAAAGCTTTGTCGGCCCGCACCGACATTATTATACGTAAGGCGGATAAGGGCGGGGCTATCGTTGTGCTGAATTTTGAAGATTATGTCAGAGAATGTGATCGGCAGCTGAATGACAGTAAGGTCTATAGAAAACTCACTAGGGACCCCACCAAAGAATATAAAACAGAGCTTGACTCTATTTTACATCAGGCTAGCATAGCCGGTACCATCTCCAGTGAAGTGGTTCGAGCTCTTACCATTGAGCACCCCAAGGCCCCATTATTTTATACTGTGCCCAAGGTCCACAAGACACTGGTTGACCCTCCAGGCAGGCCCATTGTGTCTGCCAGGGGGTCGCTCTATCATCCAGTGTCGGTGTACCTTGACGCATACTTAAATCCATGCATTCAATCCCTTCCTTCTTACCTTCAGGACACTACGTCCTTACTACGTGAGCTTCAACTCCTGGGGAATATACCTGAGGGTACGTCATTATGCAGTTCTGACGTTACCAGCTTGTATACGTGTATCCCTCATGAAGCAGGTATCGAAGCGGTTAGGAGTTTACTTGAGGATAATGATTCCTACCAAGGGCCAGAGATTTAGTTTTTTCTAAATCTATTAGAAAAGGTACTTACCCGTAATTACTTTGTCTTTAATGGCCGTTTTTTGCTCCAATTAGCGGGGTGTGCGATGGGGTCCGCTGTGGCCCCGTCGTACGCGAACGCTTTCATGTACCAGCTGGAGAAACGTATGTTTTACCTTGATCCTGCCATTATGTCTCAAGTACTATACTATAGAAGATATATAGATGACCTTCTGGTTATATGGCTGGGGACTCGAGAAGATCTGATTGCCCTGTGGGAGGACCATAATGCCACTAAACACCCTGTGCAGTTTACGTATACAATAGACGGTTGTGTCATTAACTACCTTGATGTATTGATCACTGTCAAGGAGGGACAGTTGTCTACCTCCATGTATGTCAAGAAAACTGACAGGAATATGTTGTTAGAGCATTCTAGTTTTCACCCGGCCCCATTGCGTAAGGGTTTACCATTTTCACAATTTATGCGTGTAAGACGCATCACGTCAGACCCCCAAGAAACTGAGTTAGCCATGGATGCCATGCAGGCTAAATTTATTGAACGGGGTTACCCGCATGGTATTTTACAACAGGCTAGGTCAAAGGCCCTTAGTATCCCTAGAGCAGAGGCCCTTAGTCCCTCGAGCCGTAGCCACTCTAATCGTGGCACCAAACTTCCTTGGGTTAACAGATATACGGTAGCCAGTACTAGGAGGGTACGTAGGGCTAAGTCATTGTGGCCTATTATTCAGACTGAGGGGTCATTATCATCTTTGGCTAACACGTCACTTTTACCTAGTCATACCAGAGGACGTAATATAGGGGATCACATAGTCAAACTGGATGTCTCTAAAATGACAGGTATACAGGAAACACATTTCCTGAGAACTAAACTAGGGTGTTTCAGATGTTTGGGGTGTGCCACATGTAACACCCTTATGACAGGTAGTACCTTTAACCATCCCCATACTGGCAAGAAGCTGCCTATTCGCCATCGCCTAACTTGCACATCCACACATGTAGTGTATCTATTAA
The DNA here is from genome assembly GCF_028390025.1 of Pseudophryne corroboree. Taxonomy (NCBI): domain Eukaryota; kingdom Metazoa; phylum Chordata; class Amphibia; order Anura; family Myobatrachidae; genus Pseudophryne; species Pseudophryne corroboree. The sequence continues at coordinate 507,044 of NW_026967523.1, read as the reverse complement.
TATGCCCATGTGGCTTAGCCTATGTAGGTAAAACCATTCGCCAGTTTCGTGAGCGAATGGCACTACATAGAAGTGCTATAAAAAAAGATTTTGAAAAGGGCAATAGTGACCAACCGTTTGCACGACATTGTCTGCTGCACAAACATGGGATACCTAGTATTAGGGCAATGTTGATTGACCATGTTCCCAGAAACCTCAGAGGGGGTGACCGTGATAGAATCCTACTACAAAGAGAATCTAGGTGGATTTTTAAACTAGATACGCTATCACCGCGTGGCCTCAATGAAAATCTGGGATTAAACTGCTTTATGTGAGGCACTATAATGTTATATAGTAACCATATGGCAATCCTTTAGATTGATCAGTAACGTAGCTATGAGCTCTGTTGGAGGTTATGTTTCTATTCTCTGGTTATTCTGCAATTTTGCTCTTTTCAAGTATACAGCAATGTTATTGATGCGCTATTTAACCTCTGACAGGTGGGGGTGGGATAATAATTTTTTTTTTGGTTGTGGTATAGCACTATATGTGTTAACGTTGTTTTGTTTGTTTTGTTTCTGTTGTTGCCTAGACACCTCCCTGTATCATTGTTGCCTGACAGCGTCACGGGCCGGCAGCGTGGAGTTCCCAGCCGCATCACCAGTGTACAGAGATCGTGCCCGGCGGTCCCCATGGTTACAGGACGGGGGCGCGTCCCAATGACGTCACTGCTGAGCAACCAGGAAGTGCTGCTGAGCGGCCGGCGGGTCAGAGCGGCGTGTGACAGGTGAGTAGGATTTGAGCCCTAATGGTAATTGCAATGGGGGGTATATATGTATGGTGTTTTGTTCAGTTTTGTTATGATGACCCTGAGGACGGGGGACTTTACCCCGAAACATGTTGGAATAAACTGACATATACTTTACCGCTGTTTATGCCTGCTTGAGTGCCGCCTTCATCACCATCCTATTGCCAGAGGTCTTCGCCTCCAGGAGGGCACCGCAGCACCTTTTACCTTATGCGTGAGTGCCGAGTACACAGCAATCTACATTTGAGACAGACTGACAGTTGCTGGTGCATTGTCAGTGCCAGTGTTCTCGTCTAGTCTTCTCATGCTAAGGCACCAGCAACGTATTTACAGACCACACAGGACTCTCATTCTGGGCTGCAGTCCCACTTTCTGCTAGCCTTCCATTTATGGTGTTTTTGAGCACGTCCCACTTCTGCATCCAGCTGCCAGTTGGTTAAATTGGGCATCAATTCAGGTACCGACAGAGACTTTTGCCATGGAAGTTACCATCTCCAGCGAGGCAACTTTGGACCTGATCCAGCGTGATGCTAGTGAACGTCTTAGCTTCTCCGATGTTGAAGCCAACTCCATACTGGTGGGACAAAGGCTAGATGACAATCCTATTATCAATACCAATGAGGAACTTTACAGAAAATGGCTGAAAATGAAACAAAGGGAGGTAGATTTTCTCTACCACGGCATTTCTTTATCTGACTATTATCGATCTAATCTAATCCCTAGGGGATTTAGGATCCGCAACTCCCCCACTATAGGTCGGTTCAACACTACCTTCTGTAGACGTTGGGTAGCAATCCTCAACAAATGCTCCATGGATCTATTGTTACTAGTGGTTGAGGAGTCGACACGGGAGCTCAACCTGGTCCGGGAGCAAATTCAGCAATTTGAGGCAATACATAAACCCACGCTACAGCTGGACACTCAGAATGAATGGGTAACCAAGCTCACTACACAAATAGAGCAATACCGCCAGGAGCTAGTGCGATTCAAGAAAGAGAAACTAGCCACTGTTCAAAGGGATTATCAGCAACGTGAGGTATACCCTTGGCTGGGTGGGTCCAGGACGACCAGGGACCAACAACAGTGGCGGTCTAACCCCCGGAGGAGGCGTGAACAACAACTTGGGGCTAGTACCTCAGCCAGCGACTCAGAAGGAGCCTCTGGGTCCTTATCTCAATCAGATGGCAATTTCCCTTTAGGCCAAGGCCCATCGGGTGTGCGGACTCGATCCAACCGCACCCCCCACGCAAGAAGAGGGAGAGGACGCGGAGGTCGCGGCAGAATCAAAGAATTGCCCGCACCAAAACCACCCAGAGTTTAAAAGAGCTGGTGTTTAACCTGTCTTCAGTCCCTCTTTCTGATCAAGAATATCGACTGTTAGCGAAGGGCCTCTCCTTTGTCCCCACAGTTCCAGCGGATCCCCTGGAATGGAAAGTTGAAGTACACCGTCTGGGACGATCTCTTAGGCGACAAGAATATTTTAACACCCATACAGTAGACAATTTGCATCCAGAGGTTCCAGCCCAGTTGCGACGAATAGCCCCTCGGTCTCACTTTGACCCCCCAAGCCTTAATCCTTCTATACGGACATTCTTACGTATGCTTGAAGCAGAGGAACTTACTCCCTCGTCGGATGGGGTTTATCCCAATTTACCTAAAACCGAACTGGTCACTTTAAAAGCTTTGTCGGCCCGCACCGACATTATTATACGTAAGGCGGATAAGGGCGGGGCTATCGTTGTGCTGAATTTTGAAGATTATGTCAGAGAATGTGATCGGCAGCTGAATGACAGTAAGGTCTATAGAAAACTCACTAGGGACCCCACCAAAGAATATAAAACAGAGCTTGACTCTATTTTACATCAGGCTAGCATAGCCGGTACCATCTCCAGTGAAGTGGTTCGAGCTCTTACCATTGAGCACCCCAAGGCCCCATTATTTTATACTGTGCCCAAGGTCCACAAGACACTGGTTGACCCTCCAGGCAGGCCCATTGTGTCTGCCAGGGGGTCGCTCTATCATCCAGTGTCGGTGTACCTTGACGCATACTTAAATCCATGCATTCAATCCCTTCCTTCTTACCTTCAGGACACTACGTCCTTACTACGTGAGCTTCAACTCCTGGGGAATATACCTGAGGGTACGTCATTATGCAGTTCTGACGTTACCAGCTTGTATACGTGTATCCCTCATGAAGCAGGTATCGAAGCGGTTAGGAGTTTACTTGAGGATAATGATTCCTACCAAGGGCCAGAGATTTCGTTTTTTCTAAATCTATTAGAAAAGGTACTTACCCGTAATTACTTTGTCTTTAATGGCCGTTTTTTGCTCCAATTAGCGGGGTGTGCGATGGGGTCCGCTGTGGCCCCGTCGTACGCGAACGCTTTCATGTACCAGCTGGAGAAACGTATGTTTTACCTTGATCCTGCCATTATGTCTCAAGTACTATACTATAGAAGATATATAGATGACCTTCTGGTTATATTGCTGGGGACTCGAGAAGATCTGATTGCCCTGTGGGAGGACCATAATGCCACTAAACACCCTGTGCAGTTTACGTATACAATAGACGGTTGTGTCATTAACTACCTTGATGTATTGATCACTGTCAAGGAGGGACAGTTGTCTACCTCCATGTATGTCAAGAAAACTGACAGGAATATGTTGTTAGAGCATTCTAGTTTTCACCCGGCCCCATTGCGTAAGGGTTTACCATTTTCACAATTTATGCGTGTAAGACGCATCACGTCAGACCCCCAAGAAACTGAGTTAGCCATGGATGCCATGCAGGCTAAATTTATTGAACGGGGTTACCCGCATGGTATTTTACAACAGGCTAGGTCAAAGGCCCTTAGTATCCCTAGAGCAGAGGCCCTTAGTCCCTCGAGCCGTAGCCACTCTAATCGTGGCCCCAAACTTCCTTGGGTTAACAGATATACGGTAGCCAGTACTAGGAGGGTACGTAGGGCTAAGTCATTGTGGCCTATTATTCAGACTGAGGGGGTCATTATCATCTTTGGCTAACACGTCACTTTTACCTAGTCATACCAGAGGACGTAATATAGGGGATCACATAGTCAAACTGGATGTCTCTAAAATGACAGGTATACAGGAAACACATTTCCTGAGAACTAAACTAGGGTGTTTCAGATGTTTGGGGTGTGCCACATGTAACACCCTTATGACAGGTAGTACCTTTAACCATCCCCATACTGGCAAGAAGCTGCCTATTCGCCATCGCCTAACTTGCACATCCACACATGTAGTGTATCTATTAATATGCCCATGTGGCTTAGCCTATGTAGGTAAAACCATTCGCCAGTTTCGTGAGCGAATGGCACTACATAGAAGTGCTATAAAAAAAGCTTTTGAAAAGGGCAATAGTGACCAACCGTTTGCACGACATTGTCTGCTGCACAAACATGGGATACCTAGTATTAGGGCAATGTTGATTGACCATGTTCCCAGAAACCTCAGAGGGGGTGACCGTGATAGAATCCTACTACAAAGAGAATCTAGGTGGATTTTTAAACTAGATACGCTATCACCGCGTGGCCTCAATGAAAATCTGGGATTAAACTGCTTTATGTGAGGCACTATAATGTTATATAGTAACCATATGGCAATCCTTTAGATTGATCAGTAACGTAGCTATGAGCTCTGTTGGAGATTATGTTTCTATTCTCTGGTTATTCTGCAATTTTGCTCTTTTCAAGTATACAGCAATGTTATTGATGCGCTATTTAACCTCTGACAGGTGGGGGTGGGATATTTTTTTTTTTGGTTGTGGTATAGCACTATATGTGTTAACGTTGTTTTGTTTGTTTTGTTTCTGTTGTTGCCTAGACACCTCCCTGTATCATTGTTGCCTGACAGCGTCACGGGCCGGCAGCGTGGAGTTCCCAGCCGCATCACCAGTGTACAGAGATCGTGCCCGGCGGTCCCCATGGTTACAGGACGGGGGCGCGTCCCAATGACGTCACTGCTGAGCAACCAGGAAGTGCTGCTGAGCGGCCGGCGGGTCAGAGCGGCGTGTGACAGGTGAGTAGGATTTGAGCCCTAATGGTAATTGCAATGGGGGGTATATATGTATGGTGTTTTGTTCAGTTTTGTTATGATGACCCTGAGGACGGGGGACTTTACCCCGAAACATGTTGGAATAAACGGACATATACTTTACCGCTGTTTATGCCTGCTTGAGTGCCGCCTTCATCACCATCCTATTGCCAGAGGTCTTCGCCTCCAGGAGGGCACCGCAGCACCTTTTACCTTATGCGTGAGTGCCGAGTACACAGCAATCTACATTTGAGACAGACTGACAGTTGCTGGTGCATTGTCAGTGCCAGTGTTCTCGTCTAGTCTTCTCATGCTAAGGCACCAGCAACGTATTTACAGACCACACAGGACTCTCATTCTGGGCTGCAGTCCCACTTTCTGCTAGCCTTCCATTTATGGTGTTTTTGAGCACGTCCCACTTCTGCATCCAGCTGCCAGTTGGTTAAATTGGGCATCAATTCAGGTACCGACAGAGACTTTTGCCATGGAAGTTACCATCTCCAGCGAGGCAACTTTGGACCTGATCCAGCGTGATGCTAGTGAACGTCTTAGCTTCTCCGATGTTGAAGCCAACTCCATACTGGTGGGACAAAGGCTAGATGACAATCCTATTATCAATACCAATGAGGAACTTTACAGAAAATGGCTGAAAATGAAACAAAGGGAGGTAGATTTTCTCTACCACGGCATTTCTTTATCTGACTATTATCGATCTAATCTAATCCCTAGGGGATTTAGGATCCGCAACTCCCCCACTATAGGTCGGTTCAACACTACCTTCTGTAGACGTTGGGTAGCAATCCTCAACAAATGCTCCATGGATCTATTGTTACTAGTGGTTGAGGAGTCGACACGGGAGCTCAACTTGGTCCGGGAGCAAATTCAGCAATTTGAGGCAATACATAAACCCACGCTACAGCTGGACACTCAGAATGAATGGGTAACCAAGCTCACTACACAAATAGAGCAATACCGCCAGGAGCTAGTGCGATTCAAGAAAGAGAAACTAGCCACTGTTCAAAGGGATTATCAGCAACGTGAGGTATACCCTTGGCTGGGTGGGTCCAGGACGACCAGGGACCAACAACAGTGGCGGTCTAACCCCCGGAGGAGGCGTGAACAACAACTTGGGGCTAGTACCTCAGCCAGCGACTCAGAAGGAGCCTCTGGGTCCTTATCTCAATCAGATGGCAATTTCCCTTTAGGCCAAGGCCCATCGGGTGTGCGGACTCGATCCAACCGCACCCCCCACGCAAGAAGAGGGAGAGGACGCGGAGGTCGCGGCAGAATCAAAGAATTGCCCGCACCAAAACCACCCAGAGTTTAAAAGAGCTGGTGTTTAACCTGTCTTCAGTCCCTCTTTCTGATCAAGAATATCGACTGTTAGCGAAGGGCCTCTCCTTTGTCCCCACAGTTCCAGCGGATCCCCTGGAATGGAAAGTTGAAGTACACCGTCTGGGACGATCTCTTAGGCGACAAGAATATTTTAACACCCATACAGTAGACAATTTGCATCCAGAGGTTCCAGCCCAGTTGCGACGAATAGCCCCTCGGTCTCACTTTGACCCCCCAAGCCTTAATCCTTCTATACGGACATTCTTACGTATGCTTGAAGCAGAGGAACTTACTCCCTCGTCGAATGGGGTTTATCCCAATTTACCTAAAACCGAACTGGTCACTTTAAAAGCTTTGTCGGCCCGCACCGACATTATTATACGTAAGGCGGATAAGGGCGGGGCTATCGTTGTGCTGAATTTTGAAGATTATGTCAGAGAATGTGATCGGCAGCTGAATGACAGTAAGGTCTATAGAAAACTCACTAGGGACCCCACCAAAGATTATAAAACAGAGCTTGACTCTATTTTACATCAGGCTAGCATAGCCGGTACCATCTCCAGTGAAGTGGTTCGAGCTCTTACCATTGAGCACCCCAAGGCCCCATTATTTTATACTGTGCCCAAGGTCCACAAGACACTGGTTGACCCTCCAGGCAGGCCCATTGTGTCTGCCAGGGGGTCGCTCTATCATCCAGTGTCGGTGTACCTTGACGCATACTTAAATCCATGCATTCAATCCCTTCCTTCTTACCTTCAGGACACTACGTCCTTACTACGTGAGCTTCAACTCCTGGGGAATATACCTGAGGGTACGTCATTATGCAGTTCTGACGTTACCAGCTTGTATACGTGTATCCCTCATGAAGCAGGTATCGAAGCGGATAGGAGTTTACTTGAGGATAATGATTCCTACCAAGGGCCAGAGATTTAGTTTTTTCTAAATCTATTAGAAAAGGTACTTACCCGTAATTACTTTGTCTTTAATGGCCGTTTTTTGCTCCAATTAGCGGGGTGTGCGATGGGGTCCGCTGTGGCCCCGTCGTACGCGAACGCTTTCATGTACCAGCTGGAGAAACGTATGTTTTACCTTGATCCTGCCATTATGTCTCAAGTACTATACTATAGAAGATATATAGATGACCTTCTGGTTATATGGCTGGGGACTCGAGAAGATCTGATTGCCCTGTGGGAGGACCATAATGCCACTAAACACCCTGTGCAGTTTACGTATACAATAGACGGTTGTGTCATTAACTACCTTGATGTATTGATCACTGTCAAGGAGGGACAGTTGTCTACCTCCATGTATGTCAAGAAAACTGACAGGAATATGTTGTTAGAGCATTCTAGTTTTCACCCGGCCCCATTGCGTAAGGGTTTACCATTTTCACAATTTATGCGTGTAAGACGCATCACGTCAGACCCCCAAGAAACTGAGTTAGCCATGGATGCCATGCAGGCTAAATTTATTGAACGGGGTTACCCGCATGGTATTTTACAACAGGCTAGGTCAAAGGCCCTTAGTATCCCTAGAGCAGAGGCCCTTAGTCCCTCGAGCCGTAGCCACTCTAATCGTGGCCCCAAACTTCCTTGGGTTAACAGATATACGGTAGCCAGTACTAGGAGGGTACGTAGGGCTAAGTCATTGTGGCCTATTATTCAGACTGAGGGATCATTATCATCTTTGGCTAACACGTCACTTTTACCTAGTCATACCAGAGGACGTAATATAGGGGATCACATAGTCAAACTGGATGTCTCTAAAATGACAGGTATACAGGAAAATAAGATTTTACTTACCGATAAATCTATTTCTCGTAGTCCGTAGTGGATGCTGGGGACTCCGTCAGGACCATGGGGAATAGCGGGCTCCGCAGGAGACAGGGCACATCTAAAAAGCCTTTTAGGTCACATGGTGTGTACTGGCTCCTCCCCCTATGACCCTCCTCCAAGCTTCAGTTAGGTACTGTGCCCGGACGAGCGTACACAATAAGGAAGGATCTTGAATCCCGGGTAAGACTCATACCAGCCACACCAATCACACCGTACAACTTGTGATCTGAACCCAGTTAACAGTATGATAACAAAACACGAAGTAGCCTCTAAAAAGATGGCTCACAACAATAGTAATAACCCGATTTTTGTAACAATAACTATGTACAAACATTGCAGACAATCCGCACTTGGGATGGGCGCCCAGCATCCACTACGGACTACGAGAAATAGATTTATCGGTAAGTAAAATCTTATTTTCTCTAACGTCCTAGTGGATGCTGGGGACTCCGTCAGGACCATGGGGATTATACCAAAGCTCCCAAACGGGCGGGAGAGTGCGGATGACTCTGCAGCACCGAATGAGAGAACTCCAGGTCCTCTTTAGCCAGAGTATCAAATTTGTAAAATTTTACAAACGTGTTCTCCCCTGACCACGTAGCTGCTCGGCAAAGTTATAATGCCGAGACTCCTCGGGCAGCCGCCCAGGATGAGGCCACCTTCCTTGTGGAATGGGCATCTACATATTTCAGCTGTGGCAGGCCTGCCACAGAATGTGCAAGCTGAATTGTACTACAAATCTAGCGTGCAATAGACTGCTTAAGCAGGAGCACCCAGCTTGTTGGGTGCATACAATATAAACAGCAAGTCAGACTTTCTGACACCAGCCGTCCTAACTATATATATATATATATATATATATATATATATATATTTTAGGGCCCTGACAACGTCTAGTAATTTGGAGTCCTCCAAGTCCCTAGTAGCCGCAGGCACCACAATAGGTTGTTTCAGGTGAAAACGCTGACACCCCTTTAGGAAGAAACTGGAGACGAGACCCAGTTCTGCCCTGTTCAAATGGAAAATTTTTAATATGGGCTTTTGTAAGACAAAGCCGCCCATTCTGACAATCGCCTGGCCGAGGCCAGGACTAACAACATGGTCACTTTCCATGTGAGATATTGGTCAACAGCATGGTCACTTTCCATGTGAGATATTTCAAATCCACAGATTTGAGCGGTTCAAACCAATATGAATATAAGGAATCCCAACACTATGTTGAGATCTCACGGTGCCCCTAGAGGCACAAAAGAGCTGTATATGCAATACACCCTTTACAATCTGGACTTCAGGAACTGAAGTCAATTCTTTCTGGAAGAAAATCTACAGGGCCGAAATTTAAATCTTAATGAACCCCAATTTGATGCTCAAAACACTCCTGTTTTCAGGAAGTGTAGAAATCGACCTAGTTGAATTTCCTTCGTGGAGCCTTCCTGGCCTCACCCACGCAACATATTTTCACCACATGTGGTGATGACGTTGTGCGGTCACCTCCTTCCTGGCTTTGACCAGGGTAGGTATGACCTCTTATGGAATGCCTTTTCCCTTCAGGATCCGGCATTCAACCGCCATGCCGTCACACGCAGCCGCGGTAAGTCTTGGAATATACATGGTACTTGCTGAAGCAAGTCCCTTCTTAGCTCCCCAGGCCCTTAGTCCTCTGTGAGCATCTCTTGAAGTTCCGGGTACCAAGTCCCTCTTGGCCAATCCGGAGCCACTAGTATAGTTCATACTCCTCTATGTCTTATAATTCTCAATACCTTGGTTATGAGAAACAGAGGAGGGAACACATACACTGACTGGTACACCCACGGTGTTACCCGAACATCCACAGCTATCGCCTGAAGGTCTCAAGACCTGGCGGAATACCTGTCCCGTTTTTTGTTCGGGCGGGACGCCATCATGTCCACCTTTGGTCTTTGCCAACGGTCCACAATCATGCTGAAAAACTTCCCTATGAAGTTTCCACTCTCCCGGGTGGAGGTAATGCCTGCTGAGGAAGTCTGCTTCCCAGTCGTCCACTCCCGGAAAGAACACTGCTGACAGTGCTATCACATGATTTTCCGCCTAGCGAAAAATCCTTGCAGTTTTGTCACTGCCCTCCTGCTTTTTGTGCCGCCCTTTCTGTTTACGTGGGCGACTGCCGTGATGTTATCCCACTGGATCAATACCGGCTGACCTTGAAGCAGAGGTCTTGCTAAGTTTAGAGCATTATAAATTTGCTCTAAGCTTATTTATGCGGAGAGAATTCTCCAGACTTAATCACACTTCCTTGGAAATTTTTTTTTTTTTTTTTTTCTGTGTGACTGTTCCCCAGCCTCTCAGGCTGGCCTCCGTGGTCACCGGCATCCAATCCTGAATGCCGAATCTGCGGCCCTCTAGACGATGAGCACTCTGTAATCACCACAGGAGAGACACCCTTGTCCTTGGATATAGGGTTATCCGCTGATGCATCTGAGGATGCGATCCGGACCATTTGTCCAGCAGATCCCACTGAAGTGTTCTTGCGGGAAATCTGCCGAATGGAATTGCTTCGTAATAAGCCACCATTTTTACCAGGACTCTTGTGCAATGATGCACTGACACTTTTCCTGGTTTTAGGAGGATCCCGATTAGCTCGGATAACTCCCTGGCTTTCTCCACTGGGAGAAATACGTTTTTCTGGACTGTGTCCAGAATCATCCCTAGGAACAGTAGACGTGTCGTCGGAAAAAGCTGCGATTTTGGAATATTTAGAATCCATTCGTGCTGTCGTAGAACTACTTAAGATAGTGCTACTCCGACCTCCAACTGTTCTCTGGACCTTGCCCTTATCAGGAAAGCGTCCATGTTTCTTTTAAGAAAAATCATCATTCCGGCCATTACCTTGGTAAAGACCCGGGGCGCCGTGGACAATCCAAACGGCAGCGTCTGAACTGATAGTGACAGTTCTGTACCAGGAACCTGAAGTACCCTTGGTGAGAAGGGCAAATTTGGACCTGTATGTAAGCGTCCCTGATATCCAGTGACACCATATCGTCCCCTTCTTCCTGGTTCGCTATCACTGCTCCGAGTGACTCCATCTTGATTTGAACGCTTGTATGTAAGTGTTCAAATATTTCAGATCTCACCGAGCCGGTTGGCTTCAGTACCACAATATAGTGTGGAATACTACCCCCTTCCTTGTTGTAAGAGGGGTACTTTGATTATCACCTGCTGGGAATACAGCCTGTGAATTGTGTGAGGGGGAGACGTCTCGAATTTCCAATGTACACCTGGGATACTACTGTTACGATTCCTGTACTCCAGACTGGAGAAGATCTTATGGCAGGGATCTGAGTACAGGAACCATATACAGGTTGTGGGAGCTGGAGAGCCTAGTAACCCCTGGCGCCCTAACTCCGTTGTCTCGCCCGTGTTATCAGAAATCCCCTGCGAGACTATGGTTGCTTGAGCCCATGGCAGCCGCGTTCGAAGGGCGGATTATGTCTGCCCAACCCCGATGCCCCCGCAGGTCTTAATGGGAGACAAGGGGAAGTCCGAGACAGGGTGATAACAAGGGGCCCTCTGACTAAGCAACCAAGCCAGGGGTTACAAGCTAACTTAACTAAATCAAAAGGTATGTGCGGACTAGCCGCCAGGGAAAAGGACAACCAAAGATCCACTGATCCGACACTCCTATCCGGCACCGCTGGACACCAGAGTGGATCTTGTGGAAGCGGAATCCTCCGCAAAGCTCCAGAACACAATATAAACAAAATAATAAATTATAGCGGACAGGCCGCAACACACGGCTGCGCCGCGACTCACGAACACCACCAGATGTTAAAGGTGCTCGGTCAGACTCCAGGAATAGATGGTAACTTCCGAGTACAGGATCACTGATAACAGGAACAAACGGATAGACCGGGACTGGGAACTTTCTCTGCAGCAGACACAGGCAAACAGGAAGCTATCACCGGCGTCTGTGAGAAGTCCTGGGAGTGCTTATATTTGAGAGCCCTCCAATCCTGATCCAGACAGGGTAATTACATGATGATGCCGTGCAGCTGCATGCTGCATGGCCAGAACACACAGGCACTGATTAATTAAGACCCAGCAACAGGGAATGCAGTCTGACTGTGGCGTTCCTGTTGCTAGGATCTGAGCGGCTCCGTGCGCCCGGCGTCTCTGGTTGCTAGGCGCCGGGCCGCACGGCCGCGCGGACCCCGGCGCCTAACAGTACCCCCCCCTTGAGGAGGGGTCAAGGAACCCCTAAATCCGGGTTTCTGAGGAAATTCTTGAAAAAATGCCCTTTTGAGTCTTGGGGCATGAAGGTCCTCATCTAGGACCCACGACCTTTCCTCAGGACCATAACCTCTCCAATGCACCAAAAAATAGAGCCGACCCCGGGACAACTTGGAATCGAGAACCTTCTCAACCACGAACTCCTGCTGACCCTGTACATTAACTGGTGATCTCCCCTGAGGTTTTTTACGAGGAAATCTGCTAGATGAAACATATGGTTTGAGCAAAGAGCAATGGAAGGTATTTCCGATCCGTAAAGTTTTTGGTAGCTGTAACCGGAAAGCAACTGGATTGACTCTTTTGATAATGAGAAATGGTCCAATAAATCTAGGACCCAATCTGGCTGAGGTTTGTCGAAGTTTGATATTGCGAGTCGACAGCCACACCCTGTCTCCTACTTTAAAAGTGCACGGCCGCCGGAGCCTGTCAGAAATTTTTTTTTCCCTGAAAGCTGCTTTTCTGAGAGCAATGTGCACTCTTTTCCAAATAAGTTTAAGATGAGAGGTCAGGGCCAGAGAGGAGACAGAGGAATGTTGGAAAAATGAATTAGCTCTGGGGTGGAAACCAAAAACTGCAAAAAATGGAGATACATTGGTGGAGGAATGACAGGCATTATTATAAGCAAACTCTGCCAATGGAAGAAACTCAGACCAGTCATTTTGGAGTTTGGCCGAGTACAAACGTAAATATTGTTTTAGGGATTGGTTCACTCGCTCAGTCTGTCCATTTGATTGTGGATGATAACCGGAGGTTAATGATAATTTCATCTTTAACGAAGCACAAAAAGACTTCCAAAATTGTGCAATGAATTGTGGACCCCTGTCAGAAACAATATCAGTGGGTAACCCATGGAGTCTGAAAACATGACGGAGGAACAAGACTGCCAATCCCTGGGCAGATGGCAATCGGGGAAGACCAACAAAATGAGCCATCTTACTAAAACGGTCCACTACCACCCATATGACTGTGCATCCAGCTGACAGAGGGAGATCCACCACAAAATCCATGGAGATATGCGACCATGGTCTAAGAGGAACATTCAATGGCATAAGTTGACCAATAGGTAAAGAGCGAGGAACTTTATGCTGTGCACAGACCTGACACGAAAAAACAAATTCTTTAATGTCTTTAGAAAGACCAGGCCACCACACTGAGCGGGATACCAATTCCAAAGTTTTAGCGACTCCCAGATGCCCTGCAACTTTGCTATCATGAAATTCCTTCAAAACAGTTGCTCTCAAAAACTCAGGAACAAAAAGACGACCAGCAGGAGTATTTCCCGGAGCTTGATGTTGAAGCAGCTTCAATTGAGAGAAAACATCCTGTGTGAGACCTGCCTGAATGACTGAAGGCGGAAGTATGGGAGTAACAGGACTGTTGTCTTGAACGGGAAGAAAACTGCGTGAGAGGGCATCTGCCTTGGTATTCTTGGAACCAGGTCTGAAGGTGATAATGAATTTGAAACGAGTAAAAAATAAAGCCCAACGAGCCTGTCGGGCATTCAGTCGCTTAGCTGATTCAATGTATTGAAGATTTTTGTGATCCGTCAAAACTGAAATGGTATGGGTCGCTCCTTCAAGCCAATGTCTCCACTCCTCAAAAGCCCATTTAATAGCCAGCAACTCCCGATTACCAACATCGTAGTTGGATTCAGCAGACGAGAATTTCCTGGACATAAAGGCACAAGGATGTAACTCAAGGGAATCTGGATCCTTCTGAGAAAGGATAGCCCCTACACCAACCTCCGAGGCATCTACCTCAACGATGAAAGGCAATTCTGGGTTGGGATGTCTAAGGACAGGGGCTGAGACAAAGGCTTGTTTCAAGGCCTGAAAAGATGCTTTAGCTTCACATGACCAATTGGTAGGATCCGCTCCCTTCTTAGTGAGCGCCACAATGGGAGCAACTAGGTCAGAGAAAGAGTGAATAAACCTTCTATAGTAGTTTGCAAACCCTAAAAAGCGCTGAATTGCTTTTAAGTTAGTGGGTTGCGCCCAACTCAGGATGGCTTGGAGCTTCTTAGGTTCCATTCGGAATCCCCGAGGGGAAATAATGTACCCTAAAAAGGATACCTCCGTGACGTGAAATTCACACTTCTCCGGTTTGGCATACAAGTGATTTTCACGTAATTTCTTAAGCACCTGACGCACCTGGGTAACATGTTGTTCTACAGAGTCAGAATATATCAAAATGTCGTCTAAATAGACCACGACGAATCTTCCCAGAAACTCACGGAGCACATCATTAATGAGATCCTGAAAGACTGCCGGAGCGTTAGATAGGCCGAATGGCATGACCAGATACTCATAGTGGCCTGATTGAGTACTGAATGCCGTTTTCCACTCATCCCCTGACCTGATTCTAATGAGATTATATGCTCCTCTCAGGTCAATCTTAGAAAAAATAACAGCCGAACGTAGCTGATCAAAGAGGACAGAGATCAGCGGCAGGGGGTAAGTATTTTTTACTGAGATCTTATTCAAGGCTCGAAAGTCAATGCAGGGTCTGAGGGAACCATCCTTCTTCTCTACGAAGAAGAAACCTGCACTTAAAGGGGATTTAGATGGCCTGATAAACCCTTTCTCAAGACTTTCTTTCACATACTCATTCATGGCCACCGTTTCAGGACCAGACAACGCATATAACCTTCCCTTAGGCAACGTGGCACCAGGAATTAACTCAATGGTACAATCATAAGGCCTATGGGGAGGCAAAATATCAGCATTGCCCTTGGAAAACACATCCAAAAAATCCTGGTATTCTCCAGGAATATGTGCGGAGCTGGCAGCAGCTACTCGAATGGGAAGTGTAATACATTCTTTATCACAGATGGTACCCCATTGTAGGATCTCCCCAGACTGCCAATCAATGATGGGATTATGAAAGGCCAGCCAAGGGTGACCCAGAACCACAGGAACTGCTGGACAATGGGTAAGAAAAAACTCAATCTTTTCAGAATGTAGAGCTCCCACCGAGAGCAAAACTGGAGGTGTACATAGAGCAATAACCCCATTGGATAAGGGACTCCCATCTAAACCATGCATGGTGATACACCTACCTAAGGTTAGCTGAGGAATACCTAAGGCCTTGGCCCATGTTAAGTCCATAAAGTTTCCTGCAGCTCCACTGTCCACAAAAGCAGAGACCGAGGAACAGAGGCTGTCATAAGAAACTTTAGCAGGAACCAACAGTGAATTATTTGAGGAGATGAGCTGTAGACCAAAGTGAACCCCCTCACTATTCACTTGGTCAGGAAGTTTCCCGACTTGTTTGGGCAACTACGGGCAAAATGTCCCTTACCTCCGCAGTACAAACACAGACCAGAATTTTGCCTCCTGGTTCTTTCTTCCGGAGACAATTTGGAGAGACCAATCTGCATAGGCTCCCCCATGTCTACAGGAACGGAAGGAACACAGGGAAAAGAAACTACAGATGCCCCTTTTTCAGTCCTCCGCTCTCTGAGCCGACGATCTATTTTAATAGAGAGCTCCATGAGTTTATCAAGGGTCTCAGGAGCGGGATACTGAAGGAGGCTGTCTTTTATAGATTCAGATAAGCCGAGGCGAAACTGACTGCGCAGGGCAGGGTCATTCCAGCCACAGTCGTTCGACCAACGGCGAAACTCCGTACAATAATTCTCTGCAGGATTCCTACCCTGTCTTAGAGCACGCAACTGACTTTCTGCGGACGCCTCTCTATCAGGGTCGTCATACAATAGCCCTAATGATTTTAAAAAGGCGTCTACAGACGATAAGGCCGGATCGTCTGTCTTTAAACCAAAAGCCCAGGTCTGAGGATCCCCCTGAAGCAGAGAAATTATAATTCCAACCCGCTGAGCCTCCGAACCTGAGGAGACTGGTCTTAAACGAAAATACAGTTTACAAGACTCTTTAAAATTAAAAAACTGTTTTCTATCCCCAGAAAAACGGTCAGGCAGATGCATTTTTGGTTCAGGGATGACCCTCGGGGAAGTCCGTAACAGATCTTCCTGTGAGCTCACCCGGAGGGACAGATCCTGAACCATCTGGGTAAGTTCCTGAATCTGACTCACCAGAAACTGGCCAGGATTTGGCCCAACACCGGTGGGATTCATGAGGCCAACAAAATTCTCCCAACTGGATAAGTGAAAAAATTAACTCCTGTTGAAATTTTTTTCTTTTGTTTGGCCGGTGATAATGTTACGATTCCTGTACTCCAGACTGGAGAAGATCTTATGGCAGGGATCTGAGTACAGGAACCATATACAGGTTGTGGGAGCTGGAGAGCCTAGTAACCCCTGGCGCCCTAACTCCGTTGTCTCGCCCGTGTTATCAGAAATCCCCTGCGAGACTATGGTTGCTTGAGCCCATGGCAGCCGCGTTCGAAGGGCGGATTATGTCTGCCCAACCCCGACAATGGGAGACAAGGGGAAGTCCGAGACAGGGTGATAACAAGGGGCCCTCTGACTAAGCAACCAAGCCAGGGGTTACAAGCTAACTTAACTAAATCAAAAGGTATGTGCGGACTAGCCGCCAGGGAAAAGGACAACCAAAGATCCACTGATCCGACACTCCTATCCGGCACCGCTGGACACCAGAGTGGATCTTGTGGAAGCGGAATCCTCCGCAAAGCTCCAGAACACAATATAAACAAAATAATAAATTATAGCGGACAGGCCGCAACACACGGCTGCGCCGCGACTCACGAACACCACCAGATGTTAAAGGTGCTCGGTCAGACTCCAGGAATAGATGGTAACTTCCGAGTACAGGATCACTGATAACAGGAACAAACGGATAGACCGGGACTGGGAACTTTCTCTGCAGCAGACACAGGCAAACAGGAAGCTATCACCGGCGTCTGAGAGAAGTCCTGGGAGTGCTTATATTTGAGAGCCCTCCAATCCTGATCCAGACAGGGTAATTACATGATGATGCCGTGCAGCTGCATGCTGCATGGCCAGAACACACAGGCACTGATTAATTAAGACCCAGCAACAGGGAATGCAGTCTGACCGTGGCGTTCCTGTTGCTAGGATCTGAGCGGCTCCGTGCGCCCGGCGTCTCTGGTTGCTAGGCGCCGGGCCGCACGGCCGCGCGGACCCCGGCGCCTAACACTACATGTAGGATCCCGGAGTTCCCTTGCGAGTGATTCTGAAACTCTTGAGATGACCCCCTACCGCACCTGAGTCCGCTTGTACGGCCCCAGCGTTATGCTGCGGACTTGGCAGAAGCGGTGGAGGGCTTCTGTTCCTGGGAATGGGCTGCCTGCTGCAGTCTTCTTCCCTTTCCTCTACCCCTGGGCAGATATGACTGGCCTTTGCCCGCCTGCCCGTATGGGGACGAAAGGACTGAGACTGAAAAGACTGTGTCCTTTTCTACCGATATGTGACTCGGGGTAACAAAAGGTGGATTTTTCAGCTGTTGCCATGGCCACCAGGTCCAATGGACCGCCCCTTTATACGGCAATACTTCCATATGCCGTCTGTAATCTGCCTCACCTGACCACTATCGTGTCTTCGTCTGGCAGATATGGACATCACATTTACTCTTGATGCCAGAATGCAAATATGCCTCTGCGCATCACGCATATATAGAAATGCATCCTTAAAATGCTCTATAGTCAATAAAATCTTGTCCCTGTCAAGGGTATCAAAATTTTCAGTCAGGAAATCCGACCAAGCCCCCTCAGCGCTGCACATCCAGGCTGAGGCGATTGCTGGTCGTAGTATAACACCAGTATGTGTGTATATACTGTTATGATATTTTTCCAGCTTCCTATCAGCTGGCTCCTTGAGGGCGGCCGTATCTGGAAACGGTAACGCCATGTTTTTATAAGCGTGTGAGCGCCTTATCCACCCTAAGGTGTGTTTTCCAACTCGCCCTTACTTTTGGCGGGAAAGGGTATACCGCCCATAACTTTCTATCGGAGGAACCCCACGTATCATCACACACTTCATTTAATTTATCTGATTCAGGCAAAACTACAAGTAGTTTATTCCCACCCTACAAAATACCCTTATTTGTGGTACTTGTGGTATCAGAAATATGTAACACCTCCTTCATTGCCCTTAACATGTAACTTGTGGCCCTAAAGGAAAAATACGTTTGTTTCTTCACCGTCGACACTGGGGTCAGTGTCCGTGTCAGTGTCTGTCGACCGACTGAGGTAATTGGGCGTTTTTACAAGCCCCTGACGGTGTCTGAGACGCCTGGACCGATACTAATTTGTCCGCCGGCTGTCTCATGTCGTCAACCGGCTTGCAGCGTGTTGACATTATGACGTAATTCCATAAGTAAGCCATCCATTCCGGTGTCGACTCCCTAGAGAGTGACATCACCATTACAGGCAATTTGCTCCGTCTCCTCACCAACATTTTCCTCATACATGTCGACACACACGTACCGACCTACAGCACACACACAGGGAATGCTCTGATAGAGGACAGGACCCACTAGCCCTTTGGGGAGACAGAGGGAGAGTTTGCCAGCACACACCAAAAGCGCTATAATGTATATAACAACCCTAGAAGGTGTTGTTTCTATATATGCGCTCTTAATATATATATATATATCGCCAATTTATGCCCCCCTTCTCTTTAACCCTGTTTCTGTAGTGCAGTGCAGGGGAGAGTGGGAGCCTTCCTCACCAGCGGAGCTGGGCAGGAAAATGGCGCCTGTGTGCTGAGGAGAATAAGCTCCGCCCCTTTCTCGGCGGGCTTTTCCTCCCGGTTTCTTTAATACTGGCCTGGGTTAAAATATATACATATAGCCTTAATGGCTATATGTGGTGTATTTCTTTTGCCAAATTAGGTATTTATATTGCTGCCCAGGGCGCCCCCAGCAGCGCCCTGCACCCTCCGTGACCGTGTCAGTGAGCCTGTGAGACAACAATGGCGCACAGCTGCAGTGCTGTGCGCTACCTCTATGAAGACTGAGAAGCCTTCTGCCGCCTGTCACCGGACCTCCGTCTCCGCCGTCTTCAGCGTCTGTAAGGGGGATCGGCGGCGCGGCTCCGGGACGAACCCCAGGCTGACCTGTGTTCCGACTCCCTCTGGAGCTCAGTGTCCAGTAGCCTAAGACTTCAATCCTCCTGCACGCAGGTGAGTTGCAAGTCTCTCCCCTAAGTCCCACGTTGCAGTGATCCTGTCGCCAGCAGGAATCACTGATTAGTTTAAACCTAAAAAAGACTTTTCTAAACAGCTCTATAAGAGAGCCATCCAGGTTGCACCCTACTCGGACGGGCACAGAAACCTAACTGAAGCTTGGAGGAGGGTCATAGGGGGAGGAGCCAGTACACACCATGTGACCTAAAAGGCTTTTTAGATGTGCCCTGTCTCCTGCGGAGCCCGCTATTCCCCATGGTCCTGACGGAGTCCCCAGCATCCACTAGGACGTTAGAGAAACACATTTCCTGAGAACTAAACTAGGGTGTTTCAGATGTTTGGGGTGTGCCACATGTAACACCCTTATGACAGGTAGTACCTTTAACCATCCCCATACTGGCAAGAAGCTGCCTATTCGCCATTGCCTAACTTGCACATCCACACATGTAGTGTATCTATTAATATGCCCATGTGGCTTAGCCTATGTAGGTAAAACCATTCGCCAGTTTCGTGAGCGAATGGCACTACATAGAAGTGCTATAAAAAAAGATTTTGAAAAGGGCAATAGTGACCAACCGTTTGCACGACATTGTCTGCTGCACAAACATGGGATACCTAGTATTAGGGCAATGTTGATTGACCATGTTCCCAGAAACCTCAGAGGGGGTGACCGTGATAGAATCCTACTACAAAGAGAATCTAGGTGGATTTTTAAACTAGATACGCTATCACCGCGTGGCCTCAATGAAAATCTGGGATTAAACTGCTTTAAGTGAGGCACTATAATGTTATATAGTAACCATATGGCAATCCTTTAGATTGATCAGTAACGTAGCTATGAGCTCTGTTGGAGATTATGTTTCTATTCTCTGGTTATTCTGCAATTTTGCTCTTTTCAAGTATACAGCAATGTTATTGATGCGCTATTTAACCTCTGACAGGTGGGGGTGGGATAATAATTTTTTTTTTGGTTGTGGTATAGCACTATATGTGTTAACGTTGTTTTGTTTGTTTTGTTTCTGTTGTTGCCTAGACACCTCCCTGTATCATTGTTGCCTGACAGCGTCACGGGCCGGCAGCGTGGAGTTCCCAGCCGCATCACCAGTGTACAGAGATCGTGCCCGGCGGTCCCCATGGTTACAGGACGGGGGCGCGTCCCAATGACGTCACTGCTGAGCAACCAGGAAGTGCTGCTGAGCGGCCGGCGGGTCAGAGCGGCGTGTGACAGGTGAGTAGGATTTGAGCCCTAATGGTAATTGCAATGGGGGGTATATATGTATGGTGTTTTGTTCAGTTTTGTTATGATGACCCTGAGGACGGGGGACTTTACCCCGAAACATGTTGGAATAAACTGACATATACTTTACCGCTGTTTATGCCTGCTTGAGTGCCGCCTTCATCACCATCCTATATATATATATATATATATATATATATATATATATAGGTATTGTTCCATTAAATATTAAGGACACCGTGTAAGGACATCGTGTATGGGATGAAATTGTTCAGGGTCACATAAGTAATAATTCGGTGGTTGCGAGGATATTGTCACATATTACGTCAACAAGTTATTAGCGATACCGGATTCATGTATATTACTGTATGATACTTTGGTCGGTGTGAACTGGTCTTTAGGTGGGAGCCCAGAAGTAACCTGTAATCACATCACAAGATTAGGTGTCGCTCAGTGTTCCAGCTGACCAATGACCCACGGTGTACTGAATATGTCCCGCCCCTGGACCAATGGAAGACCTTACATTCCCCATTGTACTGTTATTGGAACATTGTATAAAAGGACGCACCTGACCCAGGTTTCAGTCACCTTTCTCAGAGGTCATCTTGTAAGACGACTGAGGCCTGGAATCTGGTGGCGCAGCGTATGTATGAAGGTAACTGATCCTATTGTATTGTTATAGTTGTATTGCTAATTGTACTCGCATTTATTTCCCGTCTGTTGTATATTATTGTACGTATTACTGTATTCTTGAATTGTATTGTGTTGCTACAGTGCAGCATTGTTATCCCTTTGTGTCCGCTAGGGACTAATATATATGGTTATTGGGTTGGACCTCTAATCCTAATTTACCCATCTGTCTCGACTAAGTTATTTTGTAAATCTGGCGAAGTGTCAGGGACACTTCCGACACTATACTAAGGTTTAAGTATGTTATATTGCTGGAGCCATATATATTCACCAAGGTGTTACGAGAGCATCACACCGCTCAAAAGGTACGCTAAGTGGCGCTACACGTAGCGTAACATTGAGAAACTGCGCAACTGACTTATCGTCCATCGGTTTATTTTAAAAACAGTTTATCACAAAGTTAAAAAACAACAGAACATTTGAATAGACATAATTTATTTAAAACCAACAAATGATAAAACTATTTAATTACACAGAGAGACCCCCCCCCTTCCCCCGTAATATCATCCAACTATTCAAATGAGCTGTCAAAATCAGATATAGCCAAAATTAAACTGGAAATATTTTGCTTTTAAACAACTTTATTTCATATCTTTAATACACATATTTTTGTCTATATTTTAAACTTAAAAAATACTTTACTCTGCACAACAGCCTATGGGGGTCATTCAGACCCAGCCGCAATAGTGGCCCGCAGCAGTTTACCCGGTGGTGGCAAAATGCACATGCACAGCGGCCACACAGACACACACATTGTGGTCGCATCCCTGAGGGGTGAACGCGGGCAGGGTGGGACGATTTTCTGGGGGGGCTGCGTGATGTCACATCTGTGTTCATCTCTGATTAACCCCCTATAAGCTTCTAGAGTGCACCTCATATCTCATCTTTTCCAAGTTACTACAAATATGAGATCGGTAGCAGCACTACTTTCAGGATTATTACACAGAACGCAGAGGCTGACACAGCAAATAACAGTAACACATATAAGGGATTAACTAGAAATAAGGAAGCATGATCATCATTAAGTCTAATTATCAAATGGTTCTGTGTGGGACCAATACACCTCTTTACTGTCTCCAGCAGCCCCTAGTACTACACTGCAGCCACCTGCCCTGTCTACCACCCACTACTGCCACTGTCCTGTCTCCCCCCCACTACTGCTACCCACCTTGTCTCCCCCCAGTACTGCCATCCACCCTGTGTCTCCCCCACCACTGCCACCCACCCTGTCTCCCCCCACTACTGCTACCCACCTTGTCTCCCTACCTACTGCCACCCATCCTGTCTCCCCCCTACTGCCATCCACCCCGTCTCCCCCACCACTGACACCTACCGTCTCCCCCCACTACTGCCATTCACCCCGTGTCTACCCCCACTACTGCCATTCACCCCTTGTCTCCCCCCACTACTGCCATCCACCCCATGACTCCACTACCACCCACCCTGTCTCCCTGCTCTGACACCTCAGCGCTGCTTGGGGACGTTTACTCACATAGACACTGCCTACAGCAGCCCCCGCTACTGCACTACTGCCACCCACCCTGTCTCCCCGACATCTAAGCACTGCTTGGGAATCTATGGTACTGCTAAGTCCTTCATCAACAGATGGAAGAAGCTTGGGCAGTACGGAGGCAGAAGCTGCTTCTGGTACCGTGGTCATGCAAGGCTGGGAGAGTCAGTAAGATTATTTAATAGCTGGTCTAATTCAGTAAGGATTGCAGATGCTGCTATTTAGTAGAATTAGCAATCCTTTTCCTAGCGCGCTAGGGGCCGCCCATCACAGGGCAAGGCCACCCAGCATGCTGACCGCCGCCTCCCCCCTGATGAAGCAGAAAATGCGATTGCCTCACAATTTCTGCTTCATCGTAGAAGTTAGTGAAGCCTCCTGCTGCAGCTCAGTTGCGCCCGCAGGAGGCCCGACACATTCTTCTCGAATACAGCGGCTGCATGTCACAAAGCCACCATGATGATGTCCGTTTGTCCGCCTTTGCCCTCTGTTCGCGCTACACTGCCCCCGCACCGATTCGCACCTCCCTGGAAATGGAGCATTGCCCACCAACCCTCGTGACCGCCTCTGCCTGACAGGCAATCACATTTTCTGTGGCCCCTCCGCAGAAAATGCGGGCGCATGCACAGGATGGGTGCAGTGGATGCGCCCGCAACTTTTTCAGAATTCCATTTGGATCACACACTGCGATCCAACCTGAATTAGGCCCAGTCACCATCTTACAGGCAGCCGATGCAGGGACCAGAGAATGGGTGTTATGTGGCAGGAACGGGCTAGTTAGGTAACAGCCTGGCTGCTGCATTCTGTACATGCTACAACTGGTGCAATTCTTCTGCTGGGAGACCCAGGTAGATGACATTGCAGTAGTCTATATGAGATGATACAAGTGCATGTACGACATCAGGTAGATCTTCTGAGGGAATAAAGTGCTGGAGTCTGGCTATGGTCCACATATGAGGATCTGATTCTGGCTGATACCGGATGTCTAATGGTGTCACTCCACCATCCAGGACACTAATATTCTGCACATGACCAGCATTTTGTAATTCTGAACCCCCAAGCGTAAGTCTGGCTGGTAGCAAAGCTGAGCTGTAGCCCTGCCCTTTGTTGGTGAGCTTCTATCATAAGGACCTGTTTCACCAGGACTGAGTCACAGCGAACTGGCATCACCCACACCTGGAGCTCAGCTAGACATTTAGGATTGGTGCTGGGTTCTCAGTACCCAGAGCAAAAGACAGGTCATCTGCATAGCAGTGGTAGATGAGGGCATGACACCTGATTATTTCACACTGTGGTAACATGTGTATTGCAAAAAGTATAGGAGATGATAAGAACCTTGAAGAACAACACATGGCAATGATAAGTATACTCCAGAAGATTAAAATGGCTTCTCACCTGTGTGTCTTCTCTGGTGTGTAACAAGTTGTGATTTCTGTGTAAAACATTTCCCACACTCAGAACATTGAAATGGCTTCTCACCTGTGTGATTTCTGTGATGTATAACAAGAGCTGATTTGTGTGCAAAACCTTTCCCACACTCAGAGCATGGAAATGGATTCTCACCTGTGTGACTTTGCTGATGTCTAACAAGATGTGATTTCTGTGTAAAACATTTCCCACACTCAGAGCAAAAAAATGGCTTCTCACCTGTGTGACTTCTATGATGTATAACAAGATCTGATTTGTGTGCAAAACATTTCTCACACTCAGAACATGCAAATGGCTTCTCACCTGTGTGACTTCTCTGATGTTTAACAAGTTGTGATTTCCGTGTAAAACATTTCCCACACTCAGTGCAAGAAATTGGATTCTCACCCGTGTGACTTCGGTTATGACTAACAAGATCTGATTTGTGTGCAAAACATTTCCCACACTCAGGACATGGAAATGGCCTCTCACCTGTGTGACTTCGCTGATGTATAACAAGTTTTGATTTCTGGGCAAAACATTTCCCACACTCCGAGCAAGAAAATGCCTTCTCACCTGTGTGACTTTTGTTATGACTAACCAGATCTGATTTGTGTGTAAAACATTTCCCACACTCATGACATGGAAATGGCTTCTCACCTGTGTGACTTCGCTGTTGTCTAACAAGTTCTGATTTCCGGGCAAAACATTTCCCACACTCAGAGCAAGAAAATGCCTTCTCATCTGTGTGACTTTTGTTATGACTAACCAGATCTGATTTGTGTGTAAAACATTTCCCACACTCATGACATGGAAATGGCTTCTCAGCTGTGTGACTTTGCTGATGTGCAAAAAGATGTGATTTCTGTGCAAAACATTTTCCACAGTCAGAACATGGAAATGGCCTCTCACCTGTGTGAATTCTTTGATGTCTAGCAAGTTGTGATTTCTGTGCAAAATATTTCCCACACTCAGAACATGGAAATGGTGATATACCTGTGTGACTTCTCTTATGTGCATCAAGAGTTGATTTGTATGTAAAACATTTCCCACACTCAGAACAGGAATATGGTTTCTCACCTGTATGTATTCTCTTATGTATTACAAGAAGTGATTTGTATGTAAAACATTTCCCACACTCAGAACATGGAAATGGAGTCTCACCTGTGTGACTTCGCTGATGTTTAACAAGTTGTGATTTCCGGGTGAAACATTTCCCGCACTCAGAACATGGAAATGGCTTTTCACCAGTGTGATTTCGCTGATGTGTAACAAGATGTGATTTCAGTGTAAAACATTTCCCACACTCAGAACATGGTAATAGGTTCTCACCTGTGTGACGTCTCTGATGTGTAACAAGATGTGATTTCTCTGTAAAACATTTCCCACACTCAGAACATGCAAATGGCTTCTCACCTGTGTGACTTCTCTGATGTTTAACAAGTTGTGATTTCCGTGTAAAACATTTCCCACACTCAGTGCAAGAAATTGGATTCTCACCCGTGTGACTTCGCTGATGTATAACAAGTTTTGATTTCTGGGCAAAACATTTCCCACACTCCGAGCAAGAAAATGGCTTCTCACCTGTGTGACTTCGCTGATGTATAACAAGTTTTGATTTCTGGGCAAAACATTTCCCACACTCCGAGCAAGAAAATGGCTTCTCACCTGTGTGACTTCGCTGATGTCTAACAAGTTCTGATTTCCGGGCAAAACATTTCCCACACTCAGAACATGGTAATAGGTTCTCACCTGTGTGACGTCTCTGATGTGTAACAAGATGTGATTTCTCTGTAAAACATTTCCCACACTCAGAACATGGAAATGGCTTCTGACCTTTGTGACTGCACTGATGTGAAACAAGTTGTGATTTGCAGGTAAAACATTTCCCACACTCAGAACATATCAGTGGCTTCTCACCTGCCTTAGCTGCCAGATGGGTAATAAGCTTTGTGTTCTGTGTAAAACATTTGGCATCTATAGAACAGGGAAACACTGTATCTACTCTCAGAGCTGTAACAGATGCACCAATATCAGAGTGATCAGGAGAACATTTCCCAGGATCAGAGGGATCAGCTGATAGAGCTGGATGTATAATTGGGGTAATGGGATTATCTCCTGGAGAATCCTGTCTGCTGTCATTATCTTTTATGTCACAATCCGGGGATAACATTAGATGTCCTTCTGAGATATTCCTGCTTGTGGGTCCATCTGCTGGAAATAAAATACATTATGGGAATGTGACATTTTCTGTAACAATATTAATCTTGTAAACAATAGGAGAAAATTACATTTTGGGACACTTAATAGTAAATGTGTGTATTAAAACATAACATTTAATGAAGGCTTTATAATAATGTCTCCTAACGTTACTCCTGGAAGCATTGGTAAACCTGTACATGTGTTACTCACCCTTATATAAGGTATATTGCTACAGCAGAGTAGGTGTGGAACAAGGTATTTTACATGCAATACACCATATAATACACTGCAATCATCATCTGCTAGGTTATAATCCATTGTTACACCCCCATCATCAGTGTCTTACTGTACCTCTACTCTCAATAGTAATAAGGAAGATGTGTGTACGGTATGATATAGATAATAACATATCAGAATCTATACAGCTGCCGCCATACTTCTGCTTCTCATATGTGTGCTACTGGCAGCAGTGAACATCTGAGTGAGAGTGCAGGGAAGACAGCAGAGTCTGATGAGAAAGAGATTGGATCTGCCTTTGCAGGGATGTACCACACCTGTCACCCCGGTTATTATATATAATAAATAAGAGGGGCGTGGACTATCCAGACGTGCTTTCTGGAGCTCTCCTCACTAAGTGGCTTCTTATCTACCCTACCTAAAAGCTCTCAGCCACCGCTGGGACCAAGACCCAATCTATTAAGTCCCCCACTCCTCCTGCCCTAAAGCCGCTCACTCCGCTCAGTCTGGGCACCGTTCACTGCTGCAGCCTAGTGACGCAGCTGAAGCCACGGGCTGTATTCTGGGACTACGTGTGCCCAGTCTTTCCTGCACGCTCCGGAGACCTGACTTGGAGGCGCTTTTGCCTCAGGTGGGAGCACTGGCTCTTCCGCTACTGCTGGGGGCAGAACGGGCTGCGCACAGTCACCGGAGCCCGGCAGTGTATTGGAAAGTGAGGTGATGATCAAGCACTCTTGGTCCGTTGCTCTTTCTCCAAATTCCAGTAGCCGATCTGCTAAGATATCCGTGTCGAACCCCCTACCCCGGAGACGTTGGACCTCTGACCCTGCTAGGTATGAAACATAGCTGCTGCTAGGAGAGAGGGTGGGGCTTGTGGGGCTCACCGGTTCTGTACGAATGTCTACTGGTAGGCCACCATCTTCAATGCCAACGCCCTTAGCACTCTACCTCCGCCCAGAGGGACATCTCCAAGCTCACAAGTGCCGCCCTCATGATGCTTCTGGATGCGTTGAAAGGGATATCCACACCCTTCTCCTGATACACGATCTACAGATCGTCCTTAGACATTCCGCTGAAATCCACCATCTTGTGCTTTCTCCTGCGCTGCAGTTACTCCTCTATTAACTTGGCTTCTCCAATCAGGTGACCGAAAAGCCACCTAGGATTATCCCACCGCTATGCTAGCAATTTCTGTGACCGGATGGTTCTCTATGAAAACCCTCGCCCTACCTCGCGTCCCGCCCCAGTCACAGAATGGATGTTTAGGTCACAGGGGATCTGGCCAATTAGGGGATTCCCACTTACTGTCGGTAACCGCCTACTACTGACACCACCCACTGCGCAGTGGGCGGGTACTACACTGTTACCACTAGACTCCTTGTTGCCATGGAGTCTGGAACCATGGTACTGCTCTGTATGCATCGACACGCTAACCACACCTGTGTGGTGTTGACGAATCACTAGTGGCTGGACTAGGACTCTGCACGGTAGCTGGCGGGAGGCAGAGCTTGGAGACGCTGAGTGCACCCTGGACAGCCAGAAAACAGAACTATGTTTGGTATAGCTCTGCAGATCACAAGATGAAGCAGTCGTCTTGAGGCAGATGTTTATTCACCCAGTCTTAAAAAAGACTTCCCTATTGCTAGGGGCAACAAGAATACAGCAAGATGTTTACAGCAGAGTGAAAATGGTATAATACCTCTGGATGCTCATAGGCCTCCTCTTTTTATCTTACTCTAATATACATACCACAGGGGGTAAGTCCACCATGCTATTCTCAACCATTGTTTATCCATGTGATGTGCATGCCTTGGCCACATGCACAGCTACCATTGTCCTCTATGGACGGTGGGGAGTAGTCACTCTCCTTTGACCGTCCCATCCTGGAGGGTTAGTATCCGCCCTGGTGACGCTCAGTCTAGGCTGGGGGAAGTTTTCCCATCTAAACTACTTCCAGGAATCTGCCCGGGTACCCAGCTCACCATCTCCAGCCTAAAATTGGGCTCCAGAGATGGGCAGCCTAGAACCCCGGTCAGGGTTTCCTGCCCACCGACGGTGATCCCTATGGAGCTCCAGAAAACCACTCAGCTTGTTTTAAAGCTGAGCTGCTCCTCTTTCTCCCCATGATACTTCCATGTGGGAGGCTAGAGAGGAAGGCATTCCATTTTGGGGGGAAAGTACTGGGGGAATCCAACAGCCTACACCAGGCATGTCCAAACTGCTGCCCTCCAGCTGCTGTGAAACTACATATCCCAGCATGCCCTGACACAGTTTTGCGGTCAGAGAATTCTAAAGCTGTGTCAGGGCATGCTGGGATATGTAGTTTCTCAACAGCTGGAGGGCAGCAGTTTGTAGGCCGATCGATGGGACAGAGAGCTAGATCGATGGGACAGAGAGCTAGATCGATGGGACAGAGAGCTAGATCGATGGGACAGAGAGCTAGATCGATGGGACAGAGAGCTAGATCGATAGATAGATAGATAGATGGGACAGAGAGCTAGATCGATAGATAGATAGATGGGACAGAGAGCTAGATAGATAGATAGATAGATAGATGGGACAGAGAGCTAGATAGATAGATAGATAGATAGATGGGACAGAGAGCTAGATAGATAGATAGATAGATGGGACAGAGAGCTAGATAGATAGATAGATAGATAGATGGGACAGAGAGCTAGATAGATAGATAGATAGATGGGACAGAGAGCTAGATAGATAGATGGGACAGAGAGCTAGATAGATAGATAGATAGATGGGACAGAGAGCTAGATAGATAGATAGATAGATGGGACAGAGAGCTAGATAGATAGATAGATAGATAGATGGGACAGAGAGCTAGATAGATAGATAGATAGATGGGACAGAGAGCTAGATAGATAGATAGATAGATGGGACAGAGAGCTAGATAGATAGATAGATAGATAGATGGGACAGAGAGCTAGATAGATAGATAGATAGATGGGACAGAGAGCTAGATAGATAGATAGATAGATAGATAGATGGGACAGAGAGCTAGATAGATAGATAGATAGATGGGACAGAGAGCTAGATAGATAGATAGATAGATAGATGGGACAGAGAGCTAGATAGATAGATAGATAGATAGATGGGACAGAGAGCTAGATAGATAGATAGATAGATGGGACAGAGAGCTAGATAGATAGATGGGACAGAGAGCTAGATAGATAGATAGATAGATGGGACAGAGAGCTAGATAGATAGATAGATAGATGGGACAGAGAGCTAGATAGATAGATAGATAGATAGATGGGACAGAGAGCTAGATAGATAGATAGATAGATGGGACAGAGAGCTAGATAGATAGATAGATAGATGGGACAGAGAGCTAGATAGATAGATAGATAGATAGATGGGACAGAGAGCTAGATAGATAGATAGATAGATGGGACAGAGAGCTAGATAGATAGATAGATAGATAGATAGATGGGACAGAGAGCTAGATAGATAGATAGATAGATAGATGGGACAGAGAGCTAGATAGATAGATAGATAGATAGATGGGACAGAGAGCTAGATAGATAGATAGATAGATGGGACAGAGAGCTAGATAGATAGATAGATAGATAGATAGATGGGACAGAGAGCTAGATAGATAGATAGATAGATAGATGGGACAGAGAGCTAGATAGATAGATAGATAGATAGATGGGACAGAGAGCTAGATAGATAGATAGATAGATAGATGGGACAGAGAGCTAGATAGATAGATAGATAGATAGATAGATGGGACAGAGAGCTAGATAGATAGATAGATAGATAGATGGGACAGAGAGCTAGATAGATAGATAGATAGATGGGACAGAGAGCTAGATAGATAGATAGATAGATGGGACAGAGAGCTAGATAGATAGATAGATAGATGGGACAGAGAGCTAGATAGATAGATAGATAGATGGGACAGAGAGCTAGATAGATAGATAGATAGATAGATGGGACAGAGAGCTAGATAGATAGATAGATAGATAGATGGGACAGAGAGCTAGATAGATAGATAGATAGATAGATGGGACAGAGAGCTAGATAGATAGATAGATAGATAGATGGGACAGAGAGCTAGATAGATAGATAGATAGATGGGACAGAGAGCTAGATAGATAGATAGATAGATAGATGGGACAGAGAGCTAGATAGATAGATAGATAGATAGATAGATGGGACAGAGAGCTAGATAGATAGATAGATAGATAGATGGGACAGAGAGCTAGATAGATAGATAGATAGATGGGACAGAGAGCTAGATAGATAGATAGATAGATGGGACAGAGAGCTAGATAGATAGATAGATAGATGGGACAGAGAGCTAGATAGATAGATAGATAGATGGGACAGAGAGCTAGATAGATAGATAGATGGGACAGAGAGCTAGATAGATAGATAGATAGATGGGACAGAGAGCTAGATAGATAGATAGATAGATGGGACAGAGAGCTAGATAGATAGATAGATAGATGGGACAGAGAGCTAGATAGATAGATAGATAGATGGGACAGAGAGCTAGATAGATAGATAGATAGATGGGACAGAGAGCTAGATAGATAGATAGATAGATGGGACAGAGAGCTAGATAGATAGATAGATAGATGGGACAGAGAGCTAGATAGATAGATAGATAGATGGGACAGAGAGCTAGATAGATAGATAGATAGATGGGACAGAGAGCTAGATAGATAGATAGATAGATGGGACAGAGAGCTAGATAGATAGATAGATAGATGGGACAGAGAGCTAGATAGATAGATAGATAGATGGGACAGAGAGCTAGATAGATAGATAGATAGATGGGACAGAGAGCTAGATAGATAGATAGATAGATGGGACAGAGAGCTAGATAGATAGATAGATAGATAGATGGGACAGAGAGCTAGATAGATAGATAGATAGATGGGACAGAGAGCTAGATAGATAGATAGATAGATGGGACAGAGAGCTAGATAGATAGATAGATAGATAGATGGGACAGAGAGCTAGATAGATAGATAGATAGATGGGACAGAGAGCTAGATAGATAGATAGATAGATGGGACAGAGAGCTAGATAGATAGATAGATAGATGGGACAGAGAGCTAGATAGATAGATAGATAGATGGGACAGAGAGCTAGATAGATAGATAGATAGATGGGACAGAGAGCTAGATAGATAGATAGATAGATGGGACAGAGAGCTAGATAGATAGATAGATAGATGGGACAGAGAGCTAGATAGATAGATAGATAGATGGGACAGAGAGCTAGATAGATAGATAGATAGATGGGACAGAGAGCTAGATAGATAGATAGATAGATGGGATAGAGAGCTAGATAGATAGATAGATAGATGGGATAGAGAGCTAGATAGATAGATAGATAGATGGGATAGAGAGCTAGATAGATAGATAGATAGATGGGATAGAGAGCTAGATAGATAGATAGATAGATAGATAGATGGGATAGAGAGCTAGATAGATAGATAGATAGATAGATAGATAGATGGGATAGAGAGCTAGATAGATAGATAGATAGATGGGATAGAGAGCTAGATAGATAGATAGATAGATGGGATAGAGAGCTAGATAGATAGATAGATGGGATAGAGAGCTAGATAGATAGATAGATGGGATAGAGAGCTAGATAGATAGATAGATGGGATAGAGAGCTTGATAGATAGATAGATGGGATAGAGAGCTAGATAGATAGATAGATGGGATAGAGAGCTAGATAGATAGATAGATGGGATAGAGAGCTAGATAGATAGATAGATGGGATAGAGAGCTAGATAGATAGATAGATGGGATAGAGAGCTAGATAGATAGATAGATGGGATAGAGAGCTAGATAGATAGATAGATGGGATAGAGAGCTAGATAGATAGATAGATGGGATAGAGAGCTAGATAGATAGATAGATGGGATAGAGAGCTAGATAGATAGATAGATGGGATAGAGAGCTAGATAGATAGATAGATGGGATAGAGAGCTAGATAGATAGATAGATGGGATAGAGAGCTAGATAGATAGATAGATGGGATAGAGAGCTAGATAGATAGATAGATGGGATAGAGAGCTAGATAGATAGATAGATGGGATAGAGAGCTAGATAGATAGATAGATGGGATAGAGAGCTAGATAGATAGATAGATGGGATAGAGAGCTAGATAGATAGATAGATGGGATAGAGAGCTAGATAGATAGATAGATGGGATAGAGAGCTAGATAGATAGATAGATGGGATAGAGAGCTAGATAGATAGATAGATAGATAGATGGGATAGAGAGCTAGATAGATAGATGGGATAGAGAGCTAGATAGATAGATAGATGGGATAGAGAGCTAGATAGATAGATAGATGGGATAGAGAGCTAGATAGATAGATAGATGGGATAGAGAGCTAGATAGATAGATGGGATAGAGAGATAGATAGATAGATAGATGGGATAGAGAGCTAGATAGATAGATAGATAGATGGGATAGAGAGCTAGATAGATAGATAGATGGGATAGAGAGCTAGATAGATAGATAGATGGGATAGAGAGCTAGATAGATAGATGGGATAGAGAGCTAGATAGATAGATGGGATAGAGAGCTAGATAGATAGATAGATGGGATAGAGAGCTAGATAGATAGATAGATGGGATAGAGAGCTAGATAGATAGATAGATGGGATAGAGAGCTAGATAGATAGATAGATGGGATAGAGAGCTAGATAGATAGATAGATAGATGGGATAGAGAGCTAGATAGATAGATAGATGGGATAGAGAGCTAGATAGATAGATAGATGGGATAGAGAGCTAGATAGATAGATAGATGGGATAGAGAGCTAGATAGATAGATAGATGGGATAGAGAGCTAGATAGATAGATAGATAGATGGGATAGAGAGCTAGATAGATAGATAGATGGGATAGAGAGCTAGATAGATAGATAGATGGGATAGAGAGCTAGATAGATAGATAGATGGGATAGAGAGCTAGATAGATAGATAGATGGGATAGAGAGCTAGATAGATAGATAGATAGATGGGATAGAGAGCTAGATAGATAGATAGATGGGATAGAGAGCTAGATAGATAGATAGATGGGATAGAGAGCTAGATAGATAGATAGATGGGATAGAGAGCTAGATAGATAGATAGATGGGATAGAGAGCTAGATAGATAGATAGATGGGATAGAGAGCTAGATAGATAGATAGATAGATGGGATAGAGAGCTAGATAGATAGATAGATGGGATAGAGAGCTAGATAGATAGATAGATGGGATAGAGAGCTAGATAGATAGATAGATAGATGGGATAGAGAGCTAGATAGATAGATGGGATAGAGAGATAGATAGATAGATGGGATAGATGGGATAGAGAGATAGATAGATGGGATAGATAGATAGATGGGATAGAGAGATAGATAGATGGGATAGATAGATGGGATAGAGAGATAGATAGATGGGATAGAGAGATAGATAGATGGGATAGATAGATGGGATAGAGAGATAGATAGATAGATAGATAGATGGGATAGAGAGCTAGATAGATGGGATAGAGAGCTAGATAGATGGGATAGAGAGCTAGATAGATGGGATAGAGAGCTAGATAGATGGGATAGAGAGATAGAGAACTAGATAGATGGGATAGAGAGCTAGATAGATGGGATAGAGAGCTAGATAGATAGCTAGATAGATGGATAGAGAGCTAGATAGATGGGATAGAGAGCTAGATAGATGGGATAGAGAGCTAGATAGATGGGATAGAGAGCTAGATAGATGGGATAGAGAGCTAGATAGATGGGATAGAGAGCTAGATAGATGGGATAGATAGATAGATGAGATAGATAGATGAGATAGATAGATAGATGAGATAGATGAGATAGATAGATAGATAGATGAGATAGATAGATAGATGAGATAGATAGATGAGATAGATAGATAGATGAATAGATAGATGAATAGATAGATAGATGAATAGATAGATAGATGAATAGATAGATAGATAGATATATAGATAGATATATAGATAGATAGATATATAGATAGATATATATAGAGGTACAAATCAGCCGGCACTCACTCGTCTATTAAGCAGCTTGCCCCGGTGCCGTAGTCCAAATAAATGCATATAGGTCCAAACGTGGAAAAAAAGGCACTCCAGAGGCACATGAAATAAGCAAACTTGTATTGAAAGTGTGACGTTTCGGGGATAACCCCTTCCTCAAGACATAACCATATATCTTGAGGAAGGGGTTATCCCCGAAACGTCACACTTTCAATACAAGTTTGCTTATTTCATGTGCCTCTGGAGTGCCTTTTTTTCCACGTTTGGACCTATATATATATATATATATGTTGAAAGATAAGCCCGGCACTCTGTTTGTAGTCCAGATTTAGCCCCGGTGCCTCCAGTGTGGAAATCAATAGTAAATAAAGGAGTCTGCGGCACTCAAGGTCTTATCAAAAAGCTGATTGTTATTGAAACATCAAAACAGGGATGTTTGATGTTTCAATAACAATCAGCTTTTTGATAAGACCTTGAGTGCCGCAGACTCATTTATTTACTATATATATATATATATATATATATATATATATATATATATAGCATCACATGTCCATCCCGCAACAAAGTCACTAGTATAGACAGGACCAGCACACTGTAGTCTAGTCAAAATGCAGTATTTACTCCATATGTGTGAATAAAGATACATGGCTCAGCATATACTCATCGTTAGCAAGCACAGGGAAACACAATAGACCTCCCGAACAGCTGTTTTCGGACTTAATCCATCATCAGGGGAACAGTCATCAAAAGTGCCATAGTGCCTTGTGCAAAAAATGCCTGTATAAAGTGCCAAAACCAAGCTCACTTGTGTGCTCTATTTAAGCACACCTACTGGTGCTTACCTGCCGCACCTGTGATCTCCACCACCGCCCCCCCCCACCCCCTCCCCCCGATGATCGTATCCACCACCCTGCCTGTCTGGGTCCCCCGCCGTTGGAACGCAGTGGTGCAATGTGAATTGGTACTATGATGTGGCCACGCCCCTTCTCCACAAAGCGATGCCCCTACATTTTTGATGGGCGCACACCGACTTTGCTTTACAATATGGGAGGGGGAGCACCAATGCACTTTCTGACAAATTGTCTAGTTCCATCTCTGGTGCAGAGTGTCCGGTATAGCTACACAGCCCAGCAGCACTGTCACCCCCCCCCCCCCACATCCCCCTCCCTCCCCCCTCGCAGCACTTTTGTAGTGTCCAAATCAAGGCTGAGTTTTTATATTTAAATCATTAATAAGAACCTTAATTCCGATGGAACCCAGAAAAGCACAGGTAGGACCCAATTTTGAAAAGTGAGGGGTCCCTGGGACCCACTTTTTTTTGGGATCATCGCGATCACTCCCTGGAGTGCTGAGGTGCCGGGAGCATAGCTCCCAGACCCCAGCGCCCTACGATCCCCCGTGAGTGGCGCACGATCCTGCAGCTTGGGGCGCTCGTACCGGCTGCCGCGGCTTGCCACCTCTGTAGTGCTCCGCTCACAACGGCACACACAGCGCTGCCACAGGAGCTGATCTCCTGGCTGCAGTGGTTCCGCTCTTCCCCAGCACACCGGGGGGGGGGTTCCCTCACTGCCGCGGTAGCCGGAGAGGTCCATACATTTTAAAGATGTCACCTAGCGCCAGTATACACCACCGTTCAAAAGTTTGGGGCCACCAAGACAATTTCGTGTTTTCCATGAAAACTCAGCTATTTATCAAATGAGTTGCACAATGAATAGAACATATAATCAGGACATTGCCAAGGTTAGAAATAATGATTTTTATTTGAAATAATAATTTTCTCCTTCAGACTTTGCGTTCGTCAAAGAATGCTCCCTCTGCAGCAATTACAGCATTGCAGACCTTTGGCATTCTAGCTGTTCATTTGTTGAGGTATCTGAAGAAATATCACCCCACGCTTCCTGAAGCTCCTCCCACAAGTTGGATTGGCTTGATGGGCACTTCTTGCGTACCATACGCTCAAGCTGCTCCCACAACAGCTCAGTGGGGTTGAGATCTGGTGACTGCGCTGGCCACTCCGTTACAGACAGAATACCAGTTGCCGGCTTCTTCCATAAATAGGTCTTGTATAATTTGGAGGTGTGCTTTGGGTCATTGTCCTGTTGTAGGAGGAAATCCCTTTTACCTTGTACAAATCTCCCACTTTACCAGCACCAAAGCAGCTCCAGACCATCACATTACCTCCACCATGCTTGACAGATGACGTCAGGCACTCTTCCAGCATCTTTTCACTTGTTCCGAGTCTCACAAATGTTCTTCTGTGTGATCCAAACACCTCAAACTTCGATTCATCTGTCCATAACACTTTTCTCCAATCATCCTCTGTCCAATGTCTGTGTTATTTGGCCCATATGAATCTTTTCCTTTTATTGGCGTTTTCTTTGCCACTCTGCCTAGGCGGCCAGCATCCCGGAGTCGCCTCTTCACTGTAGACGTTGACACTGGCGTTTTGCGGGTACCATTTAATGAAGCTGCCAGTTGAGGACCTGTGAGGCATCTATTTCTCAAACTAGAGACTCTAATGTACTTGTCTTCTTGCTCAGTTGTGCACCAGGGCCTCCCACTTCTCCTTCTGCTCTGGTTAGAGCCTGTTTGTGCTGTTCTCTGAAGGGGTTATGAACCACAGGTAGTGGTTCATTCCTGTTTACCGTATTTTATGTTTATAGTTGTCTTGCAGGCCAGGATTTCCCGTTGCTCTGGTTTAAGAAGATTCTTGTTTGCTGCCAGTGGTGAGTCTGTGTAATTGCAGCTCGTTCCCATGTGTTCAGCCTCACCTGTCTGTTGATTGCACCTCTCAGTTGTGCAGCAGGGCAGCTGCACGACATAATTAATTAAGACTCTGTTATATTTTGGCTCAGTGCAATTCACAGACGCTGGTGATATTTCCAGGGTTCCAGAGTTCTGAGCTAGTCCCTGCCAGTTCCTGAGCTCCTGTCTAGCAGTGTCTGTCTAGCTGCTTCCAGTGTCAGTTCCTGAGTGTCAGTTCCTGTGTCTGATTCCGTGTCCTGCCATGAAGCATTCCTGTCCAGAAGTCCTGTGGCTTTGTCTGTGCCTGGTCGAATATCTGGCTTCTTGTTGTCCACCAGTCTGTCGTTTGGGACTCTGCCTGTTCTCCAGTTCTGAGAGTCTGTGTCGGCTACATTGGGGGTTCCTGTCCGTTTGCCAGTATTTGTACCGGTTCCGTGAGTAGCGGCTTTGCTGCATCCGTCGGCCTAGGCCGCAGTATTCTTTAGTTATATTTAGTTACTGGTGTTTTGCAGAGGGTTCTGCTTATGCTGTCACCGCCGGTATGCAAAAGTATTGTGTCGTCGTGTGGACAACATTTCCTTTGTTGTTCTTTTCCTTTGGCGGCGTGCCGCACATATATTTAGTTTTAGGGTAGTTAGTAGCCCCTAGCTTTCTGTTTTAGTTAGAGGTCCGCTTTTTATTATCCTGTCTCTATTCACGCCTTGTTTCACACCAAGACCTGGGGGCATCGGAGTTGGGCAGACATAATTCGCCCTTCAAATGCGGCTGCCATGGGCCCAAGAACCCATAGTTACTCAGGCGTGAACTGACCACAAGGGTAAAACAACGGAGGTAGGGTGCTAGTGGCTATTTCCACACCACACCTTATTTCAACGTCACGTTCTGGTGCTCAGGACTCACTACGCAACATCTCCCTTGTTCTGAGCACCAGGAACCTAACATTATCACCAGCCATACCACAAAAAAGAAAAAAAAACAAAACTTTTTTTGGCCCAGTCCAGTGTCTAGTCTAGAATCCAGTCTTGTCAAAAATCCAGTCCTGTCTAAAACTCAGTGTGCAGAATCCAGTCCGGTGTTTAGAATCCAGTCCTGTCTAAAACTCTGTGCAGAATCCAGTCCGGTGTTTAGAATCCAGTCCTGTCTAAAACTCTGTGCAGAATCCAGTCCGGTGTTTAGAATCCAGTCCTGTCTAAAACTCAGTGTGCAGAATCCAGTCCGGTGTTTAAAAATCCAGCCCAGTCTTGTCTTGTTTAAAAGTCCAGTCTAATCTTGTCTTACAATCTTGTCTTGTCTAGTTTGAAATCCTCCTATGCAAGCCCTGCAAGCATCTCTCAGCCCTGAACTCTGCTTTCAGTGCTTTGAAACCTGAGTGGCTGGAAGTTTTGCAGCAATCCTTAAGGCAACTGCAAACCTTCTGACCAAATTTTTGCTTATTTTGCCAGAAGTTGTTGAGAGTTCATCCTATAAAGAGACTCTTGCTCACAGTATGGTGACAAGTGAATCCTCAGGTTTAATTAAAGAGAAAAGGTTTAAAAGTTTTCCACGGCCCAGGCTAGTCTAGAATCCAGCCCTGTCTAAAACTCAGTGTGCAGAATCCAGTCCGCTGTTTAAAAATCCAGTCTTGTCTAGTTTAAAAGTCTAGTCTTGTCGTGTCTAACAACAATCGTGTCTAACAACAATCGTGTCTAGTCTTGTCTTTTTTGAAATCCTCCTATGCCTACTATGCAAGCCCTGCAAGCATCTCTCTCAGTCCTGAACTCTGCTTTCAGTGCTTTGAAACCTGAGCGGCTGGAAGTTTTGCAGCAATCCTTAAGGCAACTGCAAAACCATCTGACCAAAATTTTGCTTACTTTGCCAGAAGTTGTTGAGAGTTCATCCTATAAAGAGACTCTTGCTCACAGTATGGTGACAAGTGAATCATCAGGTTTAGTTAAAGAGAAAAGGTTTAAAAGTTTTCAGCGGCCCAGGCTCTCAGAATAGGAGCGTCTGCATCGCAGAATCTTAGATTTATGCCTATATTGTGGGGGTTTAGGCCACTATTTGCAGACCTGTGAGTTGAGCAAGCCAAAGTGTGGCGACAAGTCATGCCCTCTGGCCAAGTTGAGTCAGGATACATGACCTACTCCTGTCAACTGTGGCAGAGGTGCTTGTCACACAACCCACACTAAAAAGCTCTCTGTCCTATAATTGGGGTTTTTGGGCTAGGGAGCCCCATTATAGATTCAGGAACCAAAGGAGAATGTTCCTCTCCTCTCTTGATTTTCCTGTGGAAGCAGAGTTGCAAACCCCTGGAGCCGGGCCCGATGCCCAGAGTCCTGGAGCCGTGCCCAATGCCCAGAGTCCTGGAGCCGTGCCCGGTGCCCAGAGTCCTGGAGCCGTGCCCGGTGCCCAGAGTCGTGCCCGGTGCCGAGTCCTGGAGCCGTGCCCGGTGCCCAGAGTCCTGGAGCCGTGCCCGGTGCCCAGAGTCCTGGAG
Organism: Pseudophryne corroboree; assembly: GCF_028390025.1. Lineage (NCBI taxonomy): Eukaryota > Metazoa > Chordata > Amphibia > Anura > Myobatrachidae > Pseudophryne > Pseudophryne corroboree. The sequence continues at coordinate 467,142 of NW_026967523.1, read as the reverse complement.
CCGTGCCCAGAGTCCTGGAGCCGTGCCCGGTGCCCAGAGTCCTGGAGCCGTGCCCGGTGCCCAGAGTCCTGGAGCCGTGACCGGTGCCCAGAGTCCTGGAGCCGTGACCGGTGCCCAGAGTCCTGGAGCCGTGACCGGTGCCCAGAGTCCTGGAGCCGTGACCGGTGCCCAGAGTCCTGGAGCCGTGACCGGTGCCCAGAGTCCTGGAGCCGTGACCGGTGCCCAGAGTACCGGGTGCTCTAGGTTATAGAGGGACATCGAATATTATAGCTCAGGTGTCAATACCAGAAGGGGTCTCAGAAGCTGTTACCCCAGGTAAGGACTTGAAAAGAGCAACCCCAGAAAGGGTATCTAAAACCATATAGTTCCAGAAGGGAACTCGAGAAGCAAAACTCCAGAAGGGATCTTTGAAGTAATATCCCCAAGTGGGGTCTCGAGAGACGCAGCCCCTAAGAAGGGTCTAGAGGTCGCTTCCCCAGGAAAGCACTTAAGAGGCATAGCGTTAGTGGAGGTTCTGAAGGTTATAGCTTCAGCAAAAGTCCCGGAAGTCATAGTCCCGAGAGAAGTTTTTACTGGAACCGACGGCCCGGTCCCAGTAAAAGAATCCGAGGTGCTGACAGCAGCGGGGTTCCCGAAGGCCACTGCCCCAGCGGGGTTCCCGAAGGCCACTGCCCCAGCGGGGTTCCCGAAGGCCACTGCCCCAGCGGGGTTCCCGAAGGCCACTGCCCCAGCGGGGTTCCCGAAGGCCACTGCCCCAGCGGGGTTCCCGAAGGCCACTGCCCCAGCGGGGTTCCCGAAGGCCACTGCCCCGGGTGGGGTTCAGAAAGTCACTGCCCCGGGTGGGGTTCAGAAAGTCACTGCCCCGGGTGGGGTTCAGAAAGTCACTGCCCCGGGTGGGGTTCAGAAAGAGTCTCAGCCCATTGCTTTGACTACAGGATGTGCTTTTCTGTCATCTTCTAAAGTTTCGGTACCTAGGGGAATGCAACCAATCTATGGTCTGCTCTCAGATTCCGAAACTGATAAGGTTTCTTATATGCCGGGGCACTCTGGTAGGAGACGGAAGAAGCATCTGATTGCTCGACCTATATGTTTTGAAGAATGTTATGAGCCAGAGATTTCTTCCTTTCCTGGTGTCGCCAAGCAAGCACAGGGTAAAAAAGAAAAATAAATTTCTCTTTCATCCACTAGGGGACACTGGAGTCCTATACAATAGGGGTGTGAAGCTTGCAACCGGAGGTGTGGTACAATCTAAAATTAGCATTGCCTGCACAGCCGGTTCCTCCCCCTTCACATCCCTCCTCCCTCAGTTTAGAAAATTGTGCCGAGGTGGTAACAGGCACTGAAGAGAGCTCCTGCTCCATGAAGTTTTGTTTATGTATTTATTTATTTTTAATCCTTTATGACTGGCCCAATCCCTCCTAACTAAAGGGAGGGTGCAGGTCTTAAAAGACAAGATGGTAAATGCCCTATCCCACCTAAATGAAAGGGGGTGCAGGCTTTACCAGAAGTGAAAGCTGCGTCCCCCTAATAAAAGGAGGACAAGGTTCAGGATTGAGAGACAAGGATTCCTTCTAAAGGGGTCTGCATCTCTCTCAACATACAACTGTGAGTACTGGTTGTTTTATTGCAGGCGCGCCGGACAGCGGTCAGTGTGGGGCGGGATCCCCTGTCAGCAGGTGCCGCTACGGGGCCCGGGGAGAGGAGGAGGAGAGCGTTCCCGGTGCATGCCGTCTAAAACATAGTGCCGCGCGGTTGAGATCCTTCAGTCGCGTGTGGGGGAGGCCAGCGGGGAGCGCACAGTAGATAGCGCACTTTAAGTCTTCCCTGCCAGCAGAGAAAGACGCCGCTACGGGAGCTGTGAGAGCGGTCCCGGCGCGCGACGACCAGCGGGAGATTTGTATTACAGCGCTGTGGAGCACTTAACCTCAGCCGCCGGAGGCGGGGAGGAGACGCTACAGCGAGCACGAAGCTGAGGAGAATTCCTCAGCCGCGTGAAGACACGGCCATAGAGTGTAAGCAGGGGGGCTCACCAGTGGAAGATCCCCCTTCTAAATAAAGTGTCCAAAATTTTTAATTGTCGGCCATCTTAAAAATCATGCAAGCATGGAGTGCACCTCCCCCTATTATAGATTAATAGTAACACAGCGCACCCTGCTGGTGAAATGTTATATGAGAATCTCCTGAAGAATATAATGGGATTATGAGGTCTTTTCCAAGGAACTCTATTACAAAGAGCCTACAGAAAATACGTAGAAGCAAGTGAAGCCAACTCTAACACCGTAGCTGACGTACAGTTGGGTGTGAGGCGGTTGCAAGTCGGCTGGTGTAAAGACAAAAGAAATTAAATATTTTTAATTTATTTTTTATTTATATTTTCTTCTCTACAATATAGAGATATTTCCAGCCAGGCAACTCAATACCTTTTGCTTCCGTCACATATCACAGTCTTTCTCTTCCTAGTTTAAAGGGTGAAAGCGCTGCGACGCGGTCTGGTAAGGGGTTTGGTCAACATGTCTAAAACACCAACCAAGACATCCAAGACCTTTTATGTTTGCATGTAACGGAATGAGCATGCGGATGGCAGCTCCGAGGTGTGCGATTCCTGCTTAGACAAGGACATTCCACCTGAGAGCAGTGCTCCGGCTAGGTCATGGAAAAATAACCTTGCAGATAAAATCTCCAATGAGATGGCGGACTCCCGCACGCAACAATCAAAGGCTGCAGGATTCTCAAAGACGATGGAACACGTTCTCATCAGGTTAACGCCGCCCGCACAAGCCGTAACAAATGTATGCAGGGCAGTTAAAAGGCCTAATCCTCTTGTACCAGAAGCAGAGGAGAAAAGGGTCTTCTCATTGATACAGAAGCGGAAGAGGGCTTCTGATCCTGGGAACTGGCTGCTTGCTGCAGTCTTTTTCCCCTCCCTATGCCCCGGGGCAGAAATGAGGAGCCTTTCGCTCGCTTTCCTTTATTGGAACGAAAGGACTGCGCCTGATAATACGGCGTCTTCTTATTTTGAGGGGCGACCTGGGGTAAAAATTTGGATTTTCCAGCCGTTGCCACAGAGTCTGAAAGACCTACCCCAAATAACTCCTCCCCTTTATAAGGCAGCACTTCCATATGTCGTTTGGAATCTGCATCACCTGACCACTGTCGTGTCCATAACCCTCTTCTGGCAGAAATGGACAGCGCACTAATTCTTGATGCCAGTCGGCAAATATCCCGCTGTGCATCACGCATATATAGAAATGCATCTTTTAAATATTCTATAGTCGGTAAAATACTGTCCCTGTCTAGGGTGTCAATATTTTCAGTCAGGGAATCCGACCACGCTACCCCAGCACTGCACATCCAGGCTGAGGCAATCGCTGGTCGCAGTATAACACCCGTATGTGTGTAAATACATTTTAGGATACCCTCCTGCTTTCTATCAGCAGGATCCTTAAGGGCGGCCGTCTCAGGAGAGGGTAGAGCCACCTGTTTTGATAAGCGTGTGAGCGCTTTATCCACCCTAGGGGGTGTTTCCCAACGTACCCTAACCTCTGGCGGGAAAGGATATGATGCCAATAATTTTTTAGAAATTATCCGTTTTTTATCGGGGGAAACCCACGCTTCATCACACACTTCATTTAATTCCTCAGATTCGGGAAAAACTATAGGTAGTTTTTTCTCACCGAACATAATACCCCTTTTAGTGGTATTATCAGAAATATGTAAAACATTTTTCATTGCCTCAATCATAACGTGTGGCCCTACTGGAAGTCACATTCGTCTCTTCACCGTCGACACTGGAGTCAGTATCCGTGTCGACGTCTGTATCTACCATCTGAGGTAATGGGCGTTTTAGAGCCCCTGATGGCTTTTGAGACGCCTGGACAGGCACAAGCTGAGTAGCCGGCTGTCTCATGTCGTCAACTGTCTTTTGTAAAGAACTGACACTGTCACGTAATTCCTTCCAGCATCTCATCCACTCAGGTGTCGACTCTCTAGGAGGTGACATCTCTATTATAGGCAATTGCCCCGCCTCCACATCATTTTCCTCCTCATACATGTCGACACACCGTACCGACACACAGCACACACACAGGGAATGCTCTGACAGAGGACAGGACCCCACTAGCCCTTTGGGGAGACAGAGGGAGAGTATGCCAGCACACACCAGAGCGCTATATTAATATACAGTGATAACCTTATATAAGTGTTTTTCCCTTATATAGCTGCTATATGTTCAAATATCGCCAATTAGTGCCCCCCTCTCTTTTTTACCCTGTTTCTGTAGTGCAGGACTGCAGGGGAGAGTCAGGGAGACGTCCTTCCAGCGGAGCTGTGAGGGAAAATGGCGCCTGTGTGCTGAGGAGATAGGCTCCGCCCCCTTCTCGGCTGCCTTTTCTCCCGCTTTTATGAGGAATCTGGCAGGGGTTAAAATTCATCCATATAGCCCTGGGGGCTATATGTGATGTATTTTCGCCAGCCAAGGTGTTTTTATTGCTGCTCAGGGCGCCCCCCCCCTAGCGCCCTGCACCCTCAGTGACCGAAGTGTGCTGAGGAGCAATGGCGCACAGCTGCAGTGCTGTGCGCTACCTTGGTGAAGACAGGATGTCTTCTGCCGCCGATTTTCCGGACCTCTTCTTGCTTCTGGCTCTGTAAGGGGGCCGGCGGCGCGGCTCTGGGACCGGACTCCATGGCTGGGCCTGTGTTCGATCCCTCTGGAGCTAATGGTGTCCAGTAGCCTAAGAAGCCCAATCCACTCTGCACGCAGGTGAGTTCGCTTCTTCTCCCCTTAGTCCCTCGATGCAGTGAGCCTGTTGCCAGCAGGTCTCACTGAAAATAAAAAACCTAAAAACTAAACTTTTCACTAAGCAGCTCAGGAGAGCCACCTAGTGTGCACCCTTCTCGTTCGGGCACAAAAATCTAACTGAGGCTTGGAGGAGGGTCATAGGGGGAGGAGCCAGTGCACACCAGCTAGTTCTAAAGCTTTACTTTTGTGCCCAGTCTCCTGCAGAGCCGCTATTCCCCATGGTCCTTACAGAGTTCCCAGCATCCACTTAGGACGTCAGAGAAATTTAGTTACTGGTGTTTTGCAGAGGGTTCTGCTTATGCTGTCACCGCCAGTACGCAAAAGTATTGTGTCGTCGTGTGGAGAACATTTCCTTTGTTGTTCTTTTCCTTTGGCGGCGTGCCGCACATATATTTAGTTTTAGGGTAGTTAGTAGCCCCTAGCTTTCTGTTGTTTTAGTTAGAGGTCCCCTTGTTATTATCCTGTGTCGGTTCACGCCTTGTCTCACACTAAGACCTGGGGGCATCGGAGTTGGGCAGACATAATCCGCCCTTCAAACGCGGCTGCCGTGGGCCCAAGAAACCATAGTCACTCAGGTGTGAACTGACCACACGGGTAAAACAACGGATGTAGGGTGCTAGGGGCTATTTCCACACCACACCTTATTTCAACGTCACGTTCTGGTGCTCAGGACTCACTACGCAATATCTCCCTTGTTCTGAGCACCAGGAACCTAACAGAAGGGAGTAGTACAGACCGTTGTAGGAAATGTTCAGTTTCTTGGCAATTTCTTGCATAGAAGTAGTCTTCATTTCTAAGAACAATAATAGACTGTCGAGTTTCACATGAAAGTTGTCTTTTTCTTGCTATTTTGAGAGTATTATCAAACCCACAAATGTGATGTTCCAGATACTCAACTAGCTTAAATGAAGGCCAGTGTTATAGCTTCTCTAACGAGCAAACCCGTTTTCAGCTGTGCTAACATGATTGCACAAGGGTTTTAAAGGATTTTCTAAACATCCATTAGTCTTCTACCGCGATTAGAAAACACAATGTACCATTAGAACACTGGAGAGATGGTTGCTGGAAATGGGCCTCTATACAACTCTGTAGATATTCCATTAAAAACCAGACGTTTGCAGCTAATATAGTCATTTACCACATTAACAATGTATAGAGTATTTCTGATTAAATTTAATGTTACCTTCATTGAAAAAAACAGTGCTTTTCCTTCAAAAAAATAAAATGTAAAGTAAAAAAAAAAAAAAAAAGTAAAAAAAAAAAAAAAAAAGGAAATTTCTAAGTGACCACAAACTTTTGAACGGTAATGTATGATCCGGTGCATCTGAAGATGTGAAACAGACCACTACCTCAGGAGATCCAATTGAAATGTTCTGGCATGGAACCTTCTGTACTAGAGCGCCTGGTCGTAAAACCACTCGGACCACATCCTGGAGCGTCCTTGCCTTGTCCTCTGGGAGGAACACTCTCTGAGCCACTGTATCCAGAAACAGCCACTGAGTAGGCTCCTGTTCCTGGGAATGTTCCTCAGAAGTAGGGACTTCTGTAAATTGAGGATCCACCTATGATGTGACAGAAGCTGAATAGTGCGGCCTATATTGAGCAATAGAAACTCCCTGGATCTCACCTTTATCAAGAGCTCGCCTAGGTAAGGGACAATATTGATCCCCTGGACTCGGAGCTGGAACATTATCTCTGCCATCACCTTTGTGAAGACCCTTGGAGCTGTGGCCAGGCCGAAGGGTAGCGCCTGGAACTGGTTGGGATCGTTCAGCAGGGCAAACCGCAGTTAGGTAATAAAAATAAATAGCGCTAGTGGGTCATAGATGAGATAAGTATATCAAACAACATATTTAATACTTAATAAAATCAATATAACATCTATATGGAGTAACAATATATGATGAATAAAATATTTAAAAAACCTTAATGAAAAAGGATTTTAGGAAAAAACCGCAGGTAGGCCTGATGGGGTGGCCAAATCGGGATATGGAGATGATCATCCTTTATATCCAGCAAGACCATGAACTCCCGTTCTTCCAGACCCGCAATCACTGCTCACAAGGATTCCATCTTGAACTTGAAAACCTTTCCTTAAAGGATTCAAGGATTTTAGTTTCAAAATGGGTTTTACAGAACCGTCTGGTTTTGGTACCACAAACAGGATGGAGTAGTAACCCTTTCCCTGTTGTTGTAGTGGCACTGGAACAATGACTTGGGACTGGGCTTACTTTAGCTGCGGCGGCGGGGAGCTGCTTTCAGTGGGTCCTTGGGCGCATGTGTGGCTTCCGGAGGTCGGGGGCCGGGTGCTGCGGTGGGTAGTTGCTGCAGCAGAGCCCTGTATCGGTGACTCAGTCTCAGGAAGTCGGGGCCGGAGCTGGGTTAGCTAAAGTGCTGCAGCTGAGAATGTCCCCAGTGCTGGGGGTGGCCATGTTGGAGACCTGAGATCTGCCAATGAAATCCACACTCTGTATCCAGCCAATCCAGTGTAGTCTTCCCTTATAAAAGGGAGGCTGGCTCAGGGAGAGAGAATGCCAGTGCTTCAAGTTACTTTCCTGTGAAAGGTGCTCCAGCTCTATGCTCCCAGGCTGCTCCTGGTTCCCCAGTTTCGGTTGCTATTATCTGTCCATGACCTATCACTGCTGCAGTCCTGTCACTTATCCCGTCGCCACTCATGGAGGCGCTCACGGGGATCCCGGTCGTTAAGGGGCTTCTGGTGGTAAACAGTGGTTCCTGCGAGCGTCTCGCAAGCCCAAGCCACAGTCTTCATTTCTTCAAAGTCAGTTTCTCAGCCTCGTCTACCAGTCACAAGCCAGACTTTCAGTTCTTGAAAAACCCAGTCTCCTTCAGCCTTGTCTACCAACCACAAACCACAGTCTTTCAGTTCCTCAAATACCGGTGATCTTCAGCTCCATTCTTCACCTCGTTTAATCACAGACTTCAGTTCATTATTCCGTGTCTTTCAATTCCTCAAGTATCGGTGTACAGTTGTTTCTTCATTAAAAACAGTTATCCATCTACAGAGTTCTCATTCTTTTTATGCCCTCCAGCCAACTCTAACACCTACTAGTCCTCCATCTCATGAGGAAGAACTACATTCAACCTCCTCGTCTACTTCCTACACAGTCAGCTGTCCTCCCAGCCCAAGCTCGATTGCCAATCTACACCGATCGTGACCACGCAGCCGAGATACCACCTTGAGATTCCCTCAGGGTGGGGAGGCACCATCTTGCCAAGGCCCTAGTGGAAGCTGAACTGGTGCTTTGTTCCCGAGAACCTGTGGTGGCGGTTTTCTTATCTTGTCTCTGGTGCCTCTCGCCGCATTTCAGGTGCCTCTGGCTCTTAATCTGAACCTGGTAGTCCGGAAGGACTGGGTAGACCTCCTTGGGTAGGAACGCCTAGCCAGCTGGGCCCCAGAGGGGAGAAACGTGGATTTACCTGCAGTAACCTTTGAAATCCATGTATCCAACTCAACCCCGAATAGCCACTCCCCTGAGGAAGGAAGATACTCCACACTCTGCGCTTGGAATCTGCGACCGCTATCCACTGACGCAGCCACAAAGTTCTGCGCACCGACACTGCCATAGCAGTAGACCTAGCGTTAATAGCGCCTTTCCCCTTGAGAGAGTCACTCAGGAGGCGTGCAGTGTCCTGAATGTGCTTTATAGGAGTCACCAGGGACGTATCTCCCACAAGGCTTTCTTGAATTTGGGCCGCCCATGTATGAATGGCATGGCATGTGTCATCCGGCAACCCGCTATCACAGGTCTTTGTGATAAACCAGCCGCTGTGTAAATAGACTTTAATGTAGTCTCTATTTTCCTATCCCCAGGGTCCTTTAATGCAGAGGAGCCAGGGACTGGTAATAGCACTTTCTTTGATAGGCGAGAGACTGATACGTCTACTGCCGGGTCTCTCCCCAGTGTTTCCTGCCTTCTGGAGTAAATGGGAAAGTGTGCAGAAACCGATTTGTCACCTGGTATTTTTTTTATCAGGATTTTTCCAGGTTAACTAAAACATGTCATCTAGTTCCTTAAGCTGGGTACACACTGGCAGATATATCTGCTGTCCAATCGATCTGCAACTATATATGCAGATGGGGATTGTTCATACACACTGAAAGATGCACTAATATATCTGCAGATATATTGCAGCTGCTGTGTCTTTCACAGACATATTGCTTGTACACACCTGCAGATCAGCAAAAGATATATTGGACAACCAACTGATTGGCCAATATATCTGCCAGTGTGTACCCAGCATTGGAATCAGGGAAAGGGACACTTTTTTTTCTGTACTAAGAAAAACGACTGCTGTACTGCAGCGTCTTCCAAAGGGACTTTTATCACATCCCTGATAGCAAGTATGAGGGGCTTGATACTCTGTGCAGGTGGTTAATCCTCTGTAATAGGATTCAATTCCTCCTGTACCTCGGTAAATCAGGCAGCCCACGCTTATGTGGCCCTGAACTAGGGAGGGGGGGCTGTTTATCATCTGCCCTTCCAGCTAGGTCTGCTACAGCCTGCTGCAGTTGTTGTGTCTTTTGATTATTAGCAGTGAGCTGGGATGACATGGCTGCCATCATGGTTTTTATGGCACTGAGCCAGGATGCTCCTGACCCTCCCCCCCTTCCCCAGCCTCCTCACTAACTTGGAAGGATTGGCTGCATTGTTCACATGAGAGGGAACCATCCGCAGAGGGAGAATCTGGTGTGACATACACTGCATAATTGGTGTTTTACCATGTTTACAGTACACACACGTGTATATATAGCAAGCCTGCCCTTACTGTATGTGAGAAGGAGACACAGAGAGAGAAGAACAGCACACCCAAACCTGTCAGACTCAGTATAACACCGGAGTCTTGTCCTTTTTAGGACACTATAGTGTGTATAATAGCGGCTCTCCCCCATATTTACACCCCTGTACCAGTTTCCTGTGTGTCCCGAGTGTCTGGAAGACCCGTCTGTCCTTGCTGCTGCAGCTGCAAGCAGAGGAAGGCGCCAAAACGCCGCTGCACCCGCTTTAGGTAGCTCCGCCCCCTATAATGGCGCCAGAGATAAGCATATATTTATACTGGCAATGGTCTCCTAACAGGTGTAAAACGTAACATGAATGCCTGTTTCTACCACCGCTGCCAGTCTACACAGGGAATTATAGCGGATTCCTCCGTGGAGCGTCCCCTGTAATCGTGCCGCACCAAGAGCCGGGAGGACCCCTTGGGGGTCCTCTGGTTTGTACTCACCACTCGTCTCACCTCCCGGCATTGCTAGGTGTGTGCGGCTTGCTGTGATTGCGTTTGGTAAGGTGCAGTGCCCTGCGGTACCAACAACGGTGATCCTGCAGCGGGGAAGCGGCTCTGATGCCTGAAGAGACCGATAACCCCCCCCCCCCCCCCCCCGTGCAGGTCTACGGTTATGCTGTATGGGCAACAGTATACCGACAATAACAAAGTTTAAAATAAACTGAAGAAAAAATCCTCTGGAGCTCCAGAGTGGCATCCTCTCCGGAGGGCACATTTTACTAAACTGGCTTATATATTATAGATATATTAATATATCTATTAGCACACGCCGGTCTATATGGTTTATGTATAGACCGGCGTGTGCTAATAGAGACACTCAGGGCATCTAATACCATAGGCTGAGGTACTGCTAGCACACAGTATGGCTGCTGGTGAAAGTGACATGATGTGAGGGGGAGAGCAGGAGTATAATAGGGGCTGATGTCTCCTGATGTATGAGATACACCAGAGAGTGTGAGGAGGAGACTGGTCATATCTCTGGGCTGGTAACACACAGTGACATGATGTGAGGGGAGAGCAGGAGTATAATAGGGGCTGATGGCTCCTGATGTATGAGATCCACCAGAGAGTGTGGAGAGGAGACTGGTCAGATCTCTGGGCTGGTAACACACAGTGACATGATGTGAGGGGAGAGCAGGAGTATAATAGGGGCTGATGGCTCCTGATGTATGAGATACACCAGAGAGTGTGGGGAGGAGACTGGTCAGGTCTCTGGGCTGGTAACACACAGTGACATGATGTGAAGGGGAGAGCAGGAGTATAATAGGGGTTGATGGCTCCTGATGTATGAGATACACCAGAGAGTGTGGGGAGGAGACTGGTCAGATCTCTGGGCTGGTAACACACAGTGACATGATGTGAGGAGGAGAGCAGGAGTATAATAGGGGCTGATGACTCCTGATGTATGAGATACACCAGAGAGTGTGGGGAGGAGACTGGTCAGATCTCTGGGCTGGTAACACACAGTGACATGATGTGAGGGGAGAGCAGGAGTATAATAGGGGCTGATGGCTCCTGATGTATGAGATACACCAGAGAGTGTGGGGAGGAGACTGGTCAGATCTCTGGTCTGGTAACACACAGTGACATGATGTGAGGGAGGAGCAGGAGTATAATAGGGGCTGATGGCTCCTGATGTATGAGATACACCAGAGAGTGTGGAGAGGAGACTGGTCAGATCTCTGGGCTGGTAACACACAGTGACATGATGTGAGGAGGAGAGCAGGAGTATAATAGGGGCTGATGTCTCCTGATGTATGAGATCCACCAGAGAGTGTGGAGAGGAGACTGGTCAGATCTCTGGGCTGGTAACACACAGTGACATGATGTGAGGGGAGAGCAGGAGTATAATAGGGGCTGATGGCTCCTGATGTATGAGATACACCAGAGAGTGTGGGGAGGAGACTGGTCAGATCTCTGGTCTGGTAACACACAGTGACATGATGTGAGGGAGGAGCAGGAGTATAATAGGGGCTGATGGCTCCTGATGTATGAGATACACCAGAGAGTGTGGGGAGGAGACTGGTCAGATCTCTGGGCTGGTAACACACAGTGACATGATGTGAGGAGGAGAGCAGGAGTATAATAGGGGCTGATGACTCCTGATGTATGAGATACACCAGAGAGTGTGGGGAGGAGACTGGTCAGATCTCTGGGCTGGTAACACACAGTGACATGATGTGAGGGGAGAGCAGGAGTATAATAGGGGCTGATGGCTCCTGATGTATGAGATACACCAGAGAGTGTGGGGAGGAGAATGGTCAGATCTCTGGTCTGGTAACACACAGTGACATGATGTGAGGGAGGAGCAGGAGTATAATAGGGGCTGATGGCTCCTGATGTATGAGATACACCAGAGAGTGTGGAGAGGAGACTGGTCAGATCTCTGGGCTGGTAACACACAGTGACATGATGTGAGGAGGAGAGCAGGAGTATAATAGGGGCTGATGTCTCCTGATGTATGAGATCCACCAGAGAGTGTGGAGAGGAGACTGGTCAGATCTCTGGGCTGGTAACACACAGTGACATGATGTGAGGAGGAGAGCAGGAGTATAATAGGGGCTGATGTCTCCTGATGTATGAGATACACCAGAGAGAGTGGGGAGGAGACTGGTCAGATCTCTGGGCTGGTAACACACAGTGACATGATGTGAGTGGAGAACAGGAGTATAATAGGGGCTGATGGCTCCTGATGTATGAGATACACCAGAGAGTGTGGGGAGGAGACTGGTCAGATCTCTGGGCTGGTAACACACAGTGACATGATGTGAGGGGGAGAGCAGGAGTATAATTGTGGCTGATGGCTCCTGATGTATGAGATACACCAGATAGTGTGGGGAGGAGACTGATCAGATCTCTGGGCTGGAAACTGTGACATGATGTGAGGGGGAGAGCAGGAGTATAATTGGTGCTTGCTGCCGGAGACCCTGGCGGCCACATGGTTAATAGCAGCCGTGGCACTGAAGGGGTTAACACTAAGTGTCCGGCGCCATTTACAGGACAATAGGCTCTTGGCGCCACTTTTAAAATGCACTGATGCTAGGCACCAGGTATTGAAATGTAAAAAAATCATCATCGATGGCGCGCTGCTGCGGCCCGGATCCTCTCCAGTGGCAGCGAAATGGTAAACCCCCGGCGCGTACACACACCAGCGCCAGAGGAGAGAGTGCTGCAAGGCGCCGCAGCTGGGAGACCAGGACCTCCGGCTCCCGGTGTATGCGCCGGAGAAAGGAGCCACAGATGACCAGATTGCGCCACAGATGGGGGACCAGGCTAGCCGGCTCCCTCTGCGGCGGGAGGAGACAGGTGCTGAGGTCCAGGAGCTGGGCTCCCTGCGCCTCAACATTGCACAGGTACAGGGCCGCGGCGGCCAGAACGAGCGTCATGGGCTGCCGGGCTCCAGGAGGGAGCAGACACTGACGCCATGGGTGCGCCACTCACAGGGGACCGGGCTAGCCGGCTCCTTAGCGGCGGGGGGCACATAGAGCGATATGCACTGAGGTATGGGAGCTACAGAGGCACAGAGCCGCCGGGCTATCAGATAGGGGGATTCGCCGCAGCCTCAGATCTGGGTGCTGCGGCGAGGCAACAGATTTTGGCCACACTGGGTGGTGGTGGGGGGCAGGTAACAGTTAGCCCCTGCTACAGCTAGCCCCCCACTCAGTGCACCCTGCCGACCCCTGGGGAGAGGCCTAGCAGTCAGGCTGCAGAGCTAGGGCAGCTGAGCGCTGGGCACAGTACAAACAAACCTAATAATGTATTGAAATGTATTTAATATATATAGTATGGTGAGGCACTGCAGTGCCTGGGTATGTGGAGCCTGTGCAGGGCACTGGCTCAGTGTACATATAGGCAACAGTGTGTATAGTGTATTTGAGTTGTATTTTAAGTGAAATGCACTTACTTGGTGGTGTGTCCCAGGAGGGGGGAATCCATTACTGTGCAGGCTGATGGATTCCTCCAGACCTTTTCCCCAAAAACGTAATCCCTTCCTCTCTAGCCTCTAACATAAAAGTAGCATGGGTGAGAGAGGAAAAGCTCAGCTTCCCAACAAGCCGAGTGGTTTTCTTGAGCTCCATAGAGATCACCCTCGGTGAACAGAAAACCCTGACAGAGGATCTAGGCTGCCCATCTCTGGAGCCCGAATTCAGGAAGCAGCTGGTGAGCTAGGTCCCGGGCAGATTCCTGGAAGTAAGTTTCAGCAGGAAAACTTTCCCCCAGCCCAGACTGATCATCACCAGCGTGGATCCCAACCCTCCAGGATGGGACGGTCAAAGAAGAGTGACCACTCCCCACTGTCCATAGAGGACAATGGAAGCTGTGCATGTGGCCAAGGTTTGCACAGCTCATGAGTAAATAGTGATTGGTTACCCCCTGTGGTACTGTGTGGAACATGGACATAAAAAGGAGGCCTGCGAGCCTCCAGAGTGTGTTATACCATTTGCGTTCTGCTGTAAACATCTGCAGTATTGCAGAGTCTTTTTTAAGACTATTTTGGGCAAATAAACATCTTCTGCCTCAAGATGACCGCTTCATCTTGCGACCTGCAGAGCTAGGCGAAACCTAGCTCAGTTTTCCGGCTGTCCGGGGTACACTCAGTGTCCCCAAACTCCGCCTTCCGCCAGCTACCGTGCAGAGGTCTAGACAAGCGACAAGTGTGGAATAGTCAGCACCACACAGGTGTGGTAAGACAATGTGTCGACGCATACAGAGCAGAACCGTGGTTCCAGGCACCACGGCAGGGTAGGAGTCTGGTGGTGGCATCATAGTCGGTAACATGCGATTACTGACGGTAAGTGGGAATCCCCTATCTGGCCAGGTACTGTGTCACCTAAACATCCATTTTGTGACTGGAGGCGGGACTCGAGGTGGTGAGGGCCCTCTTACGGAACCGTCAGGTCACAGTGCTGATGGCTCCTGACTCACCCACTGGAAAAATACACATTCATTAGTTTGTCCTGACAGAGGAGGGTGTAGGATAAGAGATTGCTGTAGTCACTGAGTAAGGAGAATAAGTGTTTATTACTCACCTGTGCTGATATCTGTAGGGATCTCCTCCTCCTTACACTGCTGATCACCCCTCACATACGTGTCTTCTTCTCCCTCTATATCTTCTACCTTTATATCAGTGACATACGTCTCTACTTCTCCCTCTATATCTTCTGTCTTCATATCAGTCACATACGTCTCTTCTTCTCCCTCTATATCTTCTGCCTTTATATCAGTCATATACGTCTCTTCTTCTCCCTCTATATCTTCTGCCTTTATATCAGTCACATACGTCTCTTCTTCTCCCTCTGTATCTTCTACCTTCATATCAGTCACATACGTCTCTTCTTCTCCCTCTATATCTTCTGCATTCATATCAGTCACATACGTCTCTTCTTCTCCCTCTATATCTTCTGCCTTTATATCAGTCATATACGTCTCTTCTTCTCCCTCTATATCTTCTGCCTTTATATCAGTCACATACGTCTCTTCTTCTCCCTCTGTATCTTCTACCTTCATATCAGTCACATACGTCTCTTCTTCTCCCTCTATATCTTCTGCATTCATATCAGTCACATACGTCTCTTCTTCTCCCTCTATATCTTCTGCCTTTATATCAGTCACATACGTCTCTTCTTCTCCCTCTGTATCTTCTGCCTTTATATCAGTCACATACGTCTCTTCTTCTCCCTCTATATCTTCTGCCTTTATATCAGTCACATACGTCTCTTCTCCCTCTATATCTTCAGTCTTTATATCAGTCATATATGTCTCTTCTTCTCCCTCTATATCTTCAGTCTTTATATCAGTCACATACGTCTCTTCTTCTCCCTCTGTATCTTCTGCCTTTATATCACTCACATACGTCTCTTCTTTTCCCTCTATATATTCTGTTTTAATATCAGACAGACGTTCTACCTAAAAACACAAAAATTTGCACAGTCAGACTTAACTGAGGTGAAACAGTATAATATCAGTGTATAAGACACACAGCTCCTCTACAGATCATATAGTGACAGTCACTGAGGTATATTGGAGAGACCCTAAATCCCACCTACCTGATCCTCCTGTGGGATCCTGTGATTCTCCTCTGTACAATCCTGGGAATACAGAGGACGGGGACATCTCTCTGGGGTATCTCTGTTACTGGGCCCATCTGTAGGAGACACACAGTGACTGAGTACAGTGTATATATGTGATTATCAGATGATGTGTGTATATAGGGGCCCCCCATACCTGCTCTCCCCTGTACAATACATGACAGTCTCCTCTTACCCAGTGATGTGAGGGGACGGTGATTCTCCATCATCACGTCCTTGTACAGACCCCTGTGTTCCTCTATATACTCCCCCTCCTGCATGGAGACATAGACAGTGACATCCTGACACCTTATAGGAACCTGACACCCACAGTGATACAGTCATCACCCAGACACATCCCCTGGTGTTACTGTATAATGTCCCATTCCCAGCAGTCACCTCTCCAGTCATCACCCAGACACGTCCCCTGGTGTTACAGTATAATGCCCGATTCCCATCAGTCACCTCTCCAGTAATCACCCAGACACGTCCCCTGGTGTTACTATATAATGTCCCATTCCCAGCAGTCACCTTTTCCAGTCATCACCCAGACACATCCCCTGGTGTTACTGTATAATGTCCCATTCCCAGCAGTCACCTCTCCAGTCATCACCCAGACACATCCCCTGGTGTTACTGTATAATGTCCCATTCCCAGCAGTCACCTTTTCCAGTCATCACCCAGACACATCCCCTGGTGTTACAGTATAATGTCCCATTCCCAGCAGTCATCTCTCCAGTCATCACCCAGACACATCCCCTGGTGTTACCGTATAATGTCCCATTCCCAGCAGTTACCTCTCCAGTCATCACCAGACACATTCCCTGGTGTTACTGTATAATATCCCATTCCCAGCAGTCACCTCTCCAGTCAGCAGCTGAATTATCTTGTAGGGTGTTCCAGGATCTTCTGGTCAATGTGTCTCATGTGTCAGTGAGTGAGGTGGAGGCACCGTGATGGGGCTCTGGGTCCTGCGCAGTCCTCCTGACACACGGGGATGGCTGCTCTGTGTCTCACACTCACCGGATGTCTTCTTCACTACTGTGTAACCCTGCGAAATGGGGGGAGACATCACTGTAAATACACACGGATCCCCTCACCTCCCCAGTCATGTCCCTGTATTATTAATATAGATATGTGATGTCACTGTGACGCTCCCAGTTCCCCTCACGTCCCCAGTCATGTCCCTGTATTATTACTATAGATATAAGTGATGTCACTGTGACACTCCCAGATCCCCTCACGTCCCCAGTCATGTCCCTGTATTATTACTACTGTGCCAATAGACACACTCATCCCAACCCACACAGTGCACCTGTCCTGTAACGGGCACACTTACCTCTGCATTATGATTACCTCCTTTCTAATCAATGTACCTACCAGACATACACACCAGGGACGTGCGGTGAGGTACATTTATCAGGAGGCACTGGCTAGTACAAGAGCCAGATTTACACACAATATATGAGCCCAAGGATTACACATAGGTGCAGCGGTATACACACGTGGGCATTATACACAGGTGCAGCGGTATACACACGTGGGCATTATACACAGGTGCAGCGGTATACACACGTGGGCATTATACACACGTGGGCATTATACACAGGTGCAGCGCTATACACACGTGGGCATTATACACAGGTGCAGCGCTATACACACGTGGGCATTATACACAGGTGCAGCGCTATACACACGTGGGCATTATACACAGGTGCAGCGCTATACACACGTGGGCATTATACACAGGTGCAGCGCTATACACACGTGGGCATTATACACAGGTGCAGCGCTATACACACGTGGGCTATATACACTGGTGCAGCGGTATACACACGTGGGCTATATACACAGGTGCAGCGGTATACACACGTGGGCTATATACACAGGTGCAGAGGTATACACACATGGGCATTATACACAGGTGCAGAGGTATACACACGTGGGCTATATACACAGGTGCAGAGCTATACACACGTGGGCTATATACACAGGTGCAGTGGTATACTCACGTGGGCATTATACACAGGTGCAGAGGTATATACACGTGGGCATTATACACAGGTGCAGCGGTATACACACGTGGGCATTATACACAGGTGCAGTAGTATACACACGTGGGCATTAGACACAGGTGCAGTGGTATATAAATGTGGGCATTAGACACAGGTGCAGTGGTATATACACACATGGGCTATATACACAGGTGCAGAGGTATATACACGTGGGCATTATACACAGGTGCAGAGGTATACACACGTGGGCATTATACACAGGTGCAGAGGTATACACACGTGGGCATTATACACAGGTGCAGTAGTATACACACGTGGGCATTAGACACAGGTGCAGAGGTATACACACGTGAGCATTATACACAGGTGCAGAGGTATACACACGTGGGCATTATACACAGGTGCAGAGGTATACACACGTGGGCATTATACACAGGTGCAGAGGTATACACACGTGGGCATTATACACAGGTGCAGTAGTATACACACGTGGGCATTAGACACAGGTGCAGAGGTATACACACGTGGGCATTATACACAGGTGCAGAGGTATACACACGTGGGCTATATACACAGGTGCAGAGGTATACACACGTGGGCATTATACACAGGTGCAGAGGTATACACACGTGGGCATTATACACAGGTGCAGAGGTATACACACGTGGGCATTAGACACAGGTGCAGCGGTATATACACGTGGGCATTATACACAGGTGCAGAGGTATACACACGTGGGCATTAAACACAGGTGCAGAGGTATACACACGTGGGCATTATACACAGGTGCAGGGTATATACACGTGGGCATTATACACAGGTGCAGAGGTATATACACGTGGGCATTATACACAGGTGCAGAGGTATACACACGTGGGCATTATACACAGGTGCAGAGGTATACACACGTGGGCATTATACACAGGTGCAGGGTATATACACGTGGGCATTATACACAGGTGCAGAGGTATATACACGTGGGCATTATACACAGGTGCAGAGGTATACACACGTGGGCATTATACACTGGTGCAGAGGTATACACACGTGGGCATTAGACACAGGGGCAGAGGTATACACACGTGGGCATTATACACAGGTGCAGAGGTATACACACGTGGGCATTATACACAGGTGCAGAGGTATACACACGTGGGCATTAGACAGGGGCAGAGGTATACACACGTGGGCATTATACACAGGTGCAGAGGTATACACACGTGGGCATTATACACAGGTGCAGAGGTATATACACGTGGGCATTATACACAGGTGCAGAGGTATACACACGTGGGCATTGTACACAGGTGCAGAGGTATACACACGTGGGCATTAGACACAGGTGCAGAGGTATACACACGTGGGCTATATACACAGGTGCAGAGGTATACACACGTGGGCTATATACACAGGTGCAGAGGTATACACACGTGGGCTATATACACAGGTGCAGTAGTATACTCACGTGGGCATTATACACAGGTGCAGAGGTATACACACGTGGGCATTAGACACAGGTGCAGTGGTATATACACACGTGGGCATTATACACAGGTGCAGTGGTATATACATGTGGGCATTATACACAGGTGCAGAGATATACACACGTGGGCACTATACACAGGTGCAGAGGTATACACACGTGGGCATTATACACAGGTGCAGAGGTATACACACGTGGGCATTAGACACAGGTGCAGTGGTATATAAATGTGGGCATTAGACACAGGTGCAGTGGTATATACATGTGGGCATTATACACAGGTGCAGAGGTATATACATTTGGGCATTATATACAGGTGCAGCAGTATATACACATTTGGGCATTATACACAGGTGCAGCAGTATATACACATTTGGGCACTATACACAGGTGCAGCGGTATATACATGTGGACATTATACACAGGTGCAGCAGGGGCATTATACACAGGAGGAGTAGTATAAATTTGTTGAGTGCGGGTAAGGTAGGTGGAGGGGGGGGGGGGGCACTGCCTCACCTACAATAGAATTTTTACTTCAGACTTTTGACTACAGAAATTATTAGAATAATACAAAGATATTTATATGTTCTTTGTATTTTTTATATACTGTATACAGTCTAAACTGGGGCGTATATGTTAGTATGACAGGAAAAGCTCCGTCTCCCCGCACGTCACTGATACACAGGTACACCCGACCCCATGTCTGCGGAGCGTTCTACCCTCACTTCTGCTGTGCACACTTCTCCCACCACAACCTAACTGTGATGTGTGCGCATCCTACCCTCACTGATGTGCACACTTCTCCCACCACAACCTAACTGTGATGTGTGCGCATCCTACCCTCACTGATGTGCCTACTGGTCACACACCCCACCCCCATGCAGCTACAATCACACATCCCACCCTCACTATGCTGTGCCTGCTGGTTATACCCCCAATGCAGCCACCGGTCATGCAACCTCACCCCCATGCAGCCACAAGGTCACACAACTCCTCCCTCATGCAGCCACCGGTCACGCAACTCCTCCCCCATGCAGCCACCAGTCACACCGACAGGTGACGGCCAGGGGGAGAGGGGGGCGGGAACGACAGGTGACGGCCGGGGGGGGGGGGGGGAGGGGGGACACAGGTGACGGCCGGGGGAGGCGAGGAAAAGACAGGTGACGCGGTGGGTTTGAAACGACAGCTGACGGCCAGGGGGGCGGGGGAGAACGACGACAGGTGACGATCAGGGGTGGGGGAACGACAGGTGACGGCCATGGGGGGGGGGGGAACGCGAAGTGACAGTCAGGGGGGACGGCAGGTGATGAAAAGGGGGTGGCAGGAGAGGAAGATGCGTCAGGGTACAGCCAGGCAGATGGAGGAGAGGCAGGTGATGAGTAGGGGGCTGCAGGTGAGGCAGCAGGGTACAAGCAGGAGAGCCAGGTGACGGACATGTGGGTGGCAGGAGATGCAGGTGGTGGAAGATGACGGGCAGGGGGTGGTAGAAGGGGCAATGGAGGAAAGGTACAGGCAGAGAGGCACAGGTAAGACAGGCGGTGGCAGGTGAAAGACAGCGGGTGGTAGTAGAGGCAGGTTACAGGCAGGAAAGTGGCAGGTGATGGGCAGGGGGGTGGTAGGAGAGGTAGGTGGTGGCAGGTGACAGACAGGGGGTGTTAGGAGAGGCAGGGGGCAGCAGGAGTGTCAGGCAACTGGCAAGCGTCTGCAGACGACTGGCAGGGTACAGGACAGGGTGGTAGGGTATAGACTGAGGACGGCAGGTGGTGGCAAGAGAGACGGGTGACAGATGGGGTGGTAGGGTACAGGCAGGGGGTGGAAGGAGCGGTGGGTGGCAGGGTACAGAAGGGTACAGGCAGGGGGTGGCAGGTAAAGGCGGGTGACAAACAGGGAGTGGCAGATGACATGCAAGGGATGGCATAAGAGGTGGGTGACATGCAGGGGGTGGCAGGAGAGGTGGGTGACAGACAGGGAGGGGCAGATGAAAAGCAGTGGATGGCATGAGAAGTGGATGACAGACAGGGGGTGGTAAGGTACAGGACAGGGTGGTAGGGTATAGACTGGGGGCGGCAGGAGAGGCAGGTGGTTGGGTACAGGCAGGGGGTGGCAGGAGTGGTGAGTGACAGGCAGTGGGTGGCAGGGTACAGGCAGGAGGTGGAAGGAAAGGTGGGTGACAGGAGTGGTGGGTGACAGGCAGCGAGTGGCAGGGGGAGGCAGATAACATGTAGGGGATGGCATAAGAGGTGGGTGACAGGCAGGGGCGTCAGCAGAGGCGGGTGACATACAGGGAGTAACAGATGACAGGCAGGGTGGTAAGGTACAGGCAGGGGGTAGCAGGTGACAGGCAGGGGGCAGCAGGTGAGGAGGCATTCGGAGAGTGTCAGGGGCAGCAGGTGATGGGGCATTAGGACAATGTCAGGGGCAGGAGAGGGGGCATTAATTAGGAGAATGTCAGGGGCAGCAGGTGAGGGGGCTTTAGGAGAATGTCAGGGGCAGCAGGTGAGGGGGCTTTAGGAGAATGTCAGGGGCAGCAGGTGAGGGGGCTTTAGGAGAATGTCAGGGGCAGCAGGTGAGGGGGCATTAGGAGAATGTCAGGGGCAGCAGGTGAGGGGGCATTAGGAGAATGTCAGGGGCAGCAGGTGAGGGGGCATTAGGAGAATGTCAGGGGCAGCAGGTGAGGGGGCATTAGGAGAATGTCAGGGGCAGCAGGTGAGGGGGCATTAGGAGAATGTCAGGGGCATTAGGAGAATGTCAGGGGCATTAGGAGAATGTCAGGGGCATTAGGAGAATGTCAGGGGCATTAGGAGAATGTCAGGGGCATTAGGAGAATGTCAGGGGCAGCAGGTGAGGGGGCATTAGGAGAATGTCAGGGGCAGCAGGTGAGGGGGCATTAGGAGAATGTCAGGGGCAGCAAGTGAGGGGGCATTAGGATAATGTCAGGGGCAGCAAGTGAGGGGGTATTAGGATAATGTCAGGGGCAGCAAGTGAGGGGGTATTAGGATAATGTCAGGGGCAGCAAGTGAGGGGGTATTAGGATAATGTCAGGGGCAGCAAGTGAGGGGGTATTAGGATAATGTCAGGGGCAGCAAGTGAGGGGGTATTAGGATAATGTCAGGGGCAGCAAGTGAGGGGGTATTAGGAGAATATAGGGGCAGGTGGGAGGCTATTAGGAGAATATAGGGGCAGGTGAGGGGGTATTAGGAAAATATAGGGGCAGCAGGTGAGGGGGTATTAGGAGAATATAGGGGCATTAGGAGAATATAGGGGCAGGTGAGGGGGTATTAGGAAAACATAGGGGCCGCAGGTGAGGGGGCATTAGGAGAATGTCAGGGGCCTCAGGTGAGGGGGCATTAGGACAATGTCAGGGGCCGCAGGTGAGGGGGCATTAGGACAATGTCAGGGGCCGCAGGTGAGGGGGCATTAGGACAATGTCAGGGGCCGCAGGTGAGGGGGCATTAGGACAATGTCAGGGGCCGCAGGTGAGGGGGCATTAGGACAATGTCAGGGGCCGCAGGTGAGGGGGCATTAGGACAATGTCAGGGGCCGCAGGTGAGGGGGCATTAGGACAATGTCAGGGGCCGCAGGTGAGGGGGCATTAGGACAATGTCAGGGGCCGCAGGTGAGGGGGCATTAGGACAATGTCAGGGGCCGCAGGTGAGGGGGCATTAGGACAATGTCAGGGGCCGCAGGTGAGGGGGCATTAGGACAATGTCAGGGGCCGCAGGTGAGGGGGCATTAGGACAATGTCAGGGGCCGCAGGTGAGGGGGCATTAGGACAATGTCAGGGGCCGCAGGTGAGGGGGCATTAGGACAATGTCAGGGGCCGCAGGTGAGGGGGCATTAGGGCAATGTCAGGAGCAGCAGGTGAGAGGGCATTAGGGCAATGTCAGGAGCAGCAGGTGAAAGGGCATTAGGACAATGTCAGGGGCAGCAGGTGAGAGGGCATTAGGACAATGTCAGGGGCAGCAGGTGAGAGGGCATTAGGACAATGTCAGGGGCAGAAGGTGTGGGGCCATTAGGACAATGTCAGCGGCAGCAGGTGAGGGGGCATTAAGTGATTGTAGGGAATGCAGGTGAGGGGGTATTAGGAGAATGTCAGTGGCAGGAGAGAGGGCAATAGAAGGGCATTAGGTGAGGGGGCATTAGTAGAATGTCAGGGGAAGGAGAGGGGGTATTAGGATAGGTTGGGGGCAGGGGAGGGGGTATTGGGAGAGGATGGGGGCAGGGGAGGGGGTATTGGGAGAGGATGGGGGCAGGAGAGGGGGTATTAGAGGAGAGGATGGGGGCAGGAGAGGGGGTATTAGAGGAGAGGATGGGGGCAGGAGAGGGGGTATTAGAGGAGAGGATGGGGGCAGGAGAGGGGGTATTAGGAGAGGATGGGGCAGGAGAAGGGGTATTAGGAGAGGATGGGGGCAGGAGAGGGGGTATTAGGAGAGGTTGGGGCAGGAGAGGGGGTATTAGGAGAGGTTGGGGCAGGAGAGGGGGTATTAGGAGAGGTTGGGGCAGGAGAGGGGGTATTAGGAGAGGTTGGGGCAGGAGAGGGGTATTAGGAGAGGTTGGGGCAGGAGAGGGGGTATTAGGAGAGGTTGGGGCAGGAGAGGGGGTATTAGGAGAGGTTGGGGCAGGAGAGGGGGTATTAGGAGAGGTTGGGGCAGGAGAGGGGGTATTAGGAGAGGTTGGGGCAGGAGAGGGGGTATTAGGAGAGGTTGGGGCAGGAGAGGGGTATTAGGAGAGGTTGGGGCAGGAGAGGGGGTATTAGGAGAGATTGGGGCAGGAGAGGGGGTATTAGGAGAGATTGGGGCAGGAGAGGGGGTATTAGGAGAGGATGGGGCAGGAGAGGGGGTATTAGGAGAGGATGGGGCAGGAGAGGGGGTATTAGGAGAGGTGGGGGCAGGAGAGGGGGTATTAGGAGAGGTGGGGGCAGGAGAGGGGGTATTAGGAGAGGTGGGGGCAGGAGAGGGGGTATTAGGAGAGGTGGGGGCAGGAGAGGGGGTATTAGGAGAGGTGGGGGCAGGAGAGGGGGTATTAGGAGAGGTGGGGGCAGGAGAGGGGGTATTAGGAGAGGTGGGGGCAGGAGAGGGGGTATTAGGAGAGGTGGGGGCAGGAGAGGGGGTATTAGGAGAGGTGGGGGCAGGAGAGGGGGTATTAGGAGGTGGGGGCAGGAGAGGGGGTATTAGGAGAGGTGGGGGCAGGAGAGGGGGTATTAGGGTATTAGGAGAGGTTGGGGCAGGAGAGGGGGTATTAGGAGAGGTGGGGGCAGGAGAGGGGGTATTAGGAGAGGTGGGGGCAGGAGAGGGGGTATTAGGAGAGGTGGGGGCAGGAGAGGGGGTATTAGGAGAGGTGGGGGTATTAGGAGAGGTGGGGGCAGTAGAGGGGGTATTAGGAGAGGTGGGGGCAGGAGAGGGGGTATTAGGAGAGAATGGGGCAGGAGAGGGGGTATTAGGAGAGGATGGGGGCAGGAGAGGGGTTATTAGGAGAGGATGGGGGCAGGAGAGGGGGTATTAGGTGAGGATGGGGGCAGGAGAGGGGGTATTAGGAGAGGATGGGGGCAGGAGAGGGGGTATTAGGAGAGGTGGGGGCAGGAGAGGCGGTAATAGGAGAGGTGGGGGCAGGAGAGGGGTATTAGGAGAGGTTGGGGCAGGAGAGGGGGTATTAGGAGAGGATGGGGCAGGAGACAGGAGGGATGAGGGGACATTACCTGGAGGATAAGGCAGCAGCTCACACACTGGCCTGGACGGAGGAATGTGTACAGGAAGTGGGCGGGATGGCATTTCCGTGGGATCGTCAGCATAACGCATGGGATTATGGGTAGTGACTACCACGGTAACTCAGCAACCAGGAGCAGCCCCGCCCACTCACTACTTATAGGTCGCAGCTTCAAGTCACTATCACACTCAGCCCCGCCCTTACTCCCTCTCATAGGCCGCAATGCTCTGTCACTCATTTACCTCCAGCCCCGCCCACTCATTGCCCATTGGATGCAGCTTCTCTTCACACAACAACCTCTCCCTGCCCGCCCACTCTCCCGCCCATTGGCCGCCGTATCCTATCACTCTCCTGCTGTACATTGGCCGCGGCCACGCCCACTCTGCGGCTCATAAATCGCAGCTTCCAGTCAGTTACACCCAGCCCCGCCCTCTCTCCCTCTCATAGGTCGCAATGCCCCGTCACTCAACTATCTCCAGCTCCGCCCACAGCACGCAGTTGCCCGTCACTCAGCCATCATTAGCCCCGCCTACTCTCTGTCCCCGGCTCCCTGTTACGTCATTATCAGAGCTCAGACTCATTCCCACAAGGCAGCAGGAGCAGAGAGCAGCCATTGCTGTGTCTGGCAGCAGGTAATGATATTATTATTATTACATACCCTCCAACTGTACCTTTTTAATAGGTACAGTACCTTTTTTTTATGGTCTGTACCTATTTTTGGCTCTCCAAACTTCCATTGAAAGTATAGGAAAAGGGGCGTGGCCACACCCCTTTTTCTAATTTGTACCGATTTGTGTGTGTAAAATGTTGGAGGGTATGTTATTATTATTCTATAGGCTGAGCAGCTCTGGTGTCAGGTTCTGTACTACAGGGGGAGCAGCCTCTGGTGCCTTGTTATAGTGCAGCTGGAGCAGCCTCTGGTGCTGCATTATCCCTGTACAGGTGGCTGACACTCTAGTGTCCTATTACTGTAATACAGGTGGCGCAGACCCCGCCGTTACCGTAATACAGGTGACGCAGACCCTGCCTTTACCGTAATACAGGTGGTGCAGACCCCGCCGTTACCGTAATACAGGTGGCGCAGACCCCGCCGTTACCGTAATACAGGTGGCACAGACCCCGCCATTACCGTAATACAGGTGACACAGACCCCGCCGTTACCGTAATACAGGTGGCATAGATCCCGCCGTTACCGTAATACAGGTGGCGCAGACCCCGCCATTACTGTAATACAGGTGGCGCAGACCCCGCCGTTACCGTAATACAGGTGGCACAGACCCCGCCATTACCGTAATACAGGTGACACAGACCCCGCCGTTACCGTAATACAGGTGGTGCAGACCCCGCCGTTACCGTAATACAGGTGGCATAGATCCCGCCATTACCATAATACAGGTGGCGCAGACCCCGCCATTACTGTAATACAGCAGGCACAAGACACTGCGGTTACCAAAATACAAGTGGCGCAGACCGCGCCGTTACCGTAATACAGGTGTCGCAGACCCCGCCATTACCAGACCCCGCCGTTACCGTAATACAGGTGGCGCAGACCCCACCGTTACCGTAATACAGGTGGCGCAGACCCCGCCGTTACCGTAATACAGGTGGCGCAGACCCCGCCGTTACCGTAATACAGGTGTCGCAGACCCCGCCATTACCAGACCCCGCCGTTACCGTAATACAGGTGGCGCAGACCCCACCGTTACCGTAATACAGGTGACACAGCCCCCACCGTTACCGTAATACAGGTGGCGCAGACCCCGCCGTTACTGTAATACAGGTGGCGCAGACCCCGTCGTTACCGTAATACAGGTGGCGCAAGACCGCACCGTTACCGTAATACAGGTGGCGCAGTCCCCACTGTTACCGTAATACAGATGGCGCACATCCCACCTTTACAGTGATTCAGGTAGCACAGAACCCGCCGTTACTGTAATTCCATAAACGGGACATTACAGGTGTTGTGTCCTGTGGCATTGTACTATACAGGTGGAGCGGCATATGTTGTATTAATATTCAGTGGAGCTGTATTAAAATACAGGGGAGTGGCATGTGTTGTCCTACTGTACAGGGGGAGCGACCTGGGGCATCCTCCTATACGGGGTAGTGGATTATGACTTCCTACTATACAGGGTGGAGCAGCCTGTGTTGCCCTTTTATACAGGGTAAGTGGCCTGTGGTGTCTTGTTACTTTTATTATATAGGGTGAGCGACATGTATTGTACAGAAGGAGTGGCCTGTGTTGTCATATTACAGGGGTAGCATCCTGTACTGTCATAGTATACAGGGGGAGTGGCCTGTATTGTCATATTACAGGGGTAGCATCCTGTACTGTCATAGTATACAGATGGAGCGGCCTGTGTTGTCATAATATACAAGTGGAGGGACCTGTGGTGTCTTGTTACTATTATTATATAGGGTGGGCGGAATGTATTTTCTCTTACGTCCTAGAGGATGCTGGGGACTCCAAAAGGACCATGGGGTATAGACGGGCTCCGCAGGAAATCAGGCACACTAAAAGACTTTAGACTGGGTGTGAACTGGCTCCTCCCTCTATGCCCCTCCTCCAGACCTCAGTTAGACTTTGTGCCCAGGAGTGATGGGTCACACACTAGGGGAGCTCTACTAAGTTTCTCTAGAAAAGACTTTTTGTTAGGTTTATTATTTTCAGGGACCTGCTGGCTACAGGCTCCCTGCAGCGTGGGAGTGAGGGGAGAGAAGCAGGACCTACTTCTGTGAGTTTCAAGGCTCTGCTTCTCGGCTACTGGACACCATTAGCTGCAGAGGGTTCGATCACTTGGTGCGCCTAGCTGCTTGTTCCCGGAGCCACGCCGTCACCCCCTCACAAAGCCAGAAGAAAGAAGTCGGGTGAGTATGAGAAGTACAGAAGACATCAGGACGGCAGAAGACTTCAGAGATCAGAAGGTAACAGCACAGCGTAACGCGGTGCTCCATGCTCCCACTCGTCACACCAACGGCATTTCACTTGGGTGCAGGGCGCTGGGGGGGGGGTGCCCTGGGCAGCATGTCTCTGTGGTCAAAAGGCGGCATAGCGATGGGGAGGGCTGCGGTACTCTCCACAGACCCCCGCCGCCATAAAAATTCATTTTTAGCATGTTTAAATTTGGCGGGCCGGAGCCCGCCGGGAAGGGGCGGAGCTTCGGTCCGGAGATCACCGGCGCCATTTTCTCTCCACGAGGGCAGAGAGGAGACGCTGCGGTGGACCTCCGGGCTCCTAATAGCAAGTATTAAGGGGCAATCCTTACTGGTGGGGCCACAGTCGGGTGATCCATGAAGTGTTAAGGCGCTTATGTATATATATATATATATATCGTGTATAGCGATATATAGGCGCCGGGGTGTGGGCTGGCATACTCCCTCTGTGTCCCTTACCTAGCTTCTGTTGTAGGCCTGTGACCTGCAGAGTTGTGTCGGTTGTGAGTAGTGTCGGTACTTGGTGTCGACATGGCTGAGGCTTCTTCCCCGGAGGATGGGGGAGTGGATGCAGGGCTCGACTTAGGAATGTCGACGCAGCCGGCTCCTGACTTGGTGACGTTGCTAAGTACACTGAATTCCAGTGTCACTTCTTTGTCAAAAAGATTAGAATTGTCTGAGGAGCAGACACAGGTATGGAGACGATCCATGGAAGAGGCTTTGTCCCAGGTCCAGACCCCATCTGGGTCACAAAAGAGGCCCTTTAATCAGGTGGCTGATACTGATACCGACACGGATTCTGATTCCGATGTCGATTTCACGGAAGCAGCGGTACATCCCCGTTTACTTAAAAGCATTCATTACATGATTGTAGCTATAAAAGAAGTTTTGAACATTTCTGACGAACCTGCAGTACAGGAAACAAGGATTTGCTTGTTCAAGGGTAAAAAACCTGAGGAGAAATTTCCTCCCTCTCATGAAATGAATGCTCTTTGTGAAAAGGCTTGGGAGTCGCCGGATAAGAAATGGCAGATTCCTAAGAGAATTTACATGGCGTATCCTTTTCCCTCAGACGACAGGGAAAAATGGGAAACATCTCCAACTGTTGACAAGGCTTTATCTTGTTTGTCTAAGAAAGTGGCGCTTCCGTCTCCCGACACTGCAACTCTAAAGGATCCGGCGGATCGCAAGCTGGAGACGTCTTTGAAGTCCATTTTCGCTAATTCTGGGGCGTTGCTCAGACCCGCTGTGGCGTCCGTATGGGTGAGTAGTGCCATTGCTAAATGGGCTGAAAGTTTAGCAAATGAAGTAGAGACTCTGGATAGAGATAATGTACTACTAACTCTTGGTTATATTAAGGACGCAGCAGATTATATGAAGGATGCGGCAAGGGACATCTGTCTCTTGGCTTCCAGAACCAACGCCATGTCCATATCTGCATGGAGAGCCCTGTGGATCCATCAATGGAATGCGGATGCCGACTCCAAGAAGAATATGGAAGCACTACCATTCAAAGGTACTGTCCTATTCGGTGACGGCTTGGCTGACCTGGTCTCAACCGCGACCGCGGGTAAGGCCTCGTTTCTTCCTTATGTTCCCACACAACAGAAAAAGGCACCACATCCACAGATGCAGTCCTTTCGTCACAACAAATACAGACGTGGAAAAGGTTCAGCCTTTCTCGCCTCCAAGGGTAGAGGGAGGGGACGAAAATCTGCTGCAGGGTCAAACGCGCAGGACCAAAAGTCCTCCCTTGCTCCTGCCAAGCCCGCCGCATGACGCTGGGGCTTCCCTGGGTGAGTCCGAACCGGTGGGGGGCCGGCTTCGAAGTTTCAGTCAGGTCTGGTTTCAATCAGACCTGGATCCCTGGATACTAGAGATCGTGTCCCAGGGTTACAAACTGGAATTTCAGGAGATACCCCCTCATCGGTTCTTCATTTCGGCATTACCGGTTTGTCTTCCGGACAGGGAGGTAGTGCTAGCAGCAATTCAAAAACTATGTTTGCAGAGGGTCATTGTTCCCGTCCCCTCTTCTCAGAGGGGGGAAGGGTTCTACTCGAGCCTCTTCGTAGTGCCGAAACCGGACGGTTCGGTCAGACCAATTCTAAATTTAAAATCTCTCAATCCATACTTGAAAGTGTTCAAGTTCAAGATGGAATCCCTTCGTGCTGTCATTTCCAGTCTGGAGGGGGGGGGGGGGAGTATATGGTGTCAGTCGACATAAAAGATGCCTACTTACACGTCCCAATATACCCTTCGCATCAGGCTTTCCTCAGGTTTGCGATACAGGACTCTCATTACCAATTTCAGACGTTGCCGTTTGGTCTTTCCACGGCTCCAAGAATTTTCACCAAGGTCATGGCGGAAATGATGGTGCTGCTTCGCAAACAGGGGGTTTCCATTATCCCGTACTTGGACGATCTCCTGATAAAGGCGCGGTCCAAGGAACGGTTGCTAAAGAATGTGGAGTTGTCCCTGTCGGTTCTGAGACAACATGGTTGGGTCCTAAATTTACCAAAGTCACAGTTGATTCCGACCACGCGTCTTCCGTTTCTGGGCATGATTCTTGATACAGGGGTGCAGAAGGTATTCCTTCCAGAAGAAAAGGCTCGGGGTTGCAGACGATGGTCAGGGACCTTCTGAAACCGCCACGGGTGTCAGTACATCATTGTACCCGGGTTCTGGGGAAGATGGTCGCGACGTACGAAGCCATTCCTTATGGCAGGTTTCACGCCCGGGTATTTCAGTGGGACTTACTGAGCAAATGGTCAGGGTCCCATCTACACATTCACCAGAAGATCAGCCTGTCCCCCAGAACCAGAATCTCCCTACTATGGTGGCTAACAGTGGATCACCTCCTGGAGGGACGCCGCTTCGGGATCCAAGAGTGGGTACTTCTGACAACGGACGCAAGTCTCCGGGGCTGGGGCGCGGTCACCCGAGGAAGAAATTTCCAGGGAAAATGGTCGACCCAAGAAGCCTGTCTCCACATAAATGTTCTAGAATTAAGAGCCATTTACAACGGCCTGCTCCAAGCAAGAAGTCTTCTCCAGGGTCATCCGGTTCTGGTACAGTCAGACAACATCACAGCAGTGGCCCATGTAAACCGCCAAGGCGGAACGAAGAGCAGAGCGGCGATGGTGGAGTCGACAAAGATACTTCGCTGGGCGGAACAACACCTCAGCGCATTGTCAGCGGTCTTCCTACCAGGGGTGGACAACTGGGAAGCTGATTTTCTCAGCAGACACGATCTTCATCCGGGAGAGTGGGCTCTGCACCAAGAGGTTTTTGCAGAAGTGACAGATCGCTGGGGAATTCCAATGATAGACATGATGGCGTCTCGACTCAACAAGAAGCTCCCGAGATACTGTTCCAGAGCAAGGGACCCACAGGCCACGGCAGTGGACGCCCTGGTATCGCCGTGGATCTTCCGATCTGTGTATGTGTTCCCTCCTCTTCCTCTCATTCCAAGGGTGCTGGCAATCATTCGTCGAACAGGGGTTCAGGCAATTCTGGTCGCACCAGACTGGCCGAGAAGGGCCTGGTACCCGGATCTTCAGAACTTGGTAGTGGACGATCCTTGGCCGCTTCCTCTAAGAGAGGATCTGTTGATGCAGGATCCGTGTGTGTTTCCAGACTTACCGCGGCTACGTTTGATGGCATGGAGGTTGAGCGCCAGATCTTAGCTCGCAAGGGTATTCCCAGAGAGGTCATCCCAACTCTCATTAAGGCTAGGAAGGAGGTTACGGCGAAACATTACCACCGTATTTGGAGGAAATACATTTCCTGGTGTGAGGTTAAAAAGGCCCCGGTGGAGAAGTTTCACTTGGGTCGTTTTCTCCATTTCTTACAGGCGGGGGTAGATGCAGGCCTGAAGTTGGGCTCCATTAAGGTGCAGATTTCAGCTCTGTCAATTTTCTTTCAACGAGAATTAGCCACCATTCCAGAGGTGCAGACTTTTGTCAAAGGCGTGATGCATATCAATCCACCGTTTGTACCGCCTGTAGCTCCATGGGACCTTGAGGTTGTCCTGCGATTCCTTATGTCTTCCTGGTTTGAACCTTTGCGGAAGGTTGATTTAAGATTTCTCACTTGGAAGGTGGTTATGCTGTTGGCACTGGCATCTGCCAGACGAGTTTCGGAGTTGGCAGCTTTATCGCATAAGAGTCCGTATTTGATATTTCATGCGGATAGAGCGGAATTGAGGACTCGGCCACAATTTCTACCAAAGGTGGTTTCGTCTTTCCACATTAACCAGCCTATTGTCGTTCCGGTAGCTTCGGAGGTTGGGGCGGTTCCAAAGTCGCTAGATGTGGTAAGAGCGTTAAAGGTTTACGTCTCCAGGACAGCCGTTGCTAGGAAGACTGAAGCGTTGTTTGTGTTATATGCAGCAAACAAGCTTGGATATCCAGCGTCGAAACAAACGATTGCTCGCTGGATTTGTAATACGATTCAACAGGCTTACTCATCGGTGGGGTTACCGGTACCGAAGGTGGTGAAAGCCCATTCCACTAGGAAGGTGGGTTCCTCTTGGGCGGCTGCCAGATGGGTCTCGGCACTTCAGCTATGCCGAGCGGCTACTTGGTCGGGTTCGAACACGTTTGCTAAATTCTATAAGTTCGATACACTGGCCGAGGAGGACCTGGCGTTTGCTCAGTCGGTGCTGCAGAGTCGTCCGCACTCTCCCGCCCGTTCTGGAGCTTTGGTATAATCCCCATGGTCCTTTTGGAGTCCCCAGCATCCTCTAGGACGTAAGAGAAAATAGGATTTTGGTACTCACCGTTAAATCCTTTTCTCCTAGTCCGTAGAGGATGCTGGGCGCCCGTCCCAGTGCGGACTATTTCTTACTTTATGAGATCATCTTACGGTTGAGTTGTTTTACGCAACGTTGGTTGTTACAGCTGGTTGCTGAAGGTTTACAGTTAAATGTTTTACGGTTTTGGAGTTATTCCGGTTGTGCGGAATGTCTTTGGTGTGGGCTGGTAGTTTGGTTAGCCCTTAGTTAAACAAAAATCTTTCCATGTACTGTCCATCTCTCCTGGGCACAGTTCCTATAACTGGAGTCTGGGGGAGGGGCATAGAGGGAGGAGCCAGTTCACACCCAGTCTAAAGTCTTTTAGTGTGCCTGATTTCCTGCGGAGCCCGTCTATACCCCATGGTCCTTTTGGAGTCCCCAGCATCCTCTACGGACTAGGAGAAAAGGATTTAACGGTGAGTACCAAAATCCTATTTTCTTTCTATACAGAATGCGTGGCCTGTGTTGTCATAATATACAAGGGCAGCGGCCTGTGTTGTCATAATATACAGGGGTAGCATCCTGTGCTGTCATAGTATACAGGGGGAGCGGCATGTGTTGTCATAATATACAGGGGCAGCGGCATGTGTTGTCATAATATACAGGGGCAGCGGCCTGTGTTGTCATAATATACAGGGGTAGCTATCTGTGCTGTCATAGTATACAGGGGCTGCGGCCTGTGTTGTCATAGTATACAGGGGTAGCTTCCTGTGCTGTCATAGTATACAGGGGGAGCGACCTGTGTTATATTTATTAGCAGTTTCTTATATAGTGCAGCATATTCTGTTGCGCTTTACAATTAGAACAGCAGTAATAGAACAAAACTGGGTAAAAACAGACAAACATAGAGGTAGGAAGGTCCTGCTCGCAAGCTTACAATCTATAGGGAAATAGGCATTGATACACAAGGATAGATGCTACCTGTTGCATAATGGTCCACCAGCTTGCCAGTTTCTTAATGGGTTGTATGATATGATCACCCAGCAATGAGATGAGGTATAGACTGAGAACAACAGAGGACCCAAGACTGAGACTTGCGGTACTCCAACTGATAGAGGTAGAGAAGAAGAGATAGAATCAGAGAAGTGAACACTGAAAGAGCGATTAGATAGGTAGGATGAGAACCAGGAGAGGGCTGTGTCCTGAAGACCTAAAGATTGTAGTAATTGAGAAGAGAGTGGTCAACAGTGTCATAAGCAGCAGAGAGATCTAGAAGAATGAGTAGTGTGTAATGGCCTTTAGATCTAGCAGTGACTAGATCATTCACTACTATGGTCAGCGCCGTCTCTGTGGAGTGTTGGGCATGAAAGCCTGACTGAAGTGGGTCCAATAAGTTGTGGGAGTTAAGAAAGTGTGTTAGGCGAGTGTAGGCAAGTCTCTCAAGTAGCTTGGAGGGATATGGTAGCTGAGAAATGGGACGGTAGTTAGAGAGTGTGTTTGGGTCAGAGTTGTGTTTTTTTTAGAATGGGAGTAATCAGTGCATGCTTAAACAGAGAAGGAAAGATACCAGTAGAGAGAGAGATTACAGATTTTAGTTAAGGTTGGGATAAGCACAGGAGACAAAGTTTTACTGACCTGTGAGGGTATAGGATCAAGAGGAGAATGTTGATACTTCATCTTCACTTGTGGGATCAAATGAAGAGAAAGTGCCAGAGGGTTCAGGTAGGGAATTGAGCAGGTCACTGGCTAAGGAAGAGCGTACCATTTCATCTCAGATTTTATCAACCTTATCCTTGAAGTAGGAGGCAAGTTCTTGTGCACTGATACACAAGACACTATTATTTGCAGCGCCTGCATCAATTAAATAAAATCAGAAAAAATATTTAAAAAAATTAATTGGTGGGGACAATGCTTGGTATACGTTCACCAATATATAGGAGTTGTGTATTGCTCCAATTAGGAATAACTACATGAAAGAAATATGATAGGGGCGCTCATATATCAAAACACTGTACCCAACAAGATAACAGCCATGGAGTCCCAATAGTTATTAAAATGACTTTATTATAAATAACAAATACTTTTGTATCTGTATATATTGCTATTAAATATTAACTATTCTTGTACAATTGTGTAGCAATTTCATAACACTTGTATAATTAATTAACAGTACTTACAGAGTCATATAAAAAGCAGCTAGAAACCAAATACATATATTAATGTAATTGTTCAGTGGTAATATGACCAATATATCCAACCGGGCGTCCCCGGAAAGAAAATATTAGTTGTGGCTTAAAAACAACTGCTGGAAGATAAAAACACGTTTATATGCCAAGCCCAGGTGGGTGCCGGCCCGGAACTGATGAGAAGAGTACCGTCAAGTCCATTGGTGGAAAATCCGTTATGCGCTTGATGTATATTCTCCTCCAGGATTACATCACCTCTTCCACTATAGCTGTATTGTATGGGTAACGGTCCCAAGATGTTAACACTGTTGATAGAAGCGGCGTGTGGACTGTGTCCACAGCGGGGATGGAATTGCCGCTAAATAGTGAAGATCTCGTGGTGGATATATAAACCATAGTAAATTTTTCAGACTGGGGGCAGTTTGGATTCCCGTCTCTTATATGGGACTTGAGGTGACTCGTACCTTGTTTGTGCTGCCGCTACAGCTTTATCGTTGGGCTAATTGGCCCTGGGATATGGGCGCTGTTGGTAATGTCAGCATGTGAACCGCTGTATAAGGCGTATGGTGAGAGTCCCGTGGTGGATGATATAAGCTGCAGGGGGATTAGCTTCCTGACTCCCATGCAGGGCTTGAGATGGATTGATCGGTAACATTCAAACAGGGCCGGTATATGGAGTAACCACCTGGACTGGTTTGTGCTGTTGTAGGCACTGATAGTAGCTAGTGGGGGAGGTGTGGGAGGGTAAAGAAGTGATTTAAATGTATTAAAAAGTTGCTTGGGGTTGGTGGCATGAGAAGAGATGAGAGACTGGAAATATGTTTGGCAGTGTCCAGGGCCTGATGATAGGAGTGGTAGGTGGTCTTGTATCTGAGGATTCTGAGATTTACGCCACTGACGTTCTACTTTACATGACAGTTTTTGTAGGTGTCTTGCTGATTTAGAGTTCCATGGTTGGCATCTAAGCCTATGTAGAGTGTGATGGGTAGCTGGAGCCACTTCATCAAGAGTATGATGGGTAGCTGGAGCCTCTCTAGGGTCTTGTGCAGGTGGGATACAGCAGTGTCAGGTGTGTAAATGTAGGGATTGGTGAGAGCAGTTGTTGCAGAGAAATGGAAAGTTGGTGAAAATGTATATTGTTAGTATTTCTGCGGGTTAGAAGAGGCTTGCTAGGTTATAGTGTCATAGAATTTAGAGTAATAGAAGAGATTGTGAAGGTGATCAGGTTGTGATCAGAGAGAGGGAAAGGAGTGTTAATGAATTCAGAAACTGGGCAGAGCCTGGTGAACACATCAAGGTAGTGGCCCTCCTGGTGAGTAGAGGAGTCAGACCATTGGGTGAGGCCAAGAGAGGAGGTTAGAGAGAAGAGTTTGGAGGCATGAACAGATTGTGGACTGTCAAGAGCTATATTGAAATCGCCCATAATGATGGTGGAGATGTCAGAGGATAAGATGCGTAGAAGCCAGGCAGAAAAATCTTCTAGAAATTGTTGTTCGAGTTGCCCAGGAGGGCAATAGATAGCTGCAAAATGCAGAGAAAAGAGGTGAAAATCCTGATAGAGTGAACTTCAAATGATGTGAGTGCGAGTGATGGAACCTGAGGTAGAACAGTGTATGTGAAAAATTGGAACAGTAAGTTCCAACCCCACCACCTTTACTATTACCAGGCCTGGGGGGGTGTGTGTGAAGTGGAAACCACCGTGTGACAGTGCTGCAGGGGAGGCTGTGTCTGATTGTGTGAGCCATGTTTCTGTTATAGCCAGCAGATTAAAGTTGTGAGAGATAAAGAGGTCATGGATGGATGGCAATTTGTTACAAACAGAGCGTGCGTTCCATAAGCCACATTTTAGTGACTTGGAGGGGGATGGAATACACGTGATATTTATGAGGTTAGATGGATTTCTATGTTGTTTTGAGATAGCTGAGTGTGAGAGGGACAGGTGGTTTGGGGCCTGGATTTGGTGATATGGCACCAGCTAATAAAAGCAGAAGAGTGAGATAAATATTGGTGGATGTTTGTGAGTGTTTATTCTGGTGGCCAATTGTGGTTGTCAAAGTACTTGTAGAGAAGTAAGTATAAAGCTCATGAGTGGTTAGAAGAGGGGAGTGGAGAATAGAAGCTGTAATGTGCACAGAGGGGTGAGTTTTAGGGTGAGTGTAGCATGTGTTACATTTGGTGAGATTTCCATGAATTGAAATAAGAAACAGAAGTTTGATGAACATGCTGTGGTCGTTTGTGAGATAAAAGTTCTTTAAGTAAATTACCTTTCCTTAATGGTGCTCAATGTTTGTTCAACTGTTTATTTAACTGTTCGGATAACACACTTCTTAATTCCACACTTATTAAATTCCACGCAAGCTACCCCCAGAAAGCTGACCCCTTGACATTACACAGTGACACCAGGGGATGTGTCTGGGTGATGACTGCTGGGAATGGGGCATTATACAGTAACACCGGGGTCGTGTCTGGGTGATGACTGGAGAGGTGACTGCTGGAAATGGGGCATTATACAGTAACACCAGGGGACGTGTCTGGGTGATGACTGGAGAGGTGACTGCTGGGAATGGGACATTATACAGTAACACCAGGGGATGTGTCTAGGTGATGACTGGAGAGGTGCCTGCTGGGAATGGGACATTATACAGTAACACCGGGGTCGTGTCTGGGTGATGACTGGAGAGGTGACTGCTGGAAATGGGGCATTATACAGTAACACCAGGGGACGTGTCTGGGTGATGACTGGAGAGGTGACTGCTGGGAATGGGTCATTATACATTAACATCAGGGGATGTGTCTGGGTGATGACTGGAGAGGTGACTGCTGGAAATGGGGCATTATACAGTAACACCAGGGGATGTGTCTGGGTGATGACTGGAGAGGTGACTGCTGGGAATGGGGCATTATACAGTAACACCAGGGGATGTGTCTGGGTGATGACTGGAGAGGTGACTGCTGGGAATGGGACATTATACAGTAACACCAGGGGATGTGTCTGGGTGATGACTGGAGAGGTGACTGCTGGGAATGGGACATTATACAGTAACACCAGGGGATGTGTCTGGGTGATGACTGGAGAGGTGACTGTTGGGAATGGGACATTATACAGTAACACCGGGGGATGTGTCTGGGCGATGACTGGAGAGGTGACTGCTGGGAATGGGGCATTATACAGTAACACCAGGGGATGTGTCTGGGTGATGACTGGAGAGGTGACTGCTGGGAATGGGACATTATACAGTAACACCAGGGGACGTGTCTGGGTGATGACTGGAGAGGTGACTGCTGGGAATGGGGCATTATACAGTAACACCGGGGGATGTGTCTGGGTGATGACTGGAGAGGTGACTGCTGGGAATGGGACATTATACAGTAATACCAGGGGATGTGTCTGGGTGATGACTGGAGAGGTGACTGCTGGGAATGGGACATTATACAGTAACACCAGGGGATGTGTCTGGGTGATGACTGTATCACTGTGTGTGTCAGGTTCCTATAAGGTGTCAGGATGTCACTGTCTATGTCTCCATGCAGGAGGGGGAGTATATAGAGGAACACAGGGGTCTGTACAAGGACGTGATGATGGAGAATCACCTGCCCCTCACATCACTGGGTAAGAGGAGACTGTCATGTATTGTACAGGGGAGAGCAGGTATGGGGACCCCCTATATATACACACATCACCTGATAATCACATATATACACTGTACTCAGTCACTGAGTGTCTCCTACAGATGGACCCAGTAACAGAGATACCCCAGAGAGATGTCCCCGTCCTCTGTATTCCCAGGACTGTACAGAGGAGAATCACAGGACCCCACAGGAGGATCAGGTAGGTGGGATTTAGGGTCTCCCCAATATACCAAAGTGACTGTCACTATATGATCTGTAGAGGAGCTGTGTGTATTATACTGTTTCACCCTTAGTTTAAGCTAACACTATGCAAATGCCATTGTATTATTTTCTCATACGTCCTAGAGGATGCTGGGGTCACATCAAGAACCTTGGGGTATAGACGGGATCCACAGGAAACATGGGCACTTTAAGACTTTCAAAGGTGTGTGAACTGGCTCCTCCTTCTATGCCCGTCCTCCAGACTCCAGTTTAGAATATGTGCCCAGGCAGACTGGATGCACACTGAGGAGCTCTACTGAGTTTCTCGGAAAAGACTTTATGTTAGGTTTTGTATTTTCAGGGAGATCTGCTGGCAACAGGCTCCTTGCTTCGTGGGACTGAGGGGAGAGAAGTCAGATCTACTTCTGTGAGTTTAAAGGCTCTGCTTCTTTGGCTACAGGACGCCATTAGCTCCTGAGGGTCTGATCGCTAGGTACGCCTAGATGCTCGTTCCCAGAGCCCGCCGTCACCCCCCTTGCAGAGCCAGAAGTCAGAAGACAGGCGAGTAGAAGAAGATCAGAAGACTTCAGTGACGGCTTTGAGGTAGCGCACAGTGGCCGCGCTGCGCGCCATGCTCCCACACTCAGAGGCACTGCAGGGCGCGGGGAAGGTGGTGGGGGGGGGGGGGGGCAGCAATTTAACCACAAAATAACTGACTGGCAGGAGCAGACATAGTGCCAGGGCACTGTCCGGACCCCCGCCAGTATAAAAAAGTTTAAAAAAGAGCGGGTCTGAAGCGGGCCATTACGGGGGCGGGGCTTAGCCCTCACAGCACACAGCCCAGCGCCATTTTCTCTACACAGGCTGCAGAGACGTTGGTCCTTCCTCACACTGCTGTACAAGTAACGGTGCAAAACGGGGAGGGGGTGGCACAGTGATTTTGATGCATTGTATGTAATTTATAAAAGCGCTGCAGGTCTGTGACATTTTCTGTAGTATTTTCAGACCGGGTTTGGGCGCTGGGGTGTGAGTTGGCAATATCTCCCTCTGTGTCTCTCTGACAGGCTTTACTGTGGGTCTGTCCCCTATATGCGTCTGTGGGTGGTGGGTGCACGTGTGTCGGTATGTCTGAGGCGGAGTGCTCTTCCCAGGAGGAGACTATGTCAGGGACACAAACGGCTGTGGGAGTGACCCTATCGGCACCGCCGACACCTGATTGGGTGAATGTTTTGAGTGCTTTAAATGATAAATAAAAGATTGGATAAATCTGAGTCCCAGAACCAGGCTTGGAAGAAATCCGTAGAGGATGTGTTGTTTCAAGTCCAGACCCCCTCGGGGTCACAAAAACGTTAATTTGCCCAGCTGACAGACAGGGATACCGACACGGACACTGACTCAAGTGTCGACTATAGTGATGCCAGATTAGAACCAAAACTGGCAAAGAGCATTCAGTACATGATTGTGGCAATAAAAGACGTGTTACATATCACAGAGGACCCTACTGTTCCTGATACTAGGGTCTGTATGTATAAAGGAAAGAAACCTGAGGTAACATTTCCTCCCTCTCATGAACTGAACACGCTTTGTGAAAAGGTTTGGAAAAGTCCTGACAGAAAGTTTCAGATTCCCAAAAGGATTGTAATGGCGTATCCGTTTCCCTCTGGGGATAGGGAAAAATGGGAGTCACCCCCCATTGTGGACAAAGCTCTGTCACGGCTGTCCAAAAAGGTGGCTCTCCCGTCCCCTGACACGGCAGCCCTAAAGGATCCTGCGGATCGTAGGCAGGAAAATACATTGAAATCCATTTATGTCACCACGGGTACGCTACTCAGACCAGCCATTGCATCTGCGTGGGTGAGCAGTGCTATCGAAAAATGGGCAGATAACCTGTCGTCTGAATTGGATACCCTAGATAGGAATAGCATTCTTTTGACACTAGGTCATATCAGGGACGCTGCAGTCTACCTAAAAGAAGCTGCGAGAGATATTGGCCTCTTGGGATCACAAGCCAATGCCATGGCAGTCTCAGCTAGGAGAGCATTGTGGATTCATCAATGGAATGCTGATGCTGACTCTAAGAAAGCTATGGAGTCTCCACCGTATAATGGTGGTGTGTTGTTTGGTGACGGCTTCGCTGATTTGGTATCTACGGCTACCACGGGTAAATCATAATTTTTACCTTATGTTCCTGCATAACAAAAGAAAACACCACTATCAGATGCAGTCCTTTCGGCCCAATAAATACAGAAAAGGCAGAGGGTCTTCCTTCCTTGCTACTAGAGGAAAGGAAAAAGGTAAACGATCACCGGCCGTGGCCGGTTCCCAGGAGCAGAAGTCCTCCCTGGCTTCTGCAAAGTCCACCACATGACGCTGGGACTACTCTGCGGAAGTCTGCACCAGTGGAAGCATGTCTCAGGCTCTTCAGTCAGTTCTGGGCTCATGGGTTTTGGAAATAGTGTGCATGTGGTACAAACTGGAGTTTCAAGACGTCCCCCCTCACCGATTTTTCAAATCAGCCTTACCAGCTTCTCTTCTAGACAGGGAGGTGGTATGCGCCGCAATACAAAAATTGTGTCACAATTAAGTCATAGTCAGGGTTCCTCCGTCGCAACAGAGAGAAGGCTTTTATTCGAGCCTGTTCGTGGTCCCTAAGCCAGATGGCTCAGTCAGCCCAATCCTGAACCTCAAATCCCTCAATTTCTACCTAAAAAAATTCAAATTCAAGATGGAATCTCTCCGGGCAGTGATATCCAGTCTGGAGGAGGGGGATTTTATGGTGTCAGTAGACATAAAGGATGCCTACTTGCATGTTCCCATTTATTTCCCACATCAGGCTTACCTGAGGTTCGCAGTTCGGGATTGTCATTACCAATTTCAGACGTTGCCATTTGGTCTGTCCACGGCTCCGAGGGTTTTTACCAAAGTAATGGCCGAAATGATGGTTCTCCTACGCAAACAAGGAGTCAAGATTATCCCGTACTTGGACGATCTCCTGATAAAGGCGAGATCCAGGGACCAATTGATGCAGAACATTATGCTCTCCCTGACAATTCTGCAGCAACATGGTTGGCTCCTAAACGTGCCAAAATCACAGTTGGTTCCGACGAGACGGCTGTCGTTTTTGGGAATGATTCTGGACACAGAATTACAGAAAATCTTTCTTCCAGTGGAAAAGACTCTGGAACTTCAATGTCTGGTCAAACAATTGCTGAAACCAGCAAGAGTATCGATGCACTCGGTTGCTGGGAAAGATGGTGGCAGCCTACGAGGCCATTCAGTTTGGCAGATTCCATGCCAGAGTGTTACAGTGGGACCTGTTGGACAAGTGGTCCGGGTCCCATCTGCACATGCACTGAAGGATAACCCTGTCTTCCAAGACCAGAATCTCACTCCTGTGGTGGCTGCACAGCTCTCACCCCCTAGAGGTACTCAGGTTCGGGATCCAGGACTGGATCTTAGTGACCACGGATGAGAGTCTCCGAGGCTGGGGAGCAGTCACGCAGGGGGAAAGCTTCCAGGGAAGATGGTCAAGCCAGGAAATGTGTCTACACATAAACGTTCTGGAGTTAAGGGCCATTCACAATGGCCTTCTGCAAGCGAACATCTTCGTAATCGGCCCGTCTTGATTCAGTCGGACAACATAACAGCAGTAGCGTACATAAACCGCCAGGACGGAACAAAGTGCAGAGCAGCAATAGCAGAGGCCACAAAGGTGCTCCGTTGGGCGGAAAGGCATACAAGCGCTCTGTCAGCGATCTTCATTCCAGGAGTGGACAACTGGGAAGCAGACTTCCTCAGCAGACACAATCTCCATCCGGGAGAGTGGGGTCTTCATCAAGAGGTCTTTGCAGAAGTGACAAGTCTTTAAGGGAATTCCTCAAATAGACATGATGGCGTCTCGCCTCAACAAGAAACTTCAGAGATATTGTTCCAGGTCAAGAGACCCTCAAGCAATAGCAGTGGATGCCCTAGTGACACCGTGGGTGTTTCAGTTGGTGTACGTGTTTCTTCCGCTTCCACTCATTCCAAAAGTGATAAAGAGCATAAGAAGAACAAAGGTTCGAGCGATCCTCATTGTTCCAGACTGGCCAAGAAGGGTTTGGTATCCGGATCTTCTGGAATTACTCGTAGGAGATCCCTGGCCTCTTCCTCTGGGGGAGGATCAGTTACAGCAGGTACGTGTTCCAAGACTTACCGCGACTCCGTTTGACGGCTTGGAGGTTGAACGCCGGATACTAGCCCGGAAGGGTATTCCAGAGGAACTTATCCCCACTCTTATTCAGGCCAGGAAGGGAGTGACGTCTAAACATGACCACCGTATTTGGAGAAAATACGTGTCTTGGTGTGAATCCAGGAAGGTTCCTACGGAAGACTTTCAGCTAGTACGTTTTCTCCATTTTCTACAAGTCGGTATGGATGCGGCCTTAAGTGTGCTCAATTAAAGTTCAAATTTCAGCCTTATCGGTTTTCTTCCAAAAACAATTGGGGTCTGGGACTCAGGGTCGACAGCACAAAGGTCGACACACTTTAGGTCGACGCCAATTGGTCGACACACCTTAGGTCGACATGGACAATAGGTCGACATGGCCAAAAGGTCGACAGGAACAAGGTCGACATGGAAAAAGGTCGACATGAGTTTTTAATGTTGTTTTTTTGGTGTCGTTTTCTTCGTAGAGTGACCAGGAACCCCAATTAGTGCACCGCGTCCCCTCGCATGGCTCGCTTCGCTCGCCATGCTTCGGGCATGGTGCCTTCGCTCCGCTACCGCTTCGCTCGGCACACTTTACCGTTCCAATCGTAGTCCACGTGGATCGTTAAGTATGAAAAGGTTAAAAAAAATGAAAAAAATCGTGAAAAACTCATGTCGACCTTTTTCCATGTCGACCTTGTTCCTGTCGACCTTTTGGCCATGTCGACCTTTTGCCCATGTCGACCTAAGGTGTGTCGACCAATTGGCGTCGACCTAAAGTGTGTCGACCTTTGTGCTGTCGACCTGGAGTCCGGATACCAAACAATTGGCCTCTCTTCCAGAAGTTCAGACCTTCGTGAAAGGAGTGTTGCACATCCAACCTCCCTTTGTGCCCCCTGTGGCACCGTGGGATCTTAACGTGGTGTTGCAATTCCTGCAATCTCATTGGTTTGAACCTTTGCAGAAGGTAGAGTTAAAATTTCTTACTTGGAAACTGGTCATGCTGTTGGCCTTGGCATCCGCAAGGTGGGTGTCTGAATTGGCAGCCTTGTCTCACAAGACCCCTTATTTGATCTTTCATGAAGATAGAGCAGAATTGAGGACTCGTCAGCAGTTTCTGCCGAAAGTGGTTTCGACGTTACACTTGAACCAACCTATTTTGGTGCCAGTGGCTACTGACGCCTTGCTGGAATTAAAGTTT
Source organism: Pseudophryne corroboree (assembly GCF_028390025.1). NCBI lineage: Eukaryota > Metazoa > Chordata > Amphibia > Anura > Myobatrachidae > Pseudophryne > Pseudophryne corroboree. The sequence continues at coordinate 423,196 of NW_026967523.1, read as the reverse complement.
CTCGATGTAGTAAGAGATTTGAAAATTTATGTCGCCAGAATGGCTCAGTTTAGAAAAACGGAGGCTCTGTTTGTCCTGTATGCTCACAATAAAATTGGGGCTCCTGCTTCCAAGCAGACTATTGCGCGCTGGATCTGACCTACGATTCAGCAGGCTCATTCTATGGCTGGATTGCCGTTACCGAAATCGGTAAAGGCCCATTCTACCAGAAAGGTGGGCTCGTCCTGGGCTGCTGCCCGGGGGGTCTCGGCATTGCAACTTTGCTGAGCAGCTACTTGGTCAGGTTCAAACACCTTTGCGAAGTTCTACAAGTTTGATACCCTGGCTAATGAGGACCTCATGTTTGGTCATTCGGTGCTGCAGAGTCATCCGCACTCTCCCGCCCGTTCTAGTGCTTTGGTATAACCCCATGGTTCTTGATGTGACCCCAGCATCCTCTAGGACGTATGAGAAAATAGGATTTTAATACCTACCGGTAAATCCTTTTCTCTTAGTCCGTAGAGGATGCTGGGCGCCCGTCCCAGTGCGTACTGTATCTGCAGTTTTTAGTTGTGGTTACACACATGTTGTGTTACGTTTATAGTCGGTCTGTTGCTGATGATGTTCATGCCGTTGACTTGCGTTGTGTTAAATGCCATGTTGCACGGCGTGCTTGAGGTGTGAGCTGGTATGTATCTCACCTTAGTTTAACAATAAATCCTTTTGCTTGAAATGTCCGTCTCTCTGGGCACAGTTCCTATAACTGGAGTCTGGAGGAGGGGCATAGAGAGAGGAGTCCGTTCACACCCCTTTGAAAGTCTTAAAGTGCCCATGTCTCCTGTGGATCCCATCTATACCCCATGGTTCTTGATGTGACCCCAGCATCCTCTACGGACTAAGAGAAAAGGATTTACCGGTGGGTATTAAAATCCTATTTTGTGGGTAATTTAGGAAGAACGTCTGTCTGATATAAAGGCAGAAGATATAGAGGGAGAAGAAGAGACGTATGTGACTGATATAAAGGCAGAAGATATAGAGGGAGAAGAAGAGACGTATGTGACTGATAAAAAGGCAGAAGATATAGAGGGAGAAGAAGAGACGTATATGACTGATATGAAGGCAGAAGATACAGAGGGAGAAGATGAGACGTATGTGACTGATATGAAGGCAGAAGATATAGAGGGAGAAGAAGAGACGTATGTGAGGGGTAATCAGCAGTGTAAGGAGGAGGAGATCCCTACAGATATCAGCACATGTGAGTAATAAACACTTATTACAGAAGTCACATATTCTCCTTGCTCAGTCACTACAGCAATCTCTTATCCTACACCCTCCTCCGCCATCAGCCCTGTTCTCAGTTGGGAGACTCTAACACAAGGCTATCCATGACAAATATCACATGTAGAGAGTTATTACACACAACACTATAATGTTATGAAAAGTAACAAGCAGAAGTTTATTATTAGTGATTATATATAAATGTGTGTATATAATATAATTAGTATTGTTTTTTGTGGAGTGCCTAATTTATGTGCATTTTGTTAGATTATGCAGGTATGAAATATTTCCTGCTATACAGTAGACCTGAGCTCACCAAATACAATTCGTATAAGATTCAGAAATAAAATGAAATTTGAATCTAGAACTTCAAGTAAAACAGATTAAAAGCTTATCACAAGTACATATCTGTTTAATCATAAGACAAGCATTTTGCACTTGTTGTTACCCTTGCATGGGCGGGCTTGTTCTTATCCACTCCAATTCACTCTAAATCACCCAACGCGTTTCTTCAATAGTGACTTCTTCAGGGGTGTTTTCTGTTAAAGGCTTTATCCTCAAATATCAGTTGTGTAGACCTGAAATAATTGTGTAACCTTCAGACAGTAATTGTGGACTTATTCATGATGAACACATTCCTAATTACTTGTGAATAATAGTTCCTGCTCTGTGCAGTTCTGAGGTTATGACTTTAGGGAATGTAATGGCCAGATCCAATATTGCTCCATCTAAGGTCTCCCAGTAGCCTTACTACATACATAAATGTGTCTTGCACTCACTATATTAACTAACAATAATAAACAGTGGAGTATAGTGCTATGATTCCAGTACTCCTGACCGGAATGGTCCAATAAATTTGGGTCCCAATCTAGCTGAGGTTTGTCGAAGTCTAATGTTACGAGTCGACAACCATACCCTGTCTCCCACCTTAAAAGTGCAAGTACGTCGGAGCCTGTCAGAATTTTTTTTCTCTCGAAATGCCGCTTTTCTGAGAGCAAGGTGCACTTTTTTCCAAATGACTCTGAGATGAGAGGTTAAGGTTAGCGAGGAAACAGAAGAATGTTGAAAAAAAGAATTAGCTCTGGGGTGAAAACCAAAAACTGAAAAAAATGGAGACACATTAGTGGAGGAATGACAAGAAATATTGTATGCAAACTCCGCCAAAGGAAGAAACTCGGACCAATCATTCTGGAGTTTGGCTGAGTACAAACGCAAATACTGTTTTAATGATTGATTAACTCGCTCGGTCTGCCCGTTGGATTGGGGATGGTAGCCGGATGTTAAAGACAATTTCATCTTTAATGAGGCACAAAAAGACTTCCAGAATTGTGCAATGAATTGTGGACCCCGATCAGAAACAATATCAGTGGGCAACCCATGAAGTCTGAAAACATGGCGGAGAAACAAAACAACCAATCCCTGGGCAGATGGCAGTCGGGGAAGAGCAATGAAATGGGCCATCTTGCTAAAATGGTCCACCACCACCACCCATATGACTCGGAGTCCGGCTGACAGAGGGAGGTCTACCACAAAATCCATGGAAATATGAGACCATGGCCTGAGAGGAACATTTAAGGGCATAAGTTGCCCGATAGGCAAGGAACGGGGAACCTTATGCTGTGCACAGACCTGACAAGAAAAAACAAACTCCTTAATGTCTTTAGAAAGACCAGGCCACCATACTGAGCGGGAGACTAATTCCAAAGTTTTAGAGATCCCCGGCTGCCCGGCAACTTTGCTATCATGAAACTCAGTCAAAACAGTAGCTCTCAAAAACTCAGGGACGTAAAGACGACCAGCAGGAGTATTTCCAGGAGCTTGATGTTGAAGCTGCTTTAACTGGGTAAATAAATCTTGTGTGAGGCCTGCCCAAATGACTGAAGACGGAAGTATGGGAGTAACAGGACTGTTATTATGAACTGGAAGAAAACTGCGTGACATGGCATCCGCCTTGGTATTCTTGGAACCTGGCCTAAAAGTGATAATAAACTTGAAACGAGTAAAAAATAAAGCCCAACGAGCCTGCCGGACATTCAGCCGCTTAGCTGATTCGATGTACTGAAGATTTTTGTGGTCAGTCAATACTGAAATGGTATGTGTTGCTCCCTCAAGCCAATGCCTCCACTCCTCGAAAGCCCATTTAATAGCCAGTAACTCCCGGTTACCAACATCGTAGTTGGATTCAGCGGATGAGAATTTCCTGGACATAAAGGCACAAGGATGTAGTTCCAGAGAGTCCGGATCCTTCTGAGATAGGATAGCCCCCACTCCAACCTCCGAGGCATCAACCTCAACAATGAAGGGCAATTCTGGGTTGGGATGTCTGAGGACTGGAGCTGAGACAAAAGCTTGTTTCAAGGCCTGAAAGGATAACTCAGCTTCACGTGACCAGTTGGTAGGATCCGCTCCCTTCTTAGTCAGTGCCACAATGGGAGCAACCAGGTCGGAAAAAGAATGAATAAATCTTCTATAATAATTCGCAAACCCTAAAAAGCGCTGAATTGCTTTTAAGTTGGTGGGTTGCGCCCAACTAAGGATGGCTTGGAGCTTCTTAGGTTCCATGCAGAATCCCCGATGGGAAATAATGTACACTAAAAAGGATACCTCCGTGACATGAAACTCACACTTCTCCAGCTTGGCATATAGATGATTTTCACGTAATTTTTGAAGAACCTGACGCACCTGGGTAACATGTTGTTCAATTGAGTCAGAATAGATCAGGATGTCGTCTAAGTAAACGACCACGAATCTTCCTAGAAAATCACGGAGCACATCGTTAATGAGATCCTGGAAAACTGCCGGAGCATTAGACAAGCCGAACAGCATCACCAGATACTCGTAGTGACCCGACTGAGTACTGAAAGCCGTCTTCCACTCATCTCCAGACTTGATTCGGATGAGGTTATACGCTCCCCTCAGGTCAATTTTAGAAAAAATCACAGCCGAACGCAGCTGATCAAAGAGGACAGAAATCAGCGGCAGAGGATACGTATTTTTAACTGAGATCTTATTCAGGGCTCTACAGTCAATGCAAGGTCTGAGTGATCCATCTTTTTTCTCCACAAAGAAGAAGCCTGCACTTAAAGGGGATTTAGATGGCCTGATAAATCCTTTCCCTAGGCTCTCCTTAACATACTCATTCATGGCCGCAGTTTCTGGCCCGGATAATGCATATAACCTTCCCTTTGGCAATGTGGCACCAGGAATTAGCTCAATAGCACAATCATAAGGCCGATGGGGAGGCAGAATGTCCGCATTGCCCTTGGAAAACACATCAACAAAGTCCTGGTATTCCACGGGAATGAATTCGGGAATGGCAGCAGCTATTCTGACGGGAAACGTAATACATTCCTTATTACAGATGGTACCCCATTGTGAAATCTCCCCCGACTGCCAATCAATGATGGGATTATGAAAGGCCAGCCAAGGGTGACCCAGAACCACTGGAAATGCTGGGCAATGGGTAAGGAAAAACTCAATCTTTTCGGAATGAAGAGCTCCTACCGTAAGTAGTACAGGGGGTGTACAGAGGGAAATTAACCCCATTGGACAAGGGACTCCCATCTAAACCATGCATGGTGATACACCTACCCAAGGCTAACTGAGGAATACCTAAGGCCTTGGCCCACGTTAAGTCCATAAAGTTCCCTGCAGCTCCACTGTCAACAAAAGCCGACACCGAAGAACTGAGGCTGCCAAAGGAAACTTTAGCTGGGACTAAAAGGGAGTTATTCGAGGAGATAAGCTGCAGACCAAAGTGAACCCCCTCACAATTCGCTTGGTCGAGGCGTTTTCCTGACTTGTTCGGACAATTACGGGCAAAATGTCCCTTACCCCCACAGTACAAACAAAGACCAGAGTTTTGCCTTCTGGCTCTTTCTTCTGGAGACAGCCGGGAGAGACCCATCTGCATGGGCTCCTCTACGTCCTCAGGAATGGAAAATACACATGGAGTAGACCTGACAGGTGCTCCTTTTTCAGCCCTCCGCTCTCTGAGACGACGATCAATCTTAATAGAAAGCTCCATGAGTTTATCGAGAAACTCAGGAGCGGGATACTGAAGGAGACTGTCTTTTATAGACTCTGATAAGCCGAGGCGAAACTGACTGCGCAGGGCTGGGTCATTCCAGCCACAGTCGTTCGACCAACGGCGAAACTCTGTACAAAAAACCTCTGCAGGATTTCTACCCTGTCTGAGAGCGCGTAACTGACTCTCAGCGGATGCCTCTCTATCAGGGTCATCATACAAATCCTAAAGACCCAAAAAAGGCGTCTACTGACAACAACGCCGGATCCTCTGCTTTTAAACCGAATGCCCAGGTCTGAGGATCCCCCTGGAGCAAATAAATAATAATTCCGACCCGCTGAGATTCAGTACCTGAAGAGATCGGTCTTAAACGAAAATAAAGTTTACGGGATTCTTTAAAATTAAAAAACTCCTTCCTATCACCAGAAAAACGGTCAGGCAAGTGCATTTTTGGTTCAGGGACTACCCTCGAGGAAGTTCGTAAAAGATCTTCCTGCGACTTCACCCGAAGGGAAAGATCCTGAACCATCTGAGTAAGTTCTTGAATCTGGCTAACTAGGAGCTGACCAGGATTTGGCCCTAAACCTGTGGGATTCATGAGGCCGATAACTGTTACAAAACTGAATAAGGAAAAAATTAAACCCTGTTTAATTTTAAGTTTTGGTAGGGCCGGTAATAATGTTATGATTCCAGTACTCCTGACCGGAGGAGATCTCATGGCAATGGCCAGAGTACTGGAAGGGAATGCTGGTTACGGGAGCTGGAAAGACTAGTTGCCCCTGGCGCCCTAACTCTATTGTCTCACCCGTGCTATCGGAAATCCCTTGCGAGACTATGGTTTCTTGAGCCCCCGGCAGCCACGTTTGAAAGGCGGATTTATGTCTGCCCAACTCCGGTGCCCCCCGGTCTTAGTGAGAGACAAAGGGAAATCCGAGGCAGGATGATGACAAGAGGACCTCTGACTGACAACAGGCCAGGGGCAACAAGCTAAATAACCAAACCAGAAGTATGCGCGGAAAAACCGCCAAATAAAAGGACAACCAAAATCCACTAGTCCGTTACTCCTACCCAGCACCGCTGGATACCAGAGTGGATCTGTGGGAGCGGAATCCTCCGCAAAAGCTCCGAAACACAAATAATAAGTAATAAAGCGGCCAAGCCGCAACACACTGCTACGCCGCGACTCACGAACACCACTGGATGTTTAAAGGTGCTCAGTCAGGACTCCAGGAACAGATGACGACTTCCGAGTACAGGACAACTGAGGACAGGAACGACCGGGTACAGCAGGACTGGAAACACTCTCAGCAAACAGATACAGCATGCAGGAAGCTATTACCGGCGTCTGTGAGAAGCCCTGGGAGTGTATTAAACAGGGAGTCCTCCAATCAGCTGTTAAGAGGCTGATTGGACTAAATGCCGTGCAGCTGCCTTGCTGCACGGCCAGGAAACATGTGCCCTACTAATTTACATGGACCCAGCAACGGGGAACGCGGTCCGCCAGTGGCGTCCCTGTTGCTAGGGTCCGTGCGGCTCCGTGCGCCCGGCGTCTAGCGTTGCCAGGGACCCGGCGGCTGTACGCGCACGGCGTCCCTGGTTGCTAGGTGCCGGGCCGCACCGACGAGCGGCCCCCGGCGCCTAACAATGACGGTCCGGTTTCTACAAGCGCACGGGTGGCTCATCAACTGTACGAAATCCTCCCTAGTCCCTGCTCAGAGCATGGTGCACCTGGTAGCATTGTTGGACACTCACAACCAGAGGTGGTTGTTGTCTCAGGAGAAAGTCCTGAAGATTCAGGACGGGATTCGTTGCTTCCTTTCTCGTCAGCAATGCAGGTGCTGTGCCTAATGGTATCAGCATTCGACATGGTGGAGTATGCTCCATTTCATTCTCGCCCCCTCCAGAGGCTGATTCTGGCCAAGTGGGACGGCCTGGCTCACCGGATCAGATCTCAAATGATCCTCTTGACTCCGAAGGTCCGTCTGTCGCTACACTGGTGGCTCCGGGACCAACAATTGTGCAGGGGTCGTCCCTTCTGGATATCCAACTGGGTCTTGTTGACGACAGATGCCAGTCTAAGAGGTTGGGGCGCGGTGCTGGAGCAACACTCCCTTCAGGGTCGGTGGACCAAGGAGGAATCTCTCCTCTCGATCAACATTCTGGAATTGTGGGCGGTCTTCAATGCGTTGAACCTGGCCCAGCATTTAATTCAGAACCGCCCTGTTCAAGTACAGTCGAACAACGCCACCACAGTGTCACAACTGAGGCCTGGAGAACGTGACTGGGAGCCTCAGTTGTAGGGGCTGACGGGAACTTAAATTTAGGAGGAGCTATGTGACTCCTGGACATGCATATTGACAGTAGCAAAGAATGCCCAAGGGCGTGAGCACGACAACTGGGAATTCCTTAAGTGCTTTTATTAAATATAAAGTCAAGTAATGTGCAAAAGAATATTAGAAAGATACTTAGGTGCACAATTGGTGGAGACCAGTAACCTGGAATATGGAGAAAAGTCCTGTAAACAATAAATGAAGCTGGGGTTCGCTGGAAGATGGTAAATGAAGCTGGAGTGCGCTGGTAACTGGGGAATGAAGGATGGTTGCCGAAAAGCCAAAGTTCAAACACAGGAATCAAAGGAGACTGTAGAGGGTTAACACTGGAGTGTCGGGTTACACTGCAGAGTGTAATCACCAGGGGAGTCAGGCTGAACCACAGAATGGATTTGCAGGAGAAAGTCTGTAGTGAAGCTTGCAGGCTGGAATCACTGATGACAATGGAAGCACTGACATCTATCTGGTCCAGACACAGGATACTTATACCTGCAGCTATGCAGGCATTGGCTGGGCAATTATGCAGATTTCAGAGCCAGTAGATTGGAGGAACTGGAACATGTGATTGCATTCAACATGGCTGCGCCCATGCTGGAAGTAAGATGGAAAACCTGGTTTGGAACACAATGTGGAAACATAGTAGTAATGGCGGCGGAGGGCGTACAAGCAGAAGGGAGATAGTATCTCAGTACTCGGATCGTGACAGTACCCCCCCTTTTAGGAGTGGCCCCAGGACACTTCTTAAATTTACCTGGCCATCTGGAATGGAACTTCTGGATGAATACTTGTGCCAACTTGGAAGTGGGGAATCCATGACAGAATCCATTGAGGAATGAACCCACGGACGATGAGGAACAGACAAGGAAACCAGTTGCCTAGTGGGTGACTGGCGGGATACTTTGTGCTGGGCAGATTTTGGGCAGGAGGCCCCAAGTTCAGCAATGTCCTTTTTTAGGGTCGGCCACCAATTTGACCTGGAAACGAATTTTAAGGTCTTGCGTATGCCCGCGTGTCCGGCAAAGCGAGAGGAATGTGCACGATGCAAGAGCTTCCTCCTGAAAGCCGGCTTCACTAAATTTTTCCCTGGTGGGGCCATAGAGTCCATCCTCACTGCGGAGAACGCCACTGGATCAACAATACAATGCTTGACAGTAGACTCAGACTCATTTTCTTGCTCCCGGGAAGCAGGAAATGGCATCAGCCTTGTGATTCGGTGACCCTGGACAAAACTGTAGTTTGGAGACTTGGCACGAAGGAGATGGGACATCAGAAGACTTGTAGGAGGATATGCGAACTGGAACCTCTTTTTGGAGACAGGTCTCTGAGCAGGAAGGACCCCATGCCAGGATACGGGTCGACTTCCAATCCACTTGAGGATTATGCAGACGTAGCCATGGAAGGCCTAGGACCACAGGATGGGTGGCCCTGGGGATAACCTGGAAAGAAATCAATTCTGTATGCTGATCCCCTACCTTCAGACGGATAGGTAGAGTCTTGGAGGTAATCACCGCATCAGGAATCCTACTGCCGTCCACGGCAGTTAGAGATATCGGTGATGACAGTCTTTCAGTGGGTAGAGACCACTGCTTAACGAACCTCTCTGTAATAAAGTGTCCGGCTGCTCCAGAATCCAATAAGGCAGTAAGATTCTTAGTACGCTGAGCCACCTGCAGAGAAACGGAGAGATTGCAGTTACTTGGAAATGGAGAGAAATTCGTCACTCCTAGCTGGTCTTCTCTTTGGTGGGCTAGGACTTGAGGTTGTCCCGGACGCTTGGGACAGGACTTGATAACATGAGAAGATTCAGCACAATACAAACGGAGACGCTCAGCAAGACGTCTACTACGCTCTGCCTGAGATAAACGAGAGCGACCTATCTGCATAGGTTCCTCCCTAGACGGAGATGGCTGACGAGGAATGGAAACAGTAGGAATCCTGGGAAATGTGGATCTTCCTCGTTCAACAGCCCTTTCACGGAATCGTAAATCGACCTTAGTGCAGAGGGAAATTAGCTTGTTTAATGTTAAAGGCAAGTCTCTAGCAGCGAGCTCATCTTTGATACGCTCTGATTGCCCTCCCCAGAAGGCTGCATAAAGAGCGTCATCATTCCAGGAGACCTCAGATGCCAAGGTCTGGAATTACACCAAATACTGACTGACAGTTCGCGTCCCCTGACGCAGTCGAAGGATCTCTGAAGAAGCTGATGTCACTCGACCTGGCTCATTGAAAATTCGTCTGAACGTTGCCACGAAGTTAGCATAGGATGACAACAGGGTATCAGACCTTTCCCATATAGGTGAGGCCCAGTCTAGAGCGGCACCACTGAGTAGAGAAATTAGGTATGCCACCTTAATGCGGTCAGTAGGGAAACTGCTGTTCCAAGACTTACCACGGCTGCGTTTGACGGCATGGCGGTTGAACGCCGGATCCTAGCAGAAAAAGGCATTCTGGATGAGGTCATTCCTACGCTGATAGAGGCTAGGAAGGATGTGACTGCTCAACATTATCACCGTATATGGCGAAAATATGTGGCTTGGTGTGAGGCCAGGAATGCCACTACGGAGGAATTCCAGCTGGGCCGTTTCCTTCACTTCCTACAGTCGGGAGTGACTTTGGGCCTTAAATTGGGTTCCATTAAGGTTCAGATTACGGCCTTATCCATTTTCTTTCAAAAAGAACTGGCTTCTCTGCCTGAAGTTCAGACATTTGTAAAGGGAGTGCTGCATATTCAGCCCCCTTTTGTGCCTCCAGTGGCACCTTGGGATCTTAACGTGGTGTTGAGTTTCCTGAAATCACACTGGCTTGAACCACTCAAAACGGTGGATGTAAAATATCTCACGTGGAAGGTGGTCATGCTATTAGCCTTGGCTTCGGCTAGGCGTGTGTCAGAATTGGCGGCTTTGTCACATAAAAGCCCTTATCTGGTTTTCCATGCGGATAGAGCAGAATTGCAGACCCGCCCACAATTTCCTGCCGAAAGTGGTTTCATCCTTTCATATTAACCAACCTATTGTGGTGCCTGTGGCTACTACTGACTTGGAGGATTCTGAGTCACTAGATGTGGTCAGGGCTTTAAAGGTTTATGTAGCCAGAACAGCTAAGGTCAGGAAAACAGAATCTTTGTTTATCCTGTATGCTTCCAACAAGCTTGGGGCGCCTGCTTCAAAGCAAACTATTTCTCGCTGGATCTGTAACACGATTCAGCAGGCTCATTCTGCGGCTGGGTTGCCGCTGCCTAAATCAGTTAAGGCCCATTCTTGGGCGGCTGCCCGAGGAGTCCCGGCATTACAGCTTTGCCGAGTGGCTACTTGGTCAGGTTCAAACACCTTTGCAAAATTCTACAAGTTTGATCCCCGGGCTGAGGAGGACCCTGTGTTTGCTCATTCTGTGCTGCAGAGTCATCCGCACTCTCCCGCCCGTTTGGGAGCTTTAGTATAATCCCCATGGTCCTTACGGAGTCCCCAGCATCCACCAGGATGTTAGAGAAAATAAGATTTTACTTACCGGTAAATCTATTTCTCGTAGTCCGTAGTGGATCCTGGGCACCCATCCCAAGTGCGGACTTCTTCTGCAATGCTTGCATATATTTATTACTTAAATAAGGGTTATGTTATAGTTGCATCAGAGTTTATCTGATGCTCTGTGATTGTTCATACTGTTAACTGGGTAAAGTTATCACAAGTTATACGGTGTGATTGGTGTGGCAGGTATGAGTCTTACCCTGCATTCCCAAAATCCTTTCCTTGTACTATCAGCTCTTCCGGGCACAGTTTCTCAGTTTCTCTAACTGAGGTCTGGAGGAGGGGCATAGAGGGAGGAGCCAGAGCACACCAGAATCTAAATTCTTTCTTGAGGTGCCCATGTCTCCTGCGGAGCCCGTCTTCCCCATGGTCCTTACGGAGTCCCCAGCATCCACTACGGACTACGAGAAATAGATTTACCGGTAAGTAAAATCTTATTTTCGCTCAACCCCTATTAATTTGGCCGACCAGATGACTATCCTTTCGAAATCAGTGCTTCCTAAATTGACGTCTGATCAGAGAGAAGCACTTGCTGGCCCAATAACTATGGATGAAATCAATAAAACCATATCTAACCTTCCTCATGGAAAGTCTCCGGGACATGATGGTCTGTCGGGCGACTATTACTGAATTTTACAAGCCCACATTGCCCCGACCTTGCTAGAATTATTTAGGTCTATACACGAAAAGGGAGCTCCCTACTCCTCTTTCAATGATGCTTTAATGACCCTACTCCCTAAGCCAGACAAGGATCTGAGTTTGTTGACGTCTTACAGACCTATAAGCCTGTTAAATGTCGATTACAAATTGGTGGCCAAAATCATGGCAACGCGCCTTCAGGCTATACTGCCATCAATCCTCTCGGACCATCAAATGGGATTCGTACAGGGACGTCATGCAGTTAGAGCCATTAGTACGGCAATAGCGGCTGTTGTGGCGGCTCAACGCCTGGCACCCACTCAAAATATATTGGTCAGCTTAGACATCCATAGGGCCTTTGACTCTATACTCTGGCCGCACCTCTATACTGTGTTAGAAAAAAGAGGCTTTGATGATAGTTTTGTAAATTTTATAAAATATATCTACCACGATCCGAATACTTCCCTACTGGTTAACGGCCTTTTAAGCCCAAGCTTTACACTAGAAAGAGGCACCCGTCAAGGTTGCCCATTATCACCCCTCCTATTCAACATAGCACTGGATCCCTTACTACGCACTCTTCAGCAATGGCACGCCTTTCAGGGTATTAGAGTTGGGTGCAGAGAAATAAAGATCTCTGCATTTGCAGACAATATTTTGTTGTATGTATCCAACCCGGAACACTCCTGTGACGACATGTGATGACACAGCTGGCGCGTCGTGTCGCTCAGTGGTAAAAGACACGTGGTTACTTTCCTAGCCCTGGTCCTACACATGGACTTCACCAATTGCCAATATGTTATTAGTTATATGTTAGGCAATATTGTATTATATTGTATGATATTATTGTTACAAGGGTACTGTTATGTTTTCAATGTATATATATGAATGTATTGGTTATTCTGCTATAGTTTGTAAAATAATGTTTCCCCATGTGACGATCAGATAACCTGTGTATTTGCTGTTGTGTAGATACAGCCAGTCTCAGATGTCAGGCCATACACCCCCCTCATTCTTCCCCACACAATGGATTCCAGGCCACACAATCAGATTAAGTAAGGTTACTTTAGTTAACATCTATTGTGGCCTAGGGGACATGCCTGGGCATGTGAAAGTAGTTCTGTGGGTGTCGCCTTATTGTAGAAAAGACAAAGGGTTTTGATAATAGCAAACAGGGGCGGTGAGAGAGATCTGAGACAGAAGGTGAGAGAGTGGCAGGAGACTGACTAAGAAGTAATGTTCTGTCAGGCGCTCCAGGAGGGAATTGTCGTGAAGAATTGGATCACAGAAGTGTGCTGAGCTGTGTTATAACCTATTCTGTTAATAAACCACTGTTGGTTTTTCATCTACCACCGTGACTGAGTGATTTTGAACCCAATATCCTCACAACTCCCTATATCAAATATTACACACAATTCATTTATATAGTTCCATATCCGGCCTGCAACTTAACATGGACAAGTCTGTGGCAATGCTCCTTAGGGGTACACTAACTCAACCTCGCTGGGCCTCCCATTTGTCTCTGCAATGGCCCAGAACATTTATCCCTTACTTGGGAATAATTTTACCCCGAAATCCGGTCAATTTATACCAATTTAATATTAAAAAGGTAATACATACACTTATGGAAGATGTGAGACGTTGGGAACGCCTGCCACCCTCTTTCCTGGGGCGAGCAGATCTCTTAAAAATGGTAGCAATACCTAGAATATTATACCCACTACAAAACCTTCCAGTACTTTTGACTAAAGCAGATACGGTTCACTTGAACGCTTTGATTAGAAAATTTTATATGGAAGGGAGGGCGCGCACACATAGCCTTACGGAAGTTATATCAACCAAAAACGAATGGCGGCATCAACTTCCCTTATGTCACTGGGTATAATCACTCAGCTCTCTTGCGACATTTAAGAGACTGGCTACAGGGGACATCGATTTATACTGATGTCTCTCTGGAACAGGAATTTTTGAGGGACACTGCATTAATAAGGTTGTTACATCAACATGATCAGGAAGTGGAGGAACATATCAAATTGAATCCTTTGCTTTGGACAACGCGGAGGCTTTGGCACATCCTGCGTCACAAGGCTGGACTCAATGGTTTCTATTCTTTACATCTGCCCCTGGTCAAAAATCCTCAATTCCTAGACGGCATGGCTGCTCATCCCTTCACCCTATGGAGACTCGCGGGAATAGAGAATATTGGGTCTCTAGTGTCGGGGGAGAAACGCCCTCTCACCTTTACAGAACTGTCTACTAAATATGCCATGGTTAGGCCATATCCTCTGGCCTTCCTGCAGACACGCTTTTATGTAAGCCACGTCCTACAGCATTTTTCTGACAAAGATTGGGATAGCCCCCTAGACGTCCTCTTGAAAAATACAGTCCCTCAACGTAAAGCTATCCCGATCCATTATACTTTTCTCAGATATTATGGATCATACTAAAGTGTCGGGAGGAGTGTCGGGGTGGTTGTCCCACTTCCCTGAACTAACAATCCAAGATTTGGAAAAGGCCCTTCTGTATTCTCGCAGAACTCTCCCTTCTAGCATGTATACTGAGCTATTCTTAAACATATTCCATAATGCATATCTTTCCCCGCTACGTGGATTTCATATAGGAACCTGTGCGACTCATAACTGTCCCAGGTGTCATCGGGAGGGGGCGGATAACTACCCATGCCTGTGGGCTTGCCCTATCATAAAATATTTCTGGCACTTAATACGCAGATATGCTGAATTAAAATTTACAAATTATGTCCCATTTACCCCGGAGTGGGCAATTTTTGGAATGGGTAATCCTATGCTTCGAATAACCCCGGGTAGTAAGAAATTACTACTGGCCATAAGCGCAGCGGGTAAAAAAAAAACTATATTGCAGAGTTGGCTTGATAATTCACCCCCTCAGTTGCCATTGTTTTTTTAATAAACTATACTTTCTGTTTCGAATGGACTGGATGGAGACACTCCTGCATATTGAAAGGGAAGTGGAGCGTTTTTTTTCACTCTGGGAGTCGTACATAGACACGCTCCCACTTACCACTAGAAATCAGATTCATTATAGTCTTAAGGACACCACATGGTATCTTACCAGGCTGATAACCCATGATCCTCCGATAGCCTTGGCGTAGGGAGGGGGAGGGGGACACCTACTCTTGCATATTGGCCGTTGTTGAGGTTCAGGACTCGCAGTATTATTTGTGTTTGTATGTTCAGAAATTATTTTTGGGACATTGCTGTTGACGATTCCTGATTTATACTGATATACAATACGCTTTCCTCGACACCAAGAGATGTACACCTTGAACATTTAATGTTATACTCAGATTTACTTATTTGTATGACTGACTGTTTCCACTATAACGAGAATTTGCATCAATGTACGATATCTGCTCTGTCCACATTTTGCAACTGGACGTATCAAATCAACATTGTAACTATTGTGGTATGTTTGTATCACTTCTTTGTTGCCGCAATAAAAAAAGATTTAAAAAAAAAATATATATAAGATTGTGTGCACCACCATAGGGCATTTCGAATTCTTTCTTCTTTTTTCTCCTGAAAACTATAGGTCAGTAAGACAATACAAAAGGAAACTATAGGTCAGTAAGACAATACAGTAGGAAACTATAGGTCAGTAATTCAATACAGTAGGAAACTATAGGTCAGTAAGACAATACAGTAGGAAACTAGGTCAGTAAAAGAATACAAAAGGAAACTAGGTAAGTAAGACAATACAGTAAGAAACTATAGGTCAGTAAGACAATACAGTAGGAAACTGAAGGTCAGTAAGGCGATACAGTAGGAAACTATAGGTCAGTAAGACAATACAGTAGGAAACTGAAGGTCAGTAAGACAATACAGTAGGAAAGTATAGGTCAGTAAGACAAGACAGTAGGAAACTATAGACCAGTAAGACAATACAGTAGGAAACTAGGTCAGTAAAAGAATACAAAAGGAAACTAGGTAAGTAAGACAATACAGTAAGAAACTATAGGTCAGTAAGACAATACAGTAGGAATCTGAAGGTCAGTAAGACAATACAGTAGCAAACTGATGGTCAGTAAGACAATAGTAGGAAACTGAAGGTCAGTAAGACAATACAGTAGGAAAGTATAGGTCAGTAAGACAATACAGTAGGAAACTATAGGTCAGTAGGAAAATACAGTAGGAAACTAGGTCAGTAAAAGAATACAGAAGGAAACTCTAGGTAAGTAAGACAATATGGAAGGAAACTATAGGTCAGTAAGATAATACATTAGGAAACTAGGTCAATACGACAATATAGTAAGAAACTATAGGTCAGAAACACAATACAGTAGGAAACCTTTAAAAAGCCTTTTTATACGAGTTCCTCCGAACACCGCACAACTGCTCAGTGCGCAGACATTTGTGCGCAAAATAAAAAAACTTGCAGTAAAACCTATGGAGGATTTTCACCACTATTTGCGGCTAAATGGATAGGGAATTTTTTGCAATGAACTGAATCCCCCCCATAAAGTTTTTATACATACAGTATGATGTTACATTGAGATTACCGCTGGAGGAAACTCTGCCACAATATAATTGAATGTAATTTAGCCCGTCCTCGTATGGGTGTAATATATTAATATATTCTTACTGAACAGGATTACCAGCACTGAATCAATTAACACCCAATATAATATACATGCCGCTGTTTAACTACAAATACACTTGTTTTTTAATTACTTTATTCACTTTTATACATTTACCTTTGTGTTTTATATATCACTGATTTATCTTACATACTTTACTGTACTTAATAAAGGTTATATATTATTTATTAGTGCGCAAACAGGACAGCACTTTCTCTTCTTTGCTGTTTTATTATTGCAAAGCCCATGTCACCTCTAGTAATCCCACATGAGCGTCCATGTCACCTCTAGTAATCCCACATGAACGTCCATGTCACCTCTAGTAATCCCACATGAACGTCCATGTCACCTCTAGTAATCCCACATGAGCGTCCATGTCACCTCTAGTAATCCCACATGAGCGTCCATTTCACCTCTAGTAATCCAACATGAGCGTCCGTGTCACCTCTAGTAATCCCGCATGATTGTCCGTGTCACCTCTTGTAATCCCACATGACTGTCCATGTCACCTCTAGTAATCCCACGTGATTGTCCATGTCACCTCTAGTAATCCCACATGATTGTCCGTGTCACCTCTAGTAATCCCACATGAGCGTCCATGTCACCTCTAGTATTCCCACATGACTCTCCATGTCACCTCTTGTAATCCCACATGATTGTCCGTGTCACCTCTTGTAATCCCACATGACTGTCCATGTCACCTCTAGTAATCCCACGTGATTGTCCATGTCACCTCTAGTAATCCCACATGATTGTCCGTGTCACCTCTAGTAATCCCACATGAGCGTCCATGTCACCTCTAGTATTCCCACATGACTGTCCATGTCACCTCTAGTAATCCCACATGACAGTCCATGTCACCTCTAGTAATCCCACATGACAGTCCATGTCACCTCTAGTAATCCCACATGACAGTCCATGTCACCTCTAGTAATCCCACATGAGCGTCCATGTCACCTCTAGTAATCCCACATGAGCGTCCATGTCACCTCTAGTAATCCCACATGAGCGTCCATGTCACCTCTAGTCATCCCACATGAGCGTCCATGTCACCTCTAGTCATCCCACATGAGCGTCCATGTCACCTCTAGTCATCCCACATGAGCGTCCATGTCACCTCTAGTCATCCCACATGAGCGTCTATGTCACCTCTAGTAATCCCACATGACAGTCCATGTCACCTCTAGTAATCCCACATGACAGTCCATGTCACCTCTAGTAATCCCACATGAGCGTCCATGTCACCTCTAGTAATCCCACATGAGCGTCCATGTCACCTCTAGTCATCCCACATGAGCGTCCATGTCACCTCTAGTCATCCCACATGAGCGTCCATGTCACCTCTAGTCATCCCACATGAGCGTCCATGTCACCTCTAGTCATCCCACATGAGCGTCCATGTCACCTCTAGTCATCCCACATGAGCGTCTATGTCACCTCTAGTCATCCCACATGAGCGTCCATGTCACCTCTAGTAATCCCACATGAGCGTCCATGTCACCTCTAGTCATCCCACACGAGCGTCCGTGTCACTTCTAGTAATCCAACGCAAGCGTCCGTGTCACCTCCTAGTAATCCCAAATGATCAAGCTCCAGCCTAAGTATCCTAGCTTTTTTGTTTTTTAATGATTACAGGTAAAAAAATGTCAGTTGTAGAATTATATATTGTGACCTGAAACACCCTGGGTCTTGTCTACCCATTTTATATTTTAATGTATTTTTATTTCCATCAGATGGACACACAAGCAGGAATATCACAGAAGGACATCTAATGGTATCCCCGGATTGTGACATAAAAGATAATGACAGTAGACCTGATTCTCCAGGAGATAACCCCATTACCCCAATTATACATCCAGCTCTATCAGCTGATCCCCCTGATCATGGGAAATGTTCTCCTGATCACTCTGATATTGGTGCATCTGTTACAGCTCTGAGAGTAGATACAGTGTTTCCCTGTTCTATAGATGCCAAATGTTTTACACAGAACACAAAGCTTATTACCCATCATCCAGCTAAGGCAAGTGAGAGGCCACTGATATGTTCTGAGTGTGGGAAATGTTTTACACACAAATCAGCTCTTGATATACATCAGAGAAGTCACACAGGTGAAAAGCCATTTTCCTGTTCTGAGTGTAGGAAATGTTTTCCACGGAAATCAGAACTTGTTACACATCAGAGAAGTCACACAGGTGAGAAGCCATATTCCTGTTCTGAGTGTGGGAAATGTTTTGCACAGACATCCGCTTTTGTTACACATCAGAAAAGTCACACAGGTGAGAAGCCATATTCCTGTTCTCAGTGTGGGAAATGTTGTGCATATAAATCAAATCTTGTTATACATCAGAGAAGTCACACAGGTGAGAAGCCATATTCCTGTTCTGAGTGTGGGAAATGTTTTACACAGAAATCAGATCTTGTTACACATCAGAGAAGTCACACAGGTGAGAAGCCATATTCCTGTTCTGAGTGTAGGAAATGTTTTCCACGGAAATCAGAACTTGTTACACATCAGAGAAGTCACACAGGTGAGAAGCCATATTCCTGTTCTGAGTGTAGGAAATGTTTTCCACGGAAATCAGAACTTGTTACACATCAGAGAAGTCACACAGGTGAGAAGCCATATTCCTGTTCTGAGTGTGGGAAATGTTTTGCACAGACATCAGCTTTTGTTACACATCAGAGAAGTCACACAGGTGAGAAGCCATATACCTGTGCTGAGTGTAGGAAATGTTTTTCACGGAAATCAGATCTTGTTATACATCAGAGAAGTCACACAGGTGAGAAGCCGTACGTCTGTTCTGAGTGTGGGAAATGTTTTGCATGGAAATCAAATCTTGATACACATAAGAGGAGTCACACAGGTGAGAAGCCATATTCCTGTTCTCAGTGTGGGAAATGTTTTGCATCAAAATCATATCTTGTTACACATCAGAAAAGTCACACAGGTGAGAAGCCATATTCCTGTTCTGAGTGTGGGAAATGTTTTGCATATAAATCAAATCTTGTTACACATCAGAGGAGTCACACAGGTGAGAAGACATTTTCCTGTTCTGAGTGTGGGAAATGCTTTACATTTAAATCATATCTTGTTATACATCAGAGAAGTCACACAGGTGAGAAGCCATATTCGTGTACTGAGTGTGGGAAATGTTTTGCATTGAAATCAGTTCTTGTTACACATCAGAGAAGTCACACAGGTGAGAAGCCGTATTCCTGTACTGAGTGTGGAAAATGTTTTGCATTGAAATCAATTCTTGTTACACATCAGAAAAGTCACACAGGTGAGAAGCCATATTCCTGTTCTGAGTGTGGGAAATGTTTTGCATATAAATCAAATCTTGTTACACATCAGAGAAGTCACACAGGTGAGAAGCCATATTCCTGTTCTGAGTGTAGGAAATGTTTTACACAGAAATCAGATCTTGTTACACATCAGAGAAGTCACACAGGTGAGAAGCCGTACTTCTGAAATGTTTTGCATGGAAATCAGTTCTTGTTAAACATCAGCGATTTCACAGGTGAGAAGCCATTTTCATGCTGAGAGATAAATAAATCCGCTCTTGTTGAACATATTAGACATTACCGAAGTACGGGACCATTTAAATCTTCTGGAGTATAATCATCACTGTCGTGCAATGCTCCTCAAGGGTCAATCCTATCTCCTATGCTTTATAAAATATACATGCTACCACTAGGTGATATAATCAGACATCATGGCCTGGTCTGCCACTGCTATGCAGATGACCTGCTTTTTGCTCCATGTACTGAGAACCTAATACCAATAAATGGTTGTCTAGCTGAGCACCACGGGTGAATGATGCCAGCCCAGCATTACATGGTCCAAGGTACTAGAAGCAGCTTCTGCCTCCTTACTGCCCTGCTGGCTTCTACAGATGAAGGACTGTTACCAGCAGTACCAAGAATCTTCTGTCATTCATTTAAGGGTTGAACGTTTAGCTTTGCAGGCCTGACCATGGAACTCACTGCCTTGCACAGTCCAAGAGACCTCCACTCTACGACTTTCACAAACAGGCTGATGACTTATTCACGCTTTTCATTAATGTACCTCTATTTACTTCCTAAATAATACATCCCAAATGCTTAGGTCTTTTTTCTGCTGTTTTATTTTGTATCTTGTGCTTTGTGTAAATGTGAATGTCTAATACCAGTTTGCACAATCTGTATTGCTGCACAACAATATGGCGCCCATTGGAACGTGTTTTCAATTCTAGTTTGCCTAACTTGTTCCTGACACTCATCTTGATAAGGAGTGTCCAGTGTTTTCTGATACAAGATCCTATCCATATATACCCTGTACATTATCATGTGCATTATAGTCACCCGGGTTTCATCTGCGGTGGTTTGTTGTATGTTACATCTATATGGTGCGGATACTCCCCTGTATGATTTCATAATAAAAGCTTTTGTTTGCATCTAATTATTGCTGTATAGCTTTTATTTCTCTTACGTCCTAGAGGATACTGGGGACTCCGTAAGGACCATGGGGTTTAGACGGGCTCCGCAGGAGATATGGGCACTATAAAGAACTTTTAGTATGGGTGTGCACTGGCTTCTCCCTCTATGCCCCTCCTCCAGACCTCAGTTAGATTCTGTGCCCAGGGAGAATTGGTGCATTACAGGAGCTCCACTGAGTTTCTCTGATAAAAGACTTTTTATTTTCAGGCAGCACTGCTGGCAGCAGGCTCCCTGCATCGTGGGACTTAGGAGAGAGAAGCAGACCTACTTAAATGATAGGCTCTGTTTCTTAGGCTACTGGACACCATTAGCTCCAGAGGGATCGGAACGCAGGTCTCCCCCTGCCGTTCATCTCAGAGCCGCACCGCCGTCCTCGCAGAGCCGGAAGATAGAAGCCGGGTGAGTATAAGAAAAAAGAAGACTTCTCAGGCGGCAGAAGACCTTCTGATCTTCACTGAGGTAAGCGTGCAGCGGTAGCGCTGCGTGCCATTGCTCCCACATGTTACACACACGGCCGGCACTGATGGGTGCATGGCGCCCTGGGCAGCAATATATACTTCTTTTTTTGGCATATTAGTCACATATAGGCTGCGGAGTCGGTGAATATGTTTATCCCCCGCCATTAATTGTAAATTTGAGTGGACCGGATCCTGCCACTAGAGGGGGTGGAGCTTGGTCGCACAGCACTAACCAGCGCCATTTTCTCCACAGTGTGCTGAAGAGAACCTGTCTCCCCTGCAGAACGGTGATACATGGCTGAAAAAGGGGGGGGGGGGCACATTTTGGCGCAGTGAGTGTATTACACGATTGACATAATATAAAAGCGCTATATCTGGGAATTGTTTCCAGTGTCAGTTGGCGCTGGGTGTGTGCTGGCATACTCTCTCTCTGTCTCTCCAAAGGGCCTTGTTGGGGACCTGTCCTCTTATAGATAGATCCCTGTGTGTGTGAGTGTCGGTACACGTGTGTCGACATGTCTGAAGAGGAAGGCTCATCCAAGGAGGAGGTGGAGCAGATGATTGTGGTGTCTCCGTCGGCAATGCCGACACATGATTGGTATGATATGTGGAATATTTTAAATGCTAATGTGACCTTATTACATAAGAGAAGTCCAAGGAAACAGCAGGGAGTCAATCCGCAGATTTGGCTGAGTCACAGGGCCCGTCAGGGTCTCAAAAGCGTCCCTTATCACAAATAGTAGACACTGATACCGACATGGATTCTGATTCCAGTGTTTACTATGATGAGGCAAGGTTTCACCCTAAGGTGACCAAGAGTATTCATTATATGATTGTGGCAATAAAAGATATTTTGCATATTACAGATGACCCCTCTGTTCCTGACACAAGGGTGCACATGTTTAAGGGGAAGAAACCTGAGGTAACGTTTCCTCCATCTCATGAACTGAACAAATTATTTGAAAAAGCTTGGGAAACTCCAGACAAGAAACTGCAGATTCCCAAGAGGATCCTTATGGCGTATCCTTTCCCTGCAAAGGACAGGGTACGTTGGGAATCCTCGCCCAGGGTGGACAAGGCATTAACGCGTAAGTCTAGGAAAGTGGCGCTACCATCTCCAGACACCGCGGCCCTTTAGGATCCTGCTGATCGTAGACAGGAGACTACCTTAAAATCTATTTATGCACATACAGGGGCTTTACTCAGGCTGGCAATAGCATCGGCATGGGTCTGTAGCGCTGTTGCAGCATGGACAGATATCTTGTTGGCTGACATGGATACCCTGTACAAGGATACTGTTGTCCTGACTTTCGGCCACATTAAGGATGCAGTCTTGTATATGAGAGATGCTCAAAGAGACGTGGGGCTGCTTGGTTCCAGGGCCAACGCCATGGCAATTTTGGCAAGGCGAGCTCTGTGGACCCGCCAATGGTCGGGTGATGCCGACTCAAAAAAGCATATGGAGGTTTTACCTTGCAAGGGTGAGGTTTTGTTTGGGAATGGTCTAGTGGACCTGGTTTCCACAGCTACCGTGGGTAAATCTACATTTTTGCCTTTTGTTCCCCCACAGCACAAGAAAACTTCACAATATCAGATGCAGTCCTTTCGGCCGCAGTTTGGACATGCCTGTTCTAGAGGGTCGCACATTCGGCGTTCAAGACTGGGTTCTGGTGACCACGGACGCGAGCCTCCGAGGATGGGGAGCAGTCATAAAAGGAAGAAATTTTCAGGGGATATGGTCAAGCCAGGAGGCTTGTCTACACATCAACAATGTTTGTGGTCCCGAAGCCGGACAGTTTGATGAGACCAATTTTTAATCTAAAGTCACTAAACCTATACTTGAAAAAGTTCAAATTCAAGATGGAATCACTCCGGACGGTGATATCCAGTCTGGAAGCAATGGATTTTATGGTGTCGCTGGACGTGAAGGATGCCTACCTTCATGTCCCCATATTTCCTCTTCATCAAGAATACCTACGTTTCGTAGTACAGGACTGTCATTACCAGTTTCAGACGTTGCCGTTTGGGCTTTCCACGGCCCCGAGGATTTTCACCAAGGTAATGGCAGAAATGATGGTGCTCCTGCGCAAGCAGGGTGTCACAATTATCCCGTACTTGGACGATTTCCTGATAAAGGTGAGATCAAGGGATCAATTGCTGAAAAACGTGTCCCTCTCCCTGAGAGTGTTACATCAACACAGTTGGATTCTCAATCTGCCAAAGTCACAGTTGCTTCCAACAACTCTACTATCCTTCCTAGGCATGATTCTGGACACGGAACAGAAAAGGGTTTTTCTACCAATAGAAAAAGCTCAGTACATCCAGAACATGGTCAGGGACCTGCTAAGATCAAAAAGAGTGTCGGTGCCTCAATGCACTCGAGTTCTGGGAAAGATGGTGGCAGCCTACAAGGCCATTCCCTTCAGCAGGTTCCATACGAGGACGTTTCAGTGGGACCATCTCGACAAATGGTCGGGGTCCCATCTACAGAATAAAGGACCATATACAATGGCCTATGACAAGCAAAGTGTCTTCTTCTCGACCTACCGGTTCTGATTCAATCAGACAACATCACAGCAGTGGCTCATCTAAACCGCCAAGGCGGGACAAGGAGCAGAGCGGCAATGGAGGAAGCCACAAGAATTTTGCACTGGGCAGAAAACCATGTAAGTGTTCTGTCAGCAGTCTTCATACCGGAAGTGGACAACTGGGAAGCAGACTTCCTCAGCAGACACGATCTCCATCCGGGAGAGTGGGGACTTCATCAAGAGGTCTTTGCAGAGATTGCAAGTCTTTGGGGACTTCCACAAACAGATATGATGGCGTCACGCCTCAACAAAAAGCTTCGGAGGTATTGTACCAGGTCAAGGGACCCTCAGGCAGTAGCGGTAGAAGCCCTAGTGACACCATGGGTGTTTCAGTCGGTCTATGTGTTCTCTCCTCTTCCTCTTATCTCAAAAGTGTTGAGAATCAGAGTGCAAGCAATACTCGTGGTTCCAGATTGGCCTCGAAGGGCCTGGTATTCGGATCTTCAGGAAATGCTCACGGAAGATCCGTGGCCTCTTCCTCTCAGGGAAGACCTGTTACAACAGGGGCCTTGCATGTTCCAAGACTTACCGCGGTTGCGTTTGACGGCATGGAAGTTATCCCTACTCTGATAAAGGCTAGGAAGGAGGTAACGGCAAACCATTATCACCGTATCTGGAGAAAGTATGTATCTTGATGTTAAACAAAGAATGCTCCTACGGAAGATTTCCATCTGGGCCGTTTTCTCCACTTCCTACAGACGGGAGTGGATTTGGACTTAAAATTAGGCTCCATTAAGGTGCAGATTTCGGCCCTATCTGTATTTTTTCAAAAAGAATTGGCTTCTCTCCCAGAAGTCCAAACTTTCGTGGAGGGAGTGCTGCACATCCAGCCTCCTTTTGTGCCACCAGTGGCGCCATGGGACCTTAACGTGGTGTTACAGTTCCTTAAGTCGCACTGGTTTGAACCTCTTCAAATGGTGGAATTAAAATTTCTCACTTGGAAGGTGGTTATGTTATTAGCCTTGGCATCTGCAAGGCGGGTGTCGGAGTTGGCGGCCTTGTCTCACAAGAGCCCCTACTTGATTTTTCATGTGGATAGGGCAGAGTTGAGGACTCGTCCTCAATTTCTGCCTAAGGTGGTGTCTTCGTTTCATTTGAACCAACCTATTGTGGTGCCTGTGGCTACGCCTGACTTGGAGGACTCCAAGTCCCTGGATGTGGTCAGGGCCTTGAAAATTTATATAGCCAGGATGGCTAGGGTTAGGAAAACAGAGGCTCTGTTTGTCCTGTATGCAGCCAACAAGATTGGCGTGCCTGCTTCTAAGCAGACTATTGCTCGCAGGATCTATAACACGATTCAGCAGGCTCATTCTACGGCTGGATTGCCGGTAACTAATTTGGTAAAGGCCCATTCTACTACGAAGGTGGGCTCTTCTTGGGCGGCTGCCCAAGGCGTCTCGGCATTGCAGTTGTGCCGAGCTGCTACTTGGTCGGGTTCAAACACTTTTGCTAAATTCTACAAGTTTGATACCCTGGCTGATGAGGACCTAGTGTTTGCTCAATCGGTGCTGCAGAGTCGTCCGCACGCTACTGCCCGGTTTGGAGCTTTGGTATAAACCCCATGGTCCTTACGGAGACCCCAGCATCCTCTAGGACGTAAGAGAAAATAAGATTTTAAACCTACCGGTAAATCATTTTCTCCTAGTCCGTAGAGGATGCTGGGCGCCCGTCCCAGTGCGGACTGAATCTGCAAGACTTGTATATAGTGGTTGCTTACATAAGGGTTATGTTACAGTTGGAATCGGTCTTTGACATACTGTTTTTTTCGTTCATACTGTTAACTGGTTGCGTATATTCTAAGTTATATGGTATGATTGGTGTGAATCTTGCCCTTAGATTTACAAAATCCTTTTCTCGTATTGTCCATCTCCTCTGGGCACAGTTTCTCTAACTGAGGTCTGGAGGAGTGGCATAGAGGAAGGAGCCAGTGCACACCCATACTAAAAGTTCTTTAGAGTGCCCATATCTGCTGCAGAGCCCGTCTATACCCCATGGTCCTTACGGAGTCCCCAGCATCCTCTACGGACTAGAAGAAAAAGATTTACCGGTAGGTTTAAAATCTTATTTTTTTATTCTGTTTTATATTACCGTCTGAGTAATTACGCCATAATGTTTCATCTCGGAGTGGACACCAGAAGATGTAAAGAAACCTTGTATGTGTTCATTCATTCTGTTTCATGTAAGCATACAGGTAAGTGATGGCACGGTGGTCACTGTCACATTTCAGTGGTATAATGGAAGTGGGACTGTCTGGACTTATTCTAGTCTACTGCAGAAATAAATAAAAAAATCAGCCTTAATCCTGCTTAAAATAAATGACAAAGCCCATAAATCAAGCTTGGTCGGACAAGACAGAAGCCACATTAATGGTGGCACATCATATAGTCTGAGGACCCATACTTCTGAGATATATGGCATAACTCCCTCTTCGCCCACAAAACCTTCCCTTCACCATGTCCACCATTGCCCCTTCAGAAGGGACACAACTTTCCTTTGCTTGTTCCACCTCCTCCTTCACAGAGCCCAGGACCACCTGCATGACCATTTCATGTTTATCTGGAGGCCTGGCATCTGAGAGATTCATGGCCTGAGATGACAACAGAACCACCAGGTAGTGGACAAGAAGAATCCACAGACTCGCCAGGAACTGGAGAGTCCAAGGATCCACCCCACATGAGGCAAAGAAGGGTCAACCACAGGGTCTGGCTTACCTATTTCCTTCCTAAAAGCTGCTCTTTACCCAGTTTGGTACCTGTGGGATCCCACTCCAATTTTCCTTGAGAGTCCCTACCCTCACTAATCCCTTCTAGGTCCCACCACCTGGTGTGGTGTTTAATGACTTTATTTTCATTTTACTTCACTTTGGCTGCAGCGTCCAGAGCCCCATTCAACTACTCTAAACTTTAGCAAAGCAAATTTTGAAAAGATGAGGGTATTTTTCAGGGATATTGAATGGGAAGTTTGTTTTTAGGAAAAAATACTATGGCGAAATGGGAGGTACTAAAATTCCTGCTAGCTAAAAATACACTCAAATTTATTCCTATGAGCAGCAAAAAAAAAAAATCATAAACCGATGTGGCTTAACAAAAAGATTAAGGAACTTATGGGCAAGAAAAGGCGACTATTTAAAAAATACAAATCTGACGGGGAAGCAGAGTCATTTCAGCACTGTAAGGAATGTAACAAAATTTGCAAAAAGGAAATAAGAGCAGCTAAAGTAGAAACTGAAAAACTAGTAGCAAAGGAAAGCAAAGCAAATCCCAAAAAAATCTTTAAATACATTAATAGCAAGAGATTAAAGAAGGAGAGTATAGACCCTTTAATAGACAAGTTGGGAGTCTTAAGCAAAAATGATAATGACATAGCGGACACACTAAATGAGTTTTTTTCAACAGTATTCATTAGAGAGGACCCAATTCAGGGACTGACACACAATCTCAATAATGAGAATATTCCCCTGATAGGTCCTTATTTAAGCGAGGAAGTAGTCTGTGACCGATTAAAACATTTAAAGATTAATAAATCACCAGGACCCGATGGTATTCACCCAAGGGTTCTAATGGAGCTTCACACTGAACTGGCAAAACCGCTATTTTTGATCTTTAAGGATTCAGTTATATCAGGTATGGTTCCCAAAGATTGGCGTATAGCGGAAGTAGTGCCTATATTCAAAAAGGGAAGTAAAGCTGAACCAGGTAATTATAGACTAGTTAGTCTTACATCTATAGTGGGGAAAGTATTGGAAGGTATTCTAAGAGATAGTATTCAGAAGTTCCTTGAAACCAATAAGGTCATTAAAAGGAATCAACATGGGTTTATGAAGGACAGATCCTGTCAAACCAACTTGCTTGGCTTTTATGAAACAGTAAGCGCAAACCTAGATCAGGGTAAAGACGTGGATGTAATCTTTTTAGACTTTGCCAAAGCGTTCGATACTGTACCACACATGAGACTTATATACAAGCTACAAGAATCAGGGCTAGGAAGCACAATATGCACTTGGGTCAAAAACTGGTTAGATAATAGGAAGCAGCGCATTGTGGTTAATGGATCTTTTTCAACTTGGACTGAAGTGCTAAGTGGTGTGCCGCAAGGCTCAGTATTAGGACCGCTATTGTTCAATATTTTCATTAACGACCTAACAGAAGGTCTAGAGAGCATGGTGTCAATTTTTGCAGATGATACCAAATTGTGTAAGGCTATAAATACAGAGGAGGATGCCGAGTCTCTTCAGAACGACTTAGTTAAATTAGAAGCATGGGCAGCCAAATGGAGAATGCGCTTCAACACAGACAAGTGTAAGGTAATGAACTGTGGTAACAAGAACAAAAATTACACCTACCTACTAAATAGGGTAAAATTAGGGGATTCTGTACTGGAAAAGGACTTAGGTGTCCTCATAGATAGCAAGCTAAGAAGTAGTATCCAAAGTAGGACTGCAGCAAAGAAGGCTAATAAGATATTAGCATGCATAAAACGGGGTATTGATGCTAGGGACGAGAGTATTATACTCCCGTTATATAAATCACTAGTGAGGCCACACCTTGAATACTGTGTAAAGTTCTGGGCACCGTACTACAAAAAGGATATCCTGGAGCTTGAAAAGGTACAGAGGAGGGCAACCAAACTAATTAAGGGCATGGAGACGATGGAATACAAGGAAAGGCTTGAAAGACTAGGCATGTTTACATTGGAAAAGCGGAGACTAAGAGGGGATATGATCAACATCTACAAATATATAAGGGGACAATACACAGAGCTTGCGCGGGACCTGTTTTTGGTTAGATCAACACAGAGGACTCGTGGACACTCGCTCAGGTTAGAGGAGAGGAGATTCCGCACAATACGGCGTAAAGGCTTTTTCACGGTAAGGACAATACGTGTTTGGAATTCCCTGCCCGAGGGAGTTGTAATGGAATTCCCTGCCCGAGGGAGTTGGAATCTGTCAACACCTTTAAGAATGGGTTAGATAAATTCCTATTGGAAAAGGATATCCAGGGGTATGGTGCATAGTCATGCATTATAGTTACTATAAATAGGGATAAAATGCAATGGCTGACAGCAGCATCAGTCAGAAATTTTAGTGAAATCATCATGCATAGGACACCACAAATAGGTTGAACTCGATGGACAATTGTCTTTTTTCAACCTCAGATACTATGTTACAATGTTACTATGATCCCAGAGTAGTTGAGGTGAGAGTGCAATACTCTGCAACAGCTTCTCCTTGGAAGATGCCTCTATCAGCAGATCATCCAGATATAGAATTATGTTCACTCCCTGTTTGCGTAGGAGGAGCATCATCTCCGCCATGACCTTGGTGAACACCCTCAGTGATGTGGAGAGGCCGTATGGCAACGTCTGGAACTGATAGTGACAGTCCTGTAGTGCAAACCGTAGATAGGCCTGGTGAGGTGGCCAGGTCGGAATGTGAAGGTACGCATCCTTGATATCCTCCAGACCTGAGATCACCGCTCTCAGAGACTCCATCTTGAATTGGAAAACCCTCAAGTAGGGGTTCAACAACTTCAGGTTCAATATAGGCCTTACCGAACTGTCCGGTTTCAGTACCACAAACAGGTTTGAGTAATAACCCTTGGTTTTTGGGTGAGGTGGAACTGGAACAATGACATTTGTTCGTACCAATTTTTGAATGGCTTCCTGTAGGATAGCACTTTCTGTCAACGATGCTGGTAAGCCTGATTTGAAGAATCTGTGAGGTAGGAGTTCCTGAAACTCCAGTCTGTACCCCATGGCAACAATATCTTTTACCCAGGGGTATAGGCATGATGACGCCCAGACGTGACTGAAATCTTTTAGTCTTGCTCCCACCTGCCTGATCTCCACGCTGGGAGGTCCACCGTCATGCTGAAGATTTGAAGGAAGCAAAACCTGGTTTCTGTTCCTGGGAACCTGTTGGTGAGGGGTTTTTTTTATCTTTCCCGATCTCCTCTAAAGATGGTGGAAGGGGGGTTTGGATTTTTTAAATTTTGCGGTCCAAAAGGACTGCAGTGTAGGTGTAGGATAAGATTTCTTAACCAGGGCTGCTGTGGAGGGAAGAAATGTCTGCTTACCCGCAGTCACCGTGGATATCCACACATCCAATGCGTCCTCAAATAGTGGCTGACCTGTGAATGGCAGGTTCTCCACACTTTCCTTGGATTCTGCATCCGCAGTCCATTGACGTAGCCAGAGTCCTCGGCGTGCCGAGACAGCCATGGAAGTAGCAGGCCAATGTCCTTCATTGCCTCCACCATGAAACCTGCAGAATCCTGTATGTGACGTAAAAACAAGTCAATGTCACTCCTATCTATAGTGTCTAAGTCCTCTAGTAAGTTGCCTGACCACTTTACTATGGCTTTAGAAATCCACGCACAAGCAATAGTGGGCCCTAAAGCCACGCCTGTAGCAGTCTATAGTGATTTGAGCGTATTCTCAATCTTGCGGTCAGCCGGCTCCTTTAAGGCGGTTGAACCAGGGACAGGTAAAACCACCTTTTTAGACAGCCTAGATTGAGAAGCATCTACTATAGTTGGGTTTTCCCACTTCTTCCTATCCTCTTCAGGGAAAGGGAAAGCAATGAGAATTCTTTTAGAGATCTGGAATTTTTTCTCTGGGTTTTCCCAGGATTTTTCAAACAAGGAGTTTAACTCATTAGAAACAGGGAAGGTAAGCGAGGATTTCTTATTTACTGTAAAATAAGATTCCTCTACTTGTTCCGGAACCTTCTCAGAAATATGCAAAACATCCCCTAATGGCTTCAATCATTAGCTGCACCCCTTTAGCAAGGGATGCATCCCCCCTGCATATCCCTATCACCGCCCCCTGTATCAGAGTCAGTATCAGTGTCGGCTTGCATTATCTGGGCAAGTATATGTTTTTTGGGGTATGTAGGTGGGTTTTAGATGAAGTAGTGGGAGCTGAATAGTTCAAACTCACTACAGATTGTCTCAAAAACTGCGTCTCTTTCTCAGTATGTGACATCCTTGTTGAAATCTGGGATATCATTCCCCTTAAAGAATCCACCCATGGGGGTTCGGAGTCAGAAGGGTGAGACAGCACATTGCAGTCCTGAGTACATGGAATAGACTCCTCAGGAGAAGATAAACACCCTGCAGCACAGGACACAGAGTCCTTAGACATGGTAATGTGGATATACACACTTACACACACACACAGGAAAATGTCAGACACAGTTCCCCCCCAGAGTACCTTCAGAGAGTCACAGAGTATAAGGAGCAGCCACACAGCACCCCTGTAGGCAGTTATTATGATAAAAGCCCGGTGCTGACTAACCTTAATAGGGAGGGCAGCGCTCCCTGTCAGTGTCCTAGTTCCTATGATCTGCAGGGAGAAAATGGCGCTGGTGAGTGCTGGATCCGCTCTGAGAGGAAGCCCCACCCCTTGTACTGTTGAGCGGCTTCCCGCACTAATTGTTTATACCGGCCTGAGGATTTTAGTTATAACAGGGGGATTAGCGCCTGTTAGCTGTGGGACCAGACGGTGAATAGACGGGGCTCCGCAGGAGACTGGGCACTCTAAAAGAAAGATTAGGTACTATCTGGTGTGCACTGGCTCCTCCGTCTATGCCCCTCCTCCAGACCTCAGTTAAGGAAACTGTGCCCGGAAGAGCTCACATTACAAGGAAAGGATTTGAACCCCAGGGTAAGACTCATATCAGCCACACCAATCACACTGTATAACTTGTGATAAACTTACCCAGTTAACAGTATGAACATAAACTGAGCCTCACACAACGGATGGCTCATAGCAAAAACCCTGTATTAGGCAATAACAATATAACGTATTGCAGAAAGTCCGCACTTGGGACGGGCACCCAGCATCCACTACGGACTACGAGAAATAGAATTACCGGTAAGTAAATTCTTATTTTCTCTAACGTCCTAGTGGATGCTGGGGACTCCGTAAGGACCATGGGGATTATACCAAAGCTCCCAAACGGGCGGGAGAGTGCGGATGACTCTGCAGCACCAAATGGGCAAACTCAAGGTCCTTCTTAGCCAGGGTATGAAACTTGTAGAATTTTGTAAAAGTGTTTGAACCCGACCAAGTAGCAGCTCGGCAAAGTTGTAACGCCGAGACCCCTCGGGCAGCCGCCCAAGAAGAGCCCACCTTCCTTGTGGAATGGGCTTTTACCGATTTTGGATGCTGCAATTCTGCCGCAGAATGAGCCTGCTGAATCGTGTTACAGACCCAGTGAGCAATGGTTTGCTTTGAAGCAGGTGCACCCAGCTTGTTGGCTGCATACAGTATAAAGAGCGAGTTAGTCTTCCTGACTCCAGCCATTCTGGAAACATAAATCCTCAAAGCCCGGACTATGTCCATAAACTTGGAGTCCTCCAAGTCACGAGTAGCCGCAGGCACCACAATAGGTTGGTCATATGAAAAGATGACACCACTATTGGCAGGAATTGTGGACGGGTTCGCAATTCTGCCCTGTCCATATGGAAACCCAGATAGGGGCTTGTATGTGACAAAGCTGCTTATTCTGACACACCTAGCCGAAACCAAGGCTAACAGCATGACCACTTTCCACGTGAGAAATTTTAACTCCACGGTTTTCAGTGGTTCAAACCAATGTGACTTTCGGAAACTCAATACCATGTTAAGATCCCAAGGTGCCCCTGGTGGCACAAAAGGTGGCTGAATATGCAGGACTCCCTTTACAAATGTCTGAACTTTACGCAGAGAAGCCAGTTCTTTTTTAAAGAAAAATAGACAGGGTCCGAAAACTGGACTTTAATGGAACCCAAATTTCAGGCCAAATACACTCCTGACTGCAGGAAGTGAAGGAAACGGGCCAGACGGAATTCCGTGGAGGCCTTCCTAGCCTCACACCAAGCAACATATTTTCGCCATATATGGTGATAATGTTTCCCTGTCACGTCCTTCCTAGCCTTTATCAGCATAGGAATGACCTCATCCGGAAT
Source organism: Pseudophryne corroboree (assembly GCF_028390025.1). Taxonomy (NCBI): domain Eukaryota; kingdom Metazoa; phylum Chordata; class Amphibia; order Anura; family Myobatrachidae; genus Pseudophryne; species Pseudophryne corroboree. The sequence continues at coordinate 390,331 of NW_026967523.1, read as the reverse complement.
GCCTTTTTCTGCTAGGATCCAGCGCTCAACCGCCATGCCATCAAATGCACTGTGTGTTGCTGAGCCTTCCTCGAGCGCCTGTCAGAGCACACGCAGCCTGTCAGAGCACACGCTCCCACCCTTGTGCTGCCATACCCTGCCGCTAACCGGGATGCTGGCGCTGTACTCACCACTTTTCTTTCTTCTGGCTTTGTTAGGGGGTGGTGCCTGTGCTGCAGTAGTGAGCAGTCGCCTCGGGGGCTTGCGATCAGCACCCTCAAGAGCTCAGTATCCTGTCAGTGGAGTAGAGAACCATTAACTCTTCAGGAAGTTAGTTCATATTCCTGATTCCCCCCCCCCATGTCCCACAAAGCAGAGAGGCTTCTTGTAACCTAACTAACTCGATAAAACAAAAACAACTAAGAAAACTCCTAGGAGCTCCCCTAGCTGTGAGCGGCTCCTCTGGGCACATTTTCTAAACTGAGTCTGGTAGGGGGGGCATAGAGGGAGGGACCAGTCCACACTATTAAACTCTTAAAGTGCCAGTGGTTTCCAAAGGACCCGTCTATACCCCATGGTACTAAATGGACCCCAGCATCCTCTAGGACGTAAGAGAAAGTAGATTATAACCTAGAAGATGGTGATGATTACAGGGTATTATATGGTGTATTGCATGTAAAGTACCTTGTTTCACACCTACTCTGCTGTAGCAATATACCTTCTATAATGGTAACACTTGTACAGACTTACCAGCGTATGAGCACACACATAAAGGAATGCTACCTTACCAATGCTTCCAGGAGTAACGTTAGGAGACATTTCTCTGATCCATCAGCTCATATGACTGATGTTATTGTTCATCTAGAATCTCCAATTCATACGATATGTTCCCCATCCATTGTTTTACATTGGTGCTGACATAGGACTTGGCGAGTGACTATATCTCCATTTATACTTCATGGTTAGTTACCAGTACAAGAAAGAGATATATCTAAGTTTTATTATAATATTACATTTGTTATTGTGAGTGTTCTCAGGAGGGTGGACACAATGATAGTACGAGACACAATATTATAAAGCCTTCACTAAAAGTTATGTTTTATTATACAAACACATTTACAATTAAGTGTCTCAGAGAGTCGTCTTCTCCTATTGTTTGCAAGATTAATATTGTTACAGAAAATGTCACATTTCCATAATGTATTTTATTTCCAGCAGATGGACACACAAGCAGGAATATCTCAGAAGGACATCTAATGTTATCCCCGGATTGTGACATAAAAGATAATGACAGTAGACAGGATTCTCCAGGAGCTAATCCCATTACCCCAATTATATATCCAGCTCTATCAGCTGATCCCTCTGATCGTGGGAAATGTTCTACTGATCACTCTGATATTGGTGCATCAGCTCTGAGAGTAGATACAGTGTTTCCATGTTCTATAGATGCCAAGTGTTTTACACAGAACACAAAGCCTATTAACCCACACACAGGTAAGGCAGGTGAAAGGCCACTGATATGTTCAGAGTGTGAGAAATATTTTACACAGAAATCAGACCTTATTACAAATCAGCGAACTCACATAGGTGAGAAGCCATTTCCATGTTCTGAGTGTGGGAAATGTTTTGCACACAAATCATATCTTGTTATACATTACAGAAGTCACACAGGTGAGAAGCCATTTCCATGTTCTGAGTGTGGGAAATGTTTTACACAAAAATCACAACTTGTTACACATCAGCGAAGTCGCACAGGTGAGCAGGCATTTCCATGTTCTGAGTGTGGGAAATGTTTTGCACACAAATCACATCTTGTTATACACCACAGAAGTCACACAGGTGAGAAGCCATTTCCATGTTCTGAGTGTGGGAAATGTTTTACACAAAAATCACATCTTGTTATACATCAGAGAAGTCACACATCTGAGAGGCCATTTCCATGTTCTGAGTGTGGGAAATGTTTTGCACACAAATCAGCTCTTGTTAGACATAACATAAGTCACACAGGTGAGAAGCAATTTCCATGTTCTGAGTGTGGGAAATGTTTTGCACACAAATCACATCTTGTTATACATTACAGAAGTCACACAGGTGAGAAGCCATTTTCTTGCTCTGAGTGTGGGAAATGTTTTGCACACAAATCAGTTCTTGTTAGACATCACAGAAGTCACACAGGTGAGAGGCCATTTCTATACCCTGAGAAATAAATCAGCTTTTGTAGCTCACAATAGTCATCACTCAGGTGAGGAACCATTTTACTCTTCTGGAGTATACTTCTCATTGCCCTGTGTTGTTCTTCAAGGTACTTATCCTATCTCCTATGCTTTTTGCAATATACATGCTACCACTGGGTTAAATAATCAGATGTCATGTCCTCATCTACCACTGCTATACATATGACCTGTCTTTGCTCTGGGTACTGAGAATCTAGTACCAATCCTAAATGCTTGTCTAGCTGAGCTCCAGGTGTGGGTGATGCCAGTTGGCTGTGACTCAGTCCTGGTGAAACAGGTCCTTATGATAGAAGCTCACCAACAAAGGGCAGGGCTACAGCTCAGCTTTGCAAACCAACGAGACATATGCTTGGGTATTCAGAGCTACAAAATGCTGATCATTTGCGGAATCTTGGTGTCCTGGATTGTGGAGTGACACTTAGACATCGGTATCTGCCACAATCAGATCCTCATCTGAGAAACATAGCCAGACTCCAGCACATAATTCCCTCAAAAGATCTACCTACAGTCATACATGCACTTGTATCATCACACATAGACTATTGCAATGTCCTCTACCTGGGTCTCCCAGCAAAAGACTTGCACCGGTTGTAGCTTGTACAGAATGCAGCAGCCAGGCTGTTACCTAACCGGCCCGTTCCTGCCACATAATACCCATTATCTGCTCCCTTCACTGGCTGCCTGTAAGATGGTGACTATTACATAATCTTACTGACTCTCCCAGCCCTACATGACCAGGGTCCGTGGTACCAGAAGCAGCTTCTGCCTCATTACTGCCCAGCTTGCTTACTTCTACCTGCAGATGAAGAACTGTTACCAGCAGTACCAAGAATCCCCAAGAAGTTCTGAGATGTCAGAGGTGAGAAAGGGTGGTGGCACTAGTTCTGTAGCGGGGGCTGCCTGAGGCACTGTCTGTGGGTAATATTGTCCCCAAGCAGCACTAAGGTGTCAGAGGGGAAACGGGGCAGTGGCAGTAGTGGGGGAGTACAGGGCGGGTGGCAGTAGTGGGGGGAGATGGTGGGTGGCAGTTGTGGGGGGAGACAGGGAGGGTGGCAGTAGTGGGGGGAGACAGTTCTGTGGCAGTAGTGGGGGAGGACAGGGTGGGTGGCATTTGTGGAGGGAGATGGGGCAGTGGCAGTAGTGCAGGAGACGGCAGTGGCTGTAGTGGGGGGAGACAGGGCGAGTGGCAGTAGTAGGGGGAGACAGGGTGGGTGGCAGTAGTGGGGGAGACAGGGTGGCGTCAGTACTGGGAGGAGACAGGGCGGATGGTCACAGTACAGTACCAGGGGCTGCTGGAGGCAGTAAAGAGGTGTATGGGTTCCGCACAGAACCAGTTGATAATTAGATTTAATGATTATTCTTCCTTTTTTCTAATTAATCCCTTGTGTGTATTACTGTTATTTGTTGTGTCAGCCTTTATGTGTGTTCTGTGTAATAATCCTGAAAGTAGTGCTGCTACCGATCTCATATCATTTGTAGTAACTTGGAAAAGATGATATGAGGTGCAATCTGGAAGCTTATAGGGGGTAATCAGAGATGAACGCAGATGTGACATCACGCAGCCCCCCGGAAAATGGTCCTGGCCCGCCCGCGTTCACCCTTCAGGGATGCGGCCACAATGTGTGTCTGCATGGCCGGTGCGCACGTGCATTTTGTCACCACCAGTAAACTGCTGTGGGCCACTACTGCAGTTGGGCCTGAATGACCCTCATAGGGTTTTGGCTCTTCTGATATGTATCTGTTTTACTTACCTGCAATACTATAATGTAACTTGAATTGTGTCTGTGCTTTAAGGATATTTTATCCATGTTGTGCAGAGTAAAGTATTTTTTAAGTTTAAAATATAGAGAAAAATAAGTGTATTAAAGATATGAAATAAAGTTGTTTAAAAACAAAAGATTTCCGTTGAGTCTTTTTATATGTTTGTGTATTATCTTATTTCCAGATAATTGTCGCTATTGTGACAGAAACAATTTCCTGTTAATGTGTCACTTGTATTGTTGCTTTTGTGTCCAGTAGGTGGGCTCAGAAATATTATCCTTTTCCTCGCAGCCCCAGTTGCTGGAGAAAATGAAGGAGGAGCTGTTGATGGGTGACGTTCCGCTTGAGCTGACAATTTTCTCACCAGCAGGTCTTCCCTCCTCTGCAGACTTGTGTCCAAAAAGAGAGATACAACATAGGCTTTAAACCTAGAATCGAGCACGGTGGCCAAAATGTAGTGCTCTGATTTCAACAGATTGACCACCCTTGAATCCTGGCAAAGCGAATGAAGGGCTCCATCCACAAGTATTTCCAGGAAGATGTTAAGTCTGAGGGACTATGGACAGGAGTAGAGAAAGACCACCTTTCTGTCAAAGTGACAGTTGACACCCCCACCCCCTTTCTACTGGGTACAGCCCCCTTTAATATTAAATGATAGTGTTTGATATCGCTTTATATAAAATTTGATATAAAATGTATAGAGTTCGATATTAAACCGTATTAAAAGATAATGGCTTTGAAAAGAGTGTCACGTAACACCAGTCGCAGAATACGCAATAAAGCTGTATCACAAACCAGCTTGTGATGAAAAAATTGACTTTACCAGGCTGTACACTTTCAAAACATTACAGTGTTATAGTGCACATGTTATAGTTCACACATTCCAACAATTTAAACATCACGCTTGGTACACATGGTACAGCTTTAAAAAGCACAATGACTAATGACCGTGTCCATTTTCTTAGATGCACGGAAGCATCACACATGGCAATGATTTAAGAAACACTGATTTTAATGACCATGCATGATTAATGATGACAGCACAATTTCAAAATCCACAGATCTACGGACTACCGTGACAACAAAAATTCAAAAGTTTTAGAATTACAGAATACCATGCTTGTAACAAAAACATCTGGTTATTAAATCAACATGTTAATCTCTGTAGAAGAACATTAGCACCACCTACAGGACTATGTGTTGACTCAAAATGACATTTTATTTTTAAACTATCGTGCTTTTAAATATATATATATATATATATTTAAGTATTTGATTTTATATTTTCATTGTAACTGAAAAGAATTATCCCAATTACTAATTTATAAACCAAAGTTTATATGTTTAAAAAATCCTAGCCATGCTTGTAACAAAAACATCTGGTTATTAAATCAACGTGCTAATCACTGCAAAAGAACATTAGAGTCGTCTACAGGACTATGTATTGACTCAAAATGACATTTTATTTTTAAACTATTGTGCTTTTAAATAAATATATATATATATATAAGTATTTGGTATATTTTTGAAGTGCTGAGTACGACGTGTAAGGCACCGCTAACAGATTATATCTTCATTGTAACTGAAAAGAATTATCACATTTACTAATTTATAAACCAAAGTTTATATGTTTAGAAACCCCGCCCAGCATCTTGGAAATGTGGGACGGCATACCACAGGTTGGTGGGGCCATTTGGCTCACATCCATGACTATAAGAATAGGACACAGCTCTGAAGTGGGACACACTCTGAGAAGGAATTTCAACTAAAGTTACATCGCTATACACACACGTAAAGGCATCATGGTAAGTGTTATTATTATTATTCTGCAGGGTTGCAGATTAAATATTTGGTAATAGTGTCATCTAGCTGCGCATTATCGTGTTGCAGGTGTGTGTCATGCAGATGCAATAGGATATCTCATATTTAAACAAATGTTATATTTTTTATTTTACAAATATGGCTGTGAATTAATGTGGCTGACTGAAGGTTGTTTAAATATGTGGTAATAGTGCCATCTAGTGGCGCATTATCGTGTTGCAGGTGGGGGTCATGCAGATGCAATAGGCTATCTCATATTTATACAAATGTTATATTTTTTATTTTACAAATATGGCTGTGAATTAATGTGGCTCACTAAAGGTTGTTTAAATATGTGGTAATAGTGCTATCTAGCGGATCATTTTGGGAATGCACCGACACTGTATTTCATGTAAATAATTTGTCTGATATTAATCATATCTCATTTTCATTATTGGTTCAGCGACAGAGAATGCAGAACATCAACAACAAAGATAATGTCATTTGTACATCCGAATCCGAAGATGATGATGATTTGCCAAGTTATCAAATGCGCCATGGTAAGCTAGGTCTATAAATACCATTGACACGTTTTTATTTATTTTGAAAAGTTTCAATAGTACGAAATTATAGTCAAGGTCTACAAATTGTTCATTTTTACTTTTTAAAAGTTTAAATAGTATGAACGTACAACAGTCTGGATACAACGTTGATAAGTAATTAAAAAATTAATTTCTCATTTTTATTTCTCACAAATAAATGACAGATACCACAAACACAGAGAATTTCGATGATGTTGGAGAAAGCCCGTTTGGTTTAGATTTCAGCATTATACCAGATTTTACTAATATTTTGGAATTGGCTCCAGCCTGTGAGTAACATGATATTTTTATTTATTTTTTATTTTTATTTTTTTCCCACCGGCTAAAGAATTAAAAATAAGCCTTGTACAGTTGTGCTGATTTGTTGTCAACTGTACACACTATATTCTCAATAATACAACTCTTTTTCATGTTATTCTAATTTTATACAGTATGTAATATTTACTTTTCATTTTTTCACCGGCTAAAGATTCCACAAAAATGGATGATGCGACGGCTGACAGTATTCTACGGGACATATTGAACAAACCTGAATATTGTCACAACACAGCTATACAGACCGGCAATGCTGTTGATGAGCGACCGTTTTTTCCCCACTCGACCGGGGGCCGGGCTCAAACATTCGAATATAAACCAGGTGTGGATTCAAACACTGTTATATGGTATATTGTTATGCAGTAATTTAAATATTAATTTACGGGCATCAGAATATAAAGCCGGTGTGTAATCAAACACTGTTATATGGTATATTGTTATGCAGGGATTTAAATGCTGATTTACGTGCATCGATGTTTATATTTATTTTATAATATATGTATTACAGATGATGTTGTAGCAAGATGATATGATCCTACGATACCAGTAGGTAGTGATACAGTCGCGCATATACACAGGCCTAGTACAAGCGGGAAAACATCAAAACGCACAACCGCCGCTGAAACGGAGAACCATCAATTTGCAATGCCGTCAATTGTACATAACAGCCTAAAGGAGCATGCTGGGTCATCGGTTATGGTGGTGCATAACGGTTGTATCAATCCGAACAAACGAAGGCCGGCTCGAACAAGAACGAATGAGAGAAGTCATAATTCAGCATTTACCGATCTTAAAAGAAAATTGTCGTATTCCGAAAATGATAAGCCGCAACGGGGAAGGATCGCGTTACAAACTGTATCAAGCGTAAGTAACGATGTTGCTGTAACATCAAAACACACAGCATTTAACACTGCAGACCGGGATGTCGCTGGTAATACAAAGACTGTAAAGGTTAAGAGGGCATCGCGTCTCTCAAGAAGTAATGTTAAGCAATTGCCGCAATCAGCTGTAATCACAATTCCAGATACACAGGGTTGCTCTGGAACAGAAACAAGACACATAGCAGGCATTGGTGTGTTATCAAATGTTGACTCAAGAACTAATGTTAAGCAATTGTCGCAATCCGATGTAATGACTATTCCTGATACACAGGATTGCTCTGAAACAGAAACAAGACACATAGGGGTAAATTTACTAACATTCGTAATTTTCGGGAAAAAGTCAAAGTTCAATCACGAATGACATCGAAAGTGTAAAACTGCAACTTTTTGAATTGATTACGACTAATTTACTAAGCTGTCGTATTCGGGTTTTTCTTTTGTTCCGATGTCGATGTCATTCGTTTTGTTTTTTGTTTTTTTACGGCAGTGATTAGCAAAACACTGCCGACTTTTTTACAATTAATCTCGGCCGGATCTGTGTGATCCGTGTTGGGGTTCATTTTTTTTGTTTTTTTAATTAAACACTGTAAAAAATTTTAAAAAATTGCGTGGGGTCCCCCCTCCTAAGCATGACCAGCCTCGGGCTCTTTGAGCCGATCCTGGTTGCAAAAATATGGGGGAAAAAATGACAGGGGTTCCCCCATATTTAAGCCACCAGCATCGGGCTCTGCGCCTGGTCCTGGTCCCAAAAATACGGGGGACAAAAAGAGTAGGGGTCCCCCGTATTTTTAAAACCAGCACCGGGCTCCACTAGCTGGACAGATAATGCCACAGCCGGGGGTCACTTTTATATAGTGCCCTGCGGCCGTGGCATCAAAAATCCAACTAGTCACCCCTGGCCGGGGTACCCTGGGGGAGTGGGGACCCCTTCAATCAAGGGGTCGTCCCCCCCCCCAGCCACCCAAGGGCCAGGGGTGAAGCCCGAGGCTGCCCCCCCCCCCCATCCAATGGGCTGCGGATGGGGTGGCTGATAGCCTTTTGTGTAAATGAAAAGATATTGTTTTTAGTAGCAGTACTACAAGTCCCAGCAAGCCTCCCCCGCATGCTGGTACTTGGAGAACCACAAGTACCAGCATGCGGCGGAAAAATGGGCCCGCTGGTACCTGTAGTACTACTACTAAAAAAATACCCAAAAAAAAGACAAGACACACACACCTTGAAAGTATAATTTTATTACATACATACACACAAACATACATACATACTTACCTTATAATCACACGCAGGTCGGTCCTCTTGTCCAGTAGAATCCATGGTGTACCTGTTGAAAAAATTCTACTCACCAGATCCAAGGTCCCAGGGTCCTCGGGGCATCCATGTTTAATCCACGTACTTGAAAAAAAAAAATAACGCATACACGAGCCACGAACAGAAAGGGCCCCCATGTTTTCACATGGGACTCCTTTCCCCGAATGCCAGAAACCCACTCTGACTTCTGTCTAAGTGGGTTTCTTCAGCCAATCAGGGAGCGCTACGTTGTAGCACTCTCCTGATCAGCTGTGTGCTCCTGTCCTCACTGACAGGCGGCACACGGCAGTGTTACAATGTAGCGCCTATGCGCTACATTGTAACCAATGCTGGGAACTTTCTGCCCTGCGGTTGACCTAAAGTGACGTCACCGCTGAGCAGAAAGTTCCCAGCATTGGTTACAATGTAGCGCATAGGCGCTACATTGTAACACTGCCGTGTGCCGCCTGTCAGTGAGGACAGGAGCACACAGCTGATCAGGAGAGTGCTACAACGTAGCGCTCCCTGATTGGCTGAAGAAACCCACTTAGACAGAAGTCAGAGTGGGTTTCTGGCATTCGGGGAAAGGAGTCCCATGTGAAAACATGGGGCCCCTTTCTGTTCGTGGCTCGTGTATGCGTTTTTTTTTTTTTTTCAAGTACGTGGATTAAACATGGATGCCCCGAGGACCCTGGGACCTTGGATCTGGTGAGTAGAATTTTTTCAACAGGTACACCATGGATTCTACTGGAGAAGAGGACCGACCTGCGTGTGAACATAAGGTAAGTATGTATGTATGTTTGTGTGTATGTATGTAATAAAATTATACTTTCAAGGTGTGTGTGTCTTGTCTTTTTGTGGGTATTTTTTTAGTAATAGTACTACAGGTACCAGCGGGCCCGTTTTTCCGCTGCATGCTGGTACTTGTGGTTCTCCAAGTACCAGCATGCGGGGGAGGCTTGCTGGGACTTGTAGTACTGCTACTAAAAACAATATATTTTCATTTACACAAAAGGCTATCAGCCCCCCCATCCGCAGCCCATTGGATGGGGGGGGACAGCCTCGGGCTTCACCCCTGGCCCCTGGGTGGCTGGGGGGGGGACCCCTTGATTGAAGGGGTCCCCACTCCCCCAGGGTACCCCGGCCAGGGGTGACTAGTTGGATTTTTGATGCCACGGCCGCAGGGCACTATATAAAAGTGACCCCCGGCTGTGGCATTATCTGTCCAGCTAGTGCAGCCCGGTGCTGGTTTTAAAAATACGGGGGACCCCTACTCTTTTTGTCCCCCGTATTTTTGGAACCAGGACCAGGCGCAGAGCCCGATGCTGGTTGCTTAAATATGGGGGAACCCCTGTCATTTTTCCCCCCATATTTTTGCAACCAGGATCGGCTCAAAGAGCCCGAGGCTGGTCATGCTTAGGAGGGGGGACCCCATGCATTATTTTTTTTGAGAAAATAAGCACTTTCCCACCCCTTCCCACTGATACACATGCACGGATCTCATGGATCCCTGCATGCCTATGCAATCACGGCTCAAAAAAGCAGGTCTGCTTTTTTTTAGCACTTTTTTGCGATTTGTAATTTTTCACGGCAGTGTTTTCCTCTTTGGAGATTTGCACTTTTTAGTAAATGACCGAGTTCTACTAATTTGCTGTCGTATTTTGACCGATGGTGTATTCATTCGTATTTTTTTACAACTACTTGCAAAAAAATACGAATGCCCTCATCTCTACCGTGATTTGAGTTTAGTAAATGACCGAGATGACTTTGAAGAAAAAACGGCATCTCGGTCAAAATCGGGACCTTAGTAAATTTACCCCATAGCTGGTAATCCTGTGATATCAGATATTGATGACATAAATGGGCAAGAGCTTATTACACACTGTGGAGAGTCAACGACACAAGAACGGCAGAATAGTTCTGATGAAGAATTATCAGCCGTTGCAGGAATTTCTGGTAATACTACAACGGTTGATTGTGTAACATCAATGCCCAATATTTTTACAACGGCAGCCGTGGTACACGCATCGGCTGATGCTTGTGCACCGGCGCACGGGATAGCGCCCGACATAGTTGATGGATGTCAAAATACAGAACAATTAGGTCAAGACGCTGAAATACAATTTTACGCGTTGTTGGGTAAGATACGGGAAGATGTTGAGAACATGGGTGTAAAAGCCGGATATTTGTTAAAATACATTAAAGGTGTGAGCCACGGTGGGAAATGTAAACAAGACATTGTTAAAGAAGTTGTTGAGACGTATATGAATGTCATGTCAAAATACATAGATCGGTCAGTTAAGACAACTGAATTTATTAAAGCCAACATACATCATTTTGCAGAAATAAATAAAACTGAGCCGTTACTAGGCATGTTAGGCAATGGTTTGAAACGTGTTTTAAACTGAAATGCCTGTAAAAAAAATCCACAAATTAAACCTTGTTTAACATACAAGATCTCACAGTTATTCCGATGTGTAAAGGTGAAACAGGCTGTAACAACATTAACCAGATTGAGAAAGCGCAAGCGGCACAGGGAACATGTGGTAGGCGGGAAGCAGAGTGCGAGGTATGTAGATTTTGATCAATCGCCACCCAAGCATTACGGATTGACGAATCACAGCCTGACAATATTGAGCGCATTGCAAGCCCCATATATGATGATGCACGCGTTGTTGAGTCACCCGGTAATGACGAAGGTCGGCAACATGTATACTTAGAAGCAATTAACAGTTATGAACGACAACGACCGCATTTCAGAGCCGTTGAGTACCACAATCACTATCGGTTTGTTAATTTGGACAGGGTTACATCATTTGTAGAGGGAGTTTGAGCCATTCATACTGCTATACAGGCCATGCTCGATGGCGTCCTTGCGAGCGTGGATCCTGCCGACCGCGTTCAGCATAGATTGGAGGGGTGGGTTACACAACGCCATCTATTCGCATCGTAAGCTGCAAGAAACATTAGACGCTACCAGTTTTTTTAACCAGATTACAAATGCGCTTCAAAGTAACGCTGAATTCTTATTATCCACAGGTTTAAGGTTTGTGATCAGTATTTTTAGAAACAGGGCGCAAAGGGGGTTGACCGGTAGAAGTTTACACCGCTTACCCTATAGTTTAATAATTCATAAACGCAAAAGACATCTCTGATTTCAGTAATATCGGTGATAACCTGTGTTTGGCCGCTAGCGTCTGTAAACTTCTGGATAAAGGTAACAATGCCAATGACCATGTAATACAGGAGAGAGCGATCCAACTACATAAAGCTTTGAATCTGCCGCTTGATAAAGCGGTCAACTTTAGCGATGTTGCATTTTTTGACAACTATTTAAATGTTTCGACCAATCACCTCTATTACTATCAAGGCGATTGGAAATATTACTGTACGGGCAGCCGTTACAAAGACATGCTGTTTGTGCTATATCACGATTGTCACTTTTATGGGATACTCGATATCAAAGCGTTTCTTGGAGCCCGATATTATTGCATCCATTGTCATAGCGCTTATCATCATAGAAATAATCACGATTGTCTTTTCTTTCGTAAGGCTTGTCACAGGACGGATTGTATTGATGACGGTGTGACGGCGTTAAGGTGTTCGGTATGTAGGGTATTTTGTCGATCAAACGAATGTTTAGAGCTACACAAAGCTTTAGCTCTTGATCACAAAATATCCTGTCTTGAACATGTATATTGTGACGGGTGTTGTCTCTACCGGCGAACAGATCATAACTGCCGAGGCCTAAAGTGTCCCATTTGTAAGGTGTTCGTTGATGGGTTTTCGAACCATTTGTGCTATATACAAACCATCAAGCCAGAAGAGCCCACAAAGAAATACATCTTTTATGATTTTGAGTGTATGCAGGAGATGGGTGTGCACATACTAAAGTACTGTTACGCTTTAACATTAACGGGGGAGAAAGACTGGGAGTTTAAGGGTGTTGCGTGTATCGAAGACTTTGTAAAGACGTTCATGAAACCAAAATGTGTGCATTACACATTCATAGCCCATAATGCAAGTCGCTATGATGCGTATTTTGTGCTGCGTCAGCTGATTAAGGAGAAATTAAAGATGGAATTATTATCTAGAGGCGGCAACATAATGTGCATCACGGTAAAAGATTTGAAGATAAGATTTATTGACTCTTAAAAATTTTTTACCCATGCGGCTTAGCAAGTTACCAAAGGCGATGGGGTTTGACGGTACCAAAGGTTATTTCCCACATTTTTTTTAACATAGTTGCAAAATTACATAGGGGCTATGCCGTCAAAAGAGTATTTTGGTCCACAATACATGATGCCTGATGAATTATCTGAGTTTACAGCCTGGTATAAACAGTGTGTACACAAACCGTTTAACTTTCAAAAAGAGCTCATACGATATTGTAAAGACGATGTGAAAATATTACAAAAAGCTTGTGATGCTTTCAGATCGGCTGTTATAGCTATGACAGAACAGGAGTTTCTAATAACAAAGGGAAAAAAAAGGTTGTGGTTAAACGTCACATCAAGGCTTTTCAATTAGTCAATTTTTACAGGAAAAGACACTGGCCCTTGTACCGGGTGATAACTATCACAAGACTCAGAAGCGTTACTCAACGCCAGCCATACAGTGGTTAATGTACATAAAGCACAAAGAAGGTGTGTGTATAAGACACGCTTTACAAGGGGGCGAGAAGAAAGTTGGTAAATACAGCCTTGATGGTTACGCCGTGATTAACGGCACACCCACTGCTTTTGAATTCCAAGGTTGTTTTTATCATGGCTGTGGTGCTTGTTACAACGCCGATGATAAAAACAAACTGACTAAAACGACCTACGGTCAATTACACCACAAGACACTGGTAAAGTTGCACTACCTTAAACGATGTGGATTTCAGATACGTGAAATCTGGGGTTGTGAATGGAAGTCTATGCTAAAGTCTGATGTGGATCTACAGGCTTTTCTGACGGGTAAGGAATTACCCGAACCCTTGGAGCCACGTGATGCTCTTTATGGCGGGCGTACAAACGCCATAAAGCTGTATCACAAAACAGGTTGTGATTTAAAAATTCACTATTTTGATTTTACCAGCCTGTAAAATCTATGAGGTGTGGCATTTTGATGAGAGATCTGACAAATTGTTTTCAGGTTACATTAAAATGCACCTCAGGGATAAACAAGAGGCCTCTGCTTATCCCGAATGGTGTACAGACGCCGGGAAACGCCAAGAGTATATAGACGCCTATCAAAAAAATGAAGGCATGTCTTTACGACCCGATCACATAGAAATCAACCCCGCTAAAAGACAAAATTGTTTTTAAATTCCTTATGGGGTAAATTTGGTCAACGTAGCAACATGCCCAATACGTGTCTAGTGACCAATCCCGACAAACTTTTTGAATACGCGTTCTTACCGTACTATGATGTGTCCGCTTTGGACTTTGTTGACGATGATACAGTTATGGTAAATTGGAAGTATGCCAAAGACCATTACACCAGGGGCGCAATTTCAAATGTAACTATAGCCATCTTCACAACGGCTTATGCACGTGTTGAACTGTACAAACTACTGTATAGATTACAAGATAGATGTCTTTATCACGACACAGATTCTGTAATTTTTGTCAGTAGACCCGGTGACTGGAGCCCGCCATTGGGTGATTATTTAGGCGAGTTGACCAGCGAACTACCCACAGGCACCCATATAACAGAATTTGTCTCAGCCGGTCCCAAGTCATACGGCTATCGACTAAACAACGGAAAGGCCTGTTTAAAAGTTAAAGGTATAACGCTCAATGTTGATAATGCGCAGCACGTTAACTTTGACAGCCTGAAAGAACTGGTCTTAGATTATCCTTTAAACCCCGAAGGCGACGACCAGAAAAAGGTTGTGATAAGTCAACCCGGTATAGTACGTGTGAAAAAGTGCTGGCAGATAGAGACGCGTACTTTGCAGAAGAAGCAAAGGTATGTTTATACTAAACAGTTTCTTACGGACAACTTCACAACACTGCCGTTCGGCTATTAAGATGGACACCAGATTTCAGCACCCTTTCTCATGTATTTTAGCGGGTCTGTCCAATTCGAGTAAAAGTTATTTTGTGAAAACGCTGTTGCAGCACGCTGCAACGCATATGACTCATGTACCTGATAATGTTGTTTGGTTTTACACCTGTTGGCAGCCTATATACGACCAACTTCTGTGTGATTACCCCAGTACGCGGTTTATAGAGGGTTTACCAGAGTCTTTTAGTGATGATCAACTTTTTCCCCCTGATAAGATTAATTTAACAGTGATTGATGATCTGATGGACGCAGCAAGTAATAATTCTGAGGTTGGGAAAGCTTTCACAAAGTATGTACACCATCGTAATCTCAGTATCCTGTACCTTGTCCAAAACATATTTTGTCAAGGTAAAAAGAGCAGAACTATACATTTAAACACAAAATATATGGTCCTGTCCAAAAAACCCAGGGATAAAATGCAGGTGGGCATTCTGGCTAGACAAATGTACCCATCGAAACATTGTTTTTTTCTCGAATCCTATGAATCCGCAACGGCTGCCCCTTATGGGTATTTACTGGTTGATATAAGAAACAACGCTCTTGACGATTATCGTTTACGAAGCGGCTTATTCCCACCAGACACACCTGTCGCTTTTGTCATTAAGAAGCGCGGTTCTATAAAGCTGTAACCGTAGAACCTTTAGTCATTTGTTGTCATTCTAACAACGGTGAACATGACGGGATGGATAAGACGTATTTGGGTGCTTTTAAAAACGTTAATTAAAGCAACACCAACCCAAAGAAACGCTATTTTATCAAACGCTTCAAACGATTTAGTCACGGCTATTTGTGAGATAGCGCTCAACACGCTTAAAGGTAAAAAACCGCTGTCTCAACGACAGTTGAACTACCTTAAAAAGAAGCGAGAGCTTATAAAATCACTTTGTAATAAGAAATGTGCCATTGGAAAAAAGAAGAGGTTGGTTAAACAGTCGGGTAGTTTTATCGGTTCGCTGCTTGGTTTTGCTATACCTCTAATTACAGGACTATTGTCTAATCGCTGATGGAGTACGCTGAGAAAATGTATCTGGTGCCTCAGAATCAGATAGACCGTTTACATAACAAACCGAACAGCAATGACATATGTAAAACAGCAACGCATGGTCTAGATGTAGAGATCGTGAAAATACTACAGAATAATGATTTATCAGAATATGAAAAAGCAAAGCGATATACAATGTTGTTGCAGAGATACCTGGTGTTGAGTAAACAGGCTGATAGTGAAATGTCAACTTTTAGCTCTTTTATCCCCCGTTGCAAAATCTGTTGATGAATCAAATAACACGACACAACCTGTTGCGCCCGATGCTGTTTATCATGAGCTTTTGAGCGGTGTTAATGCCCGGTATAAGAAAAACTGTGACATACTATTGAGTAAAATGACACGCTCTAAACACATCACAGACTGGAACAGTAAAGGGGAGTTTCTGTACAAAGGCATCGCTGTGCCTGGTTCCAACATGTTAGATTTAATAAGAAGCATCACGCAAAGCCACGGTGTGTCGATCCGTAATATACCGAACGGGTGGCCTGAATTTATGCGGGCAATGTCTGAATTAAATATTCCCTCAACCGTCATAGCCAATGCTGCAAATAGAATGTGCTTAGAACGCTTAAAAGCTGAGAAGCAGGTGGCCTCTGATAGTGCTGTGACATCGCCCATGTCGTTACAAACCCTTAACATGGGTCGAATAAATGTTTTAAGTCCCCCAGGTTTAACAACACCGCACGGTTACTTACTGCCTAGGAAAAGATCCGTAAATCTATTTCAGGATTCACAGTGGCTGAAACTATAACATATAACTAATTTATAATATTTTTATACACTGTATTTTGTGTTGGCATTTTGCGCCACAATGTTTAACTTATGTCAATAATATTTTATGTAATGTTTTAAATGCTTCTTTACCGTGATATATATATATATATATATATATATATATATCAATAAAATATGCTTATGCTTTATAAAACAACTTTTTGTTCTTTGTTTCTATTGCTGTAAACGGAAGAAATTTCAAGCACGCAATATAAAGTTTAATAAACAATGTTGTTTATTAGAAAAACATCATAGATGTGATGCGTTGTACATAAAACGTATCAAACAGAATGTTGATTACAAGTTACAAAAACAATACAACGTTGAGCGTAACACGCTTCACACACAACGTTGTGTGTGAAACGTTTTATGTACAACGTGCCATAGTTATGACGCGTTGTACATAAAACGCTTCACACACAGTGTTGGTTACAAGTTACACAATTCTGTATATATCTATATGCATAATGACTCTTGGGAGTCGTCTTACAAAATTTGAAACAAAACAATTATTACGTTTTGTGTCATCACTAAAACAGGCCAGTACATCCACATATTTGTATTTTTTACACATGTAAAATATAAAGTATATGCAATATTGACCGCAAACGGTGCTGTTAAAATTTTGCAACTGCTTATTTTGGTGATAAACACTTTTTGAATTCAAGTTTAAAAAATGTATTATTGCTTTTGGGAATAGGGGGCTGTCAGGGGCTAACCCGTAAGAATAAAAAAAGTAACATTCACGCTGTTCGTTAAAATAAGCGGCCAACCAGTGCTCACCCGGCTGCCCGCTGCTATGCGTATTGATTACAAACGCGCAGGGGTATTGCGACAGTTTACTGATCGGTAACATATCGCACGGATACGTTCCTTTAAAAATATGCCTTGTGCTTTGCACGGTGTTCAGAATACAGTTTATCTGTAATGTGTTAATTTTTTCAGCAGCGTAGTGTTAGTTTATTTCATTTATAGATAATCGTACAGCACATCGCGCCTTTGATTAATCTCGATGATGTTATCAAATAGAGCGTATATTATCACATTGACTATCCGGTCCAACGCTTCTGCAAAGCGGAATTCGGCACGTAGATTGCCTGTACTTATCAGGAAAAGGTGTTCTCCACACTCCTGTTCTGGTGAAAGGTCAAAAGCAAATAGCGTGTAGCCCCTGAGGTACTCTTCGCGGTCAATCAGTATACCATTGTCAGATTTCTGCTTATTTGTGATCTGTATGAGTGACATATACTCTCTTACAGCATTACCGCGTTCAAAGTCGGGTTGAAATGGCTTGGCGGGGTGCGGCGTTCCATCCAGATAAAGGGACGCAAAACTTACATTTTTATGTTCAAAGCAAAGGGGGTTCCGGTTATGGATTCCTGAAAATGATTCGTTATCCACAAAACCGGCTATAACTGTTTTTGGCACTTGTCCTAAAAATAGATTTTCTAGATTAAAAACTCTACTGCCTGTTGGTACGCTGTAGATTTTCATCCCAACGCGGTCAATCGCATATTTCGCGTTACCGCTGTGATCTGTATTTTAAAGGCATCCGCCTCAGACGACATTAAGCAGAATGCGTCTTTGTTTCTGGTTAGTTTAATCTTCAGATCAACGGCGTTTAAAATGAGTTTATGTTGATGGAAAAGGTCGCAGTGAAGTGGTCCTAGCAGTTCAACCGTGCGACTCTGCTCTGTTGCTCCTGCTCGTTTTTTGAACCCCGTATTCGGCCCGTCCAGCGCCGTGTTGTTAAATTCACCAGCCGCATCTTTGTAAAATAATCCTGTTGTGTGTTTTGTTGACAATGCATCCGAGCTGTAATTCAATATAGTCTCAATGTACGCACGGTATGCGTAAAGATTGTTGGATTGTGATATGAGCCTGTCGCCCAAAGTTACATCCACTTGGTTGAATAAAGTCACTATTGGGTAATTAATAAGTGCGACCCGCGCACCTTGCGGTATCGGTGTGTTATCGGTTCGTACGATCTTGCATGTCACATACAACAGCGTGTTGTTCAGATCGTAGTAGTGTTCACCGCTGGCTGCTATATAAAATTCAAGCGGAGCTGTGTCGGATAACGCCGCTAAAGGTTGAGCTTCGACGTATAGACTTTTCTCTATGCTAGTTTGTGTCGGGGGTACGTCAAAAAGATCCAGCTCTGTTTTTGCACATTCAACGGATTCGTGGTGTATGAAAGACATGTTTAAAAAATATCACCAACGGCGCTCTTCGGCTTTCACTTCTTCTTTTGAGTTGCGTCCTCTCTGTTTTTTATTTAAAAAGGTTATGTCCCAAGGCGGAAGCGCTATCATACGCTTCCGTTTTCTTTTAGACACGCCTTTTCTTGTATATATTAGTCCTGAACCGTCTTGCTTTGCTTGGTTCGCCTTGTGTATCTTATTCACCACAGCCGTTGTGGCTTGCCCGATAACATCTTTCGCTATATTACGTACCGCTGTCTTCATATGCGGTTTAGCCAACTCTAAACCTCTCCGGAAAAGAGGAACGACTTTTCTGAAAAGACTTAAAAAAATACCGCCTAAACCGCAGCCGTACATGTATGCGCTGCCGTAAAAACCTGGTAATCCATTACCGGCTTGAGTTTTATAATATTGCGCATAGAGGCCCGGATCGCCATAATTTTTAACAGCGACCATTCTGCTTAGTTAATAAAATTCAGTTTTGCGGCGTCTGAAGTGTAGCTTCACGATCGCTTTCCCAAACTTAAATGCCATGTTCTCGTTTTGGTCGTTCTTTATCTCTATGGCTATCGTGTCAAAATGTGTTTTGCACAATGGTACGTAATCGGGCTTCTCATATTGTATTGTGACAACCTCATTGTTATAACCCTTCATTTCAACAGTGCAAAGTAGCGGCACATAACTATCCCCGACCCGTTGGTGTTCGATAATGTCTGTGTACACGTACATCGTATATTGGCCGCCTTTGATGTTGGCGCATGGTTTAGAAATATTAGTTTTAGGTTGTAAACCCAGTATCCATGTCAGCTTAGAACCGGCGTGGATTTGATACAACAGTTTACTGTCGCATGTTACGACGCGTGCAAATGGATCATACGTTAGTCTTAGTCCAACGTCCAGTTTCAGTTGTACAATTTCAGCGTTGATTACGTTCAGTCGATTCAATTGTTTCATAAAAGCCGGGTTTAATGCACAAACTCGCGACTCTCGCCACCGGCTGGTCCGCCGTTCCATCCCATGATAATTGCAGTCTACAATCTTGTAAATCCAATATATTCCACGTATGCGGGTATTGTATCTCAGCAAGTGCTACTTTTTATTCGCGATTTAAGTCTATCGGTTTAGCCAACTTTGTCGTATAGTTAGAAATCTTATTTTGCGGGAAAGTAACAGCCGATGTGTTGCTGGGTAAGGTTATGTAGAATGCCTTGTCATCCATCGCTCGTCTTGTTTAGATAGTGATGAGATTTATATGTCTTTTATCACCGATGCTGCGACCCAACTGTTAAATTTTGCGGGGTACCCGCGCCACTTGACTAACTCGTATTTACGGCCTCAGACCGTCTTATTTTTTAAAATCTTTTCCACTTTGTAAACTGTCATAGTTTTTTGGTATGCTTTGAAGCTCTTCTGGGTAAAAACTACCTGTTTATAACTTCACCGTACAGATCTGCCAACTTATAAAGCGGTTTAAGCCCTTTAGTGTTCACACTATGTACAACAAAAATCTCCTCAGAAAAGCTCTGTTCGTAACCTTTCTGAAATATGTCCTTATATTTAGAAATACGGACGTGGTCACCGATTCCTAAACAAACGGGGGCTTTCTTACTTCTAAAGTAATCACCGTAGGTCGTTTTGAAGACACTCAATGCGTTAGAGTCATTCACATCATTTGGAGCGCACTTAATCGTTCTATGGTATGTGTTATTATAGCTGCGTATGAAGTCTTGTAAAATGTTTATATATCTGTAGGTATTCTTTGCCGTGAAATAGCGCCACATGCGTGTTTTTAAAGTCCTATTGAAGCGCTCTATAACAGACGCTTTCACATCGTTATTGGTCGTGAAATTATTTATACCGTATTTTTCTAACACCTTTTTTAGGTTTCTGTTTAGAAACTCTTTACCATTATCGGTTTGTAGCTTCATCGGCACATCGCCGCGCTGGAATATTTTTTCAAAAGCATTAGCGACCGTTGCTGCATTCTTAGCGGTCAGACTTTCACCCTACACCTTCTTACTGAATATATTGATGATTGTTAATATGTATTTATCGCCATCGTTGTATTTTGACAAATCTATCAGCGAGACCAAATCGCATTGCCACTGTTGGTTTATACCCGATACACAAATCATGTTCCTTTTATAGTTTTTTTCTCGCTGGCTTGTGCAGCGTGTAGGCATCTTGTTCTTGTAACCACTTTCTTACGTCGGATCTTTTAAATTTATTTTTAACCGACCCATAATATTTATCAATGCTGCTAAAACTACCTGGTTTTAACACTGTGTAATATGCATCTTTCATCCGCCTGATTTGACGCGCTGCGTTGCGTGACATTCTGCGACTGTTGTTACGTGACACTCTTTTCAAAGTCATTATCTTTTAAATCTGGATTACTGATTTGTAGCTAAAATTACTTTCAGGCTGTGTGTATAAGGTGTACATGTAACATAAATGCATTCTGTGCTTAGATTTAGGCCCCATCACCATGATATCTCATTATGGTATCTAATTAATCCAAAATACGGAAAAATCCGATATCCAAAATACCTCTGGTCCCAAACATTTTGGATAAGGGATATATATATATATTTATTTAAAAGCACTGTCATTTGAGTCAACACATAGCCCTGTAGGTGGTGCTAATGTTCTTCTACAGAGATAATAAGCTGGTTTAATAACCCGGTGTCATCATTACAAGTTTTGTATTCTGTAGTACTAAGCCTTTTGAATTTGTTTTGTCACGGTAGTCCGTAGATCTGTGGATTTTTAAATTGTGCTGTTATCATTTATCACGCATGGTCATTAAAATCAATATGTTTTTAAATTAGTGCCATGTGTGATGCTTCCGTACATCTAAGAAAATGGACATGGTCATTAGTCATTATGCTTTTTAAAACTGTACCATGTGTACCAAGCGTAATGTTTAAATTGTTGGAATGTGTGAACTATAACAAAGTAATGTAAGTGCACTGACTAGTCAAAATAGTGAATTTTTTAATCACAAGCTGGTTTGTGATACAGCTTTATTGTGCATTCTGCGACTGGTGTTACGTGACACTCTTTTCAAAGTCATTATCTTTTAATACTGTTTAATATCGAACACTAAATTTAATAGAAAATTTTATATAAAATTTTATATAAAAGCGATATCAAAATACTATCATTTAATATTAAAGGGGGTGGAGCCTAGGAGAAAGGGGGTGTTGCCACCTGTCAGTTTGACAGAAAGGTTGTCTTTATCTACTGACATCACACAGGATGAGACTGTACCATTTCCTAAACCGGGCAGTTTTGACCCTGTAGTACTTCAATGCCTTGAGAAACGGGTAAAGTCAGTTATAAAACTGTTAGGGTCTCCTGCCCTGTGCTGCCACGTCGTCATGGCAACCGGGAGACAAGTGCTAGCGGAGTGACCTGAGCGCAGCTGATACTCCGGTTCGGGTCTTTTGCTGTGCAGTGGTTATAGGCTCTGTGCATGGCAGGGGATCCGGTGCTGGTTTTTGTGCTCACAGTCTGTGAGGTCTAAGGGGCGTGGACAGCACCTGCTTTATAAGGCCTCTTCTCAGGGTAAGCAGATGCTGCTGAATCTTTGTTGGTAAGTCAGTTTCTGAAAGTTAGCCAGTACTGTGTAGCTTTGTATTTGTTTGTTGCTTACTGCAAATAGGCCTGGGGATTTGGTATTACACTCTGCCAATCCAGACCTAGCAGTAAGACTGGAGTCAGTCGTTTAGCTTGCTGGGGTTCTGTTACTACTCTGTGAACTTAGCAAGTTTGCGGCTGTATTCTAAGACTTGCCTGTCTAATCCTGTCTCACTGTGCTAGGTGTCAGGGGTCAGTTTAGTGGCAGTAAGCTGAACCTGTGCACTGCAAGTGAGAATTAGGATTGTGGAGACTCTCCTTGTGTCTATCATTCCATCTCTGACCAAGGAGTTTACTGCCACACCCGTTGGTAACCCTTTAGGGTTGCTGTTGCCCTTAGCAACAGCATTTCGGGTTCTCTACGTATTAAAACACAACATCTTGCTTTTCCCATCTGAGCAGTTCTAATACAAGGGAGATACCCAGTTCCTTAGCCTCTGGGCTTCTCTGTTCACTTTGTGTGTATTTTGTTACCCTATCACCTTCTGTGTACGTTATGTCATATTCCCCAGTCTGTCTGTAAGTCCATTTGTTTTGCATAACAGTCCTGACACCAGTACTTTCCTGCAGGCACTGGTGTGCATAACATATTCAGCAGCCTAATACTCCTGTTGAAATTTTGTGGGAATATGGAGCATACCCCTCAAAATACGTTGCAACAGGTGGTCGATCAGGTGCAGGTCCTGACTCGACAATTTAATGATTTGTCCAGGTCCTGACTCGACAATTTAATGATTTGTCCATTAAAATGCACACCTCCCAGGTTGCTGGGGTTAAGGAGCCGAAAGTAAATCTCCCGGATCGTTTTTCTGGAGATCGCTCGCAGTTCTTTTGTTTCAAGGAGAGCTGCAAGCTATACTTCCGGCTTAGGCCTCAGTCTTCTGGGTCGGAGATTCAGCGGGTGGGCATAGTGATTTCCTTGCTACAAGGAGACCCACAGGTCTGGGCATATGGGTTGCAGCCTGACTGTCCGTCGCTTAAAAGTGTTGATGCTTTTTTTACGGCACTGGGCATGTTGTATGATGACCCTGACAAGACGGCCTCAGCCGAGGCTCAGATTTTGATCCTTAAGCAAGGGCGAAGGCCAGTTGAGGTTTACTGTACGGAGTTTCGGAGGTTGGCCCATGATACCCAGTGGAATGACCCAGCCCTGAGACACCAGTACCGAAGAGGTCTTTCTAACCAGATAAAGGACCAACTGGTACAATATCCCTTGCCTGATAGCTTGGATCAGCTCATGCAGTTATCCATCCGGGTGGATAGACGGCTGAGAGAGCGTAGGCTTGAAAGGGAGACTGAGATTTCCTTCCTTCCCAAGGGAACCTCAGACTCTGAGGAATTTTCAGAGGAGCCTATGCAGATTGGGGCTACCCGCCTCTCCTCGCGTGAGAAGACGCGGAGGAGACAGCAGGGGTTGTGTTTGTACTGTGGGAATAAAGGTCATGTGGTAGTATCATGCCCAGAAAAGCCGGAAAACTTCAGGGCCTGAGGGTGATGGGAAATATCCTGTCAGGCCAGAAGTCAGAATTTCCTAAGAAGACTTTTATCATTCCGGTGACCTTGAAGATCCTCGGTCAAACTGTCAAGACTGAGGCCTTTGTGGACAGTGGGGCCGACGGGGTTTTTATGGACCGCCAATTCGCCCTGAAACACTCTGTTCCCTTAGTACCCTTGGCATCGGAAATTGAGATTTGTGGGTTAAACGGGGAACCATTATCCCAAGGTAAAATTACCTCTTGCACTAGCCAGATATTTTTGTTTATTGGAGCCACACACTCTGAAAAATTGTCCTTTTATGTGACTGTCTGTACTTTTGCCCCATTGGTGTTGGGGTTACCCTGATTAAGGGCCCACAATCCTCAATTTGACTGGGTCTCTGGGGAGATTCTTAGTTGGGGTACTGATTGTTTCAGGAGTTGCTTGAGCCTTCCAGTCAGGCTCTCGCAGCTAAGTTTGCCAGGATTGCCAGGGTGTTATGCAGATTTTGCGGACGTGTTCTCCAAAAAAGTTGCAGAGGTACTACCTCCCCATCGCCCCTATGACTGTGCCATTGATTTGTTGCCAAATGCTAAGCTTCCCAAGAGCAGGTTGTACTCCCTGTCACGTCCTGAGACTCAGGCTACGGCAGAGTACATTCAGGAGAACTTGGCTAAGGGATTT
The DNA here is from genome assembly GCF_028390025.1 of Pseudophryne corroboree. Classification (NCBI taxonomy): domain Eukaryota; kingdom Metazoa; phylum Chordata; class Amphibia; order Anura; family Myobatrachidae; genus Pseudophryne; species Pseudophryne corroboree. The sequence goes on along the minus strand of NW_026967523.1, from coordinate 365,593 downwards.
ATCAGACCTTCACAGTCTCCAGTTGGTTCGGGGTTCTTCTTCGTGGGTAAAAAGGACGGTTCGTTGCGACCCTGCATCGACTTCAGGGAATTGAACCGTATCACGATTAAAAACTCATACCCACTGCCTCTCATTTCGGTCTTGTTTGACCAGCTTCGTACTGCCACCATTTTTTCTAAGATTGACCTAAGCGGTGCGTACAATCTAATCCGAATAAGAGAAGGGGATGAATGGAAGACTGCCTTTAATACCCACTCAGGGCATTATGAATATTTGGTGATGCCTTTTGGCCTCTGTAATGCCCCGGCAGTCTTCCAGGATTTCATGAATGATGTGCTCAGGGAATATTTGGATAGATTCTTAGTTGTATACTTAGATGACATCCTAATCTTCTCCCATTCCCTGGAGGAACATCGGAAGCATGTACGCTTAGTCCTCCAGAAACTCAGCGACCACCGGCTTGGGGCGAAGCTGGAGAAGTGCGAATTTGTAGTTCAGCAAATCGCATTTCTAGGATATATTATCTCCCCAGAAGGTTTCCAAATGGAGGGTTCCAAGGTACAGGCAGTCCTGGATTGGGTGCAGCCCACTAGTTTGAAGGCGCTTCAGCGTTTCCTGGGCTTTGCAAATTTTTATAGACGATTTATCGCTGGATTTTCGTCTATAGTGGCGCCCTTGGTGGCACTCACTAAGAAAGGGGCAGATGTTGCTCACTGGTCTTGTGAGGCTACAGCGGCTTTTGCCCGTCTCAAAAGGGCATTTGTTTCGGCCAAGGTGCTGCGACACCCAGATCCAGAGCGTCCTTTTGTGGTGGAGGTGGATGCCTCTGAGATGGGTATTGGGGCAGTGCTTTCTCAGATGGGAGTGTTTGATAATCGCCTTCATCCCTGTGCCTACTTTTCCCGTAAATTTTCGCCTGCCGAGATGAATTATGACGTGGGTAACCGGGAATTGTTGGCTATTAAGGATGCACTCGAGGAGTGGAGACACTGGCTTGAGGGGGCTAAGTTTGTGGTCTCAATTCTCACTCACCATAAGAATCTGGCATATTTAGAGTCAGCGAAGCGTCTCAATGCCAGGCAGGCACGATGGGCTTTGTTTTTTGCTCGCTTTAATTTTTTGATAACATATCGCCCTGGGTCAAAAAAACATCAAGGCTGATGCGCTCTCGCAGAGTTTTGCTCCAATCCAGGAGACCACCGAGGAGCCGTTGCCCATTGTTTCCCCATCATGTATTAAAGTGGGCATTACCCAGGACCTCTTATCATTAGTCCTTAGAGCACAGGAGCAGGCTCCTCCAGACCTTCCGGTAGGTCTTTTGTTTGTGCCTCCTAGGTTAAGACAGCGAGTGTTCCTGGAATTCCATGCCAAGAAGTCTGCAGGTCACCCGGGTATTGCCAGAACTCGGGAGTTGCTATCTAGGGCGGTGTGGTGGCCCTCGGTGGCTAAGGATGTGGATCAGTGGGTTCGGGCATGTGACATCTGTGCCCGAAATAAGACTCCTAGAGGGGTTCCGGTTGGCCCATTACATCCACTCTCTATCCCATCTAAGCCATGGACCCACATTTCAATGGATTTTGTGGTGGACTTGCCCAAATCCTCGGGGATGACAGCCATCTGGGTTGTCGTTGACAGGCTTTCGGAGATGGCGCACTTCGTTCCACTGGTTGGGCTGCCATCGGCCAGACGCCTGTCTGAATTATTTATGCTGCATGTTGTGCCTCTCCATGGGTTGCCACTTGATGTGGTCTCTGACCGCGGATCCCAGTTTGTGGCCAAATTCTGGAGGGCATTTTGTTCCGATCTCCAGATTTCTGTCAGCTTGTCGTCGGGCTACCATCCGCAGTCTAATGGGCAGAATGAAAGGGTGAACCAGTCCTTGGAGCAGTTCCTCAGGTGTTATGTCTCCAAGTGTCAGACTGACTGGGTTGCTCATCTGTCCATGGCGGAGTTTGCCTATAACAACGCGGCTCACTCTGCTACAGGGATCTCTCCATTCCTTTGTGTGTATGGGCATCATCCTAAGGCCAATTCTTTTGACCCCCTGGACTCCACGCCTGGTGGTTCCTCTGTGGTTTCGGTCCTTAGAGGTATTTGGCGGAAAGTGAAGAAAGCCCTTGTGTCTGTGTCATTAGTGACCAAAAGGGTTTTTGATAAGCGGAAAAGACCCTGCAGCTTCAAATTAGGAGACTTCGTCTGGTTGTCTACCAAGAATTTGAAGTTGAGACAGCCATCTCATAAGTTAGGCCCCCAGTTCATCGGCCCTTATAAGATCACCAGGGTTATCAATCCGGTGGCATTTCAGTTAGATCTGCCCCGTTCTTTGGGTATCAATAAAACCTTTCATTGTTCCCTTTTAAAACGGGCGATTAGTAATCCTTCTTCCAGTGGAAGACCTTCCCCTCTTCTGATACGGGGTCAGAGGGAGTTTGTTGTTGAAAGGATTCTTGACTCCAAGATGGTTCGGGGTCGGCTGTCATTTTTGGTGCACTGGAAGGGGTATGGCCTGGAGGAGCGGTCGTGGGTGCGCAGTTGTGATCTTCATGCCCCCAGACTGATACGCTCTTTCTTCTCGCAGTTCCCCGATAAACCCGGTGGTAGGGGTTCTTTGACCCCTCGTCAGAGGGTGGGTACTGTTAGGGTCTCCTGCCCTGTGCTGCCACGTCGTCATGGCAACCGGGAGACAAGTGCTAGCGGAGTGACCTGAGCGCAGCTGATACTCCGGTTCGGGTCTTTTGCTGTGCAGTGGTTATAGGCTCTGTGCATGGCAGGGGATCCGGTGCTGGTTTTTGTGCTCACAGTCTGTGAGGTCTGAGTGGGGCGTGGACAGCACCTGCTTTATAAGGCCTCTTCTCAGGGTAAGCAGATGCTGCTGAATCTTTGTTGGTTAGTCAGTTTCTGAAAGTTAGCCAGTACTGTGTAGCTTTGTATTTGTTTGTTGCTTACTGCAAATAGGCCTGGGGATTTGGTATTACACTCTGCCAATCCAGACCTAGCAGTAAGACTGGAGTCAGTCGTTTAGCTTGCTGGGGTTCTGTTACTACTCTGTGAACTTAGCAAGTTTGCGGCTGTATTCTAAGACTTGCCTGTCTAATCCTGTCTCACTGTGCTAGGTGTCAGGGGTCGGTTTAGTGGCAGTAAGCTGAACCTGTGCACTGCAAGTGAGAATTAGGATTGTGGAGATTCTCCTTGTGTCTATCATTCCATCTCTGACCAAGGAGTTTACTGCCACACCCGTTGGTAACCCTTTAGGGTTTTGCTGTTGCCCTTAGCAACAGCATTTCGGGTTCTCTACGTATTAAAACACAACATCTTGCTTTTCCCATCTGAGCAGTTCTAATACAAGGGAGATACCCAGTTCCTTAGCCTCTGGGCTTCTCTGTTCACTTTGTGTGTATTTTGTTACCCTATCACCTTCTGTGTACGTTATGTCATATTCCCCAGTCTGTCTGTAAGTCCATTTGTTTTGCATAACAGTTCAAACACCAGTACATTCCTGCAGGCACTGGAGTGCATAACAGTTCTGACACCAGTACTTTCCTGCAGGCACTGGTGTGCATAACAAAAACCTAATGAGCGCATTAAACATTTGCAAGTTTTAGATTTATGGAAAAAGGAAATGTGTAACTGGACTGCAGATAATGTTAAGATTAACCTCTGTATTGACACATGTACTGACACCAAACCCTCACAGTAATCCTCCACCATACAACAATGTCACAGCATCACCAGCATCTCTATATCCAGTAAGAGAATTACAGTCACTACAGAATACACCTAATGACATATCCAGCCTAGAGGATGACGCAGCATTCATCCAGTTTCCAGCTTATCACAGTGCAGTTCCTCCTGCTGTACAGCCTTCTTACATACCTCCACCAGCACAGGACGCCCAGGGCTCTGCCCCTCCTGTAATATACACAAGTACACAACACATAGTCCACCTACGGCACATGGCTCTGACCAAAGAAGCCCACACCAAGAACAAGATGGTGACACAGAACATGACATTGACATATTACAGGAAAATCTTACACCTTGTCTCTATAATCTCTGATGACTCTTCTGCTTCTCCTGTCTCCCATCCATCTGCTAACTCCCCTGATTTCTATCAGCTTCTGCTACCTAAGCTTTCCTTTGCTACTCCACCAGTGACCTCTCCTGTATATATAAGTGGTAATCAAGCATGTCTCAATGTCACCAGTATACCAGGACATATTACACAGTCCATAAGTCACTCAGAGATGGACCCAGGTTTAATTACAGAATACTAAATAACACAGGACAGCGTGTATTCCACCGCATAGGGACAAGAGACAGACAGTCAAGGTAAGCTTGCAGCATACACCATACAAGTGCCTACAGACCAAGCCATCATAGATACTGACAGTGAGACCTTAGCACTGAACCCTATGCGCACAATGAAATTACCAGGTAGGGCAGAAGTGAAAGGTGAAGGAGATACTTGTTTACCTGAAGATTTAGCAGAATCCCTCACAACCAGTATTGATCTCTCTGCAATTGATTATGGTGACCCAACTAAAGGAAAAATAGATGCACTTAATGCTAACCTGCGTGACCTATGCCCACCAGTCCCCAAATGGGACGATTTGTTCACAATCAAACAGGCAGACACTGAAACAGTAGATAATTATTTTGGTAGATTTAAGTTAATGGTGCCCACATTTACTGCTGGAGAAGTGATAGTTAAACTAGCATGGAGAGATGCCCTAATAAACACTAGTGGGAGAAGCAAGATCTCATGAACTTAATCTTGTCAAACCCACTCCAGTTCTTGTTGTAGATCAGATTGCTCCTACACAACCCCAGCAACAGACAAATATAACAAATCCCCAGAGAGTCCAAAACAGTCAGGGACCACTTGTGCAAAACCTTTGGGACCCCAGACAGCCAAGGCATAGCCAGCAAAAGAGAAATTCGTGGCAGGGACAACAAGGAGGTAAGTACACCACAAATAGAAACACAGGACCAACATACCAAGGTCCTAGACACCCAGACCCAATGGCATGCTTCATACGTTGTAAGTATGGCCATAGAGCTAGATATTGCAGAAGTCAAGTATCTTCTCAGAACAGGATGTACCCACATGGAAATGAGGAACACCCAGCGGCCCTACACAACCCCCTACCACCATTATAATCAAGGACCCCAGATGGGCACTCATGCCCCACACAATGGTCCCCACAATCAGTTGTCACGCTGGCAGCAGCAATCATACTGATGTTTAATCCATCCAGTGTCTTCATTATGCAGCGTGCAATGCCAACACATTGAGGAACCCTCGGTTACTGTGCATGGAAATAATGAACCTATTTCTTTTTTACTAGACACTGGAGCGGCTAAGTCACTACTTACCACTGCACTACCTTCACAGACGTTTTCAGGGCACACGGTCCTAGCGGTCGGAGTCTCAGGACAATTACAGCACTTACCAATACTAGCTGATAGTAATATACAGATGGGACCATTGAATGATACACACGCTTTCTTACTAGCATCCAATGCACCAGCAAACTTGCTTAGCCGTGACCTACTATGTAAACTCAAAGGCACCATTTACTGCACAGCGGATGGTATTTACTTAGACATTCCCAAATCACTAGAAAGCAATGCACAAGTGCTGGTAGACACACCAGTCCCACTCCTGTCATTGCACCTTGAGCAAACCAACCCCCATATGTGTGAAGACATACTGCAAGCAGTTCCCAGCTGCTTATGGGCACAGTATAAGGATGAGGTAGGCTTACTTCAAGATGTGGACCCTATTATGGTAAAGCTGCAGCCAGGAAAGTCCCCACCATGCATCACGCAGTACCCGCTGAAACCGGGAGTGGAGGAAGTGGCATAACCATCCATCCGCTCACTTCTGCACCAGGGGGTCTTGCGCAAATGCGTCAGTGTTGCAAATTCTCCGATCTTTCCAGTTCAAAAACCGGGCCCTGTGCTAACTTACCGTATTGTGCAGGACTTGTGTGTGCTTAATGCAGTCATACAAGCTTGCCACCCTGTGGTGCCCAACCCCGCTACGATCCTTACGCAGGTCCCGTCGGATGCGTTGTTGTTCACAGTTATTGACCTATACTCAGCTTTTTTCTCCATTCCATTACATCCAGACTGTCAGTACCTGTTTGCGTTTACATTTAAGGGTCAACAGCATACCTGGACTCGTATGCCCCAGGGGCAACGGAATGCTCCTACTTATTTTAGCCAAGCGCTCCATGATATATTGCAGAATTGGTCCCCAACACATAACTCAGTGCTTATTCAATATCTTGATGATTTGTTATTGTGTTCACAGACAGAGGAGGAATCGTGGGAAGACTCAGTGTCCCTGTTGACTTTCCTCGCCTTAGTTGGGTTGAAGGCCAACAAAGCCAAACTACAGCTGTCCCAGCAGAAAGTGCAGTACCTAGGTCACTGCCTCTCCCAAGGACAGCGTCACCTCTTACCATCACGCATCCAGGCCATACAGAATATGTCTCTGCCAGTCACCCAAAAGCAAATACGCACCTTTCTAGGGATGACCTCTTTCTGTAGACATTGGATACCAGGATATGCTGCTATAGCACTACCTCTCCAGGAACTGGTAGCCATAAAAAAGCCTGATCAGGTCATACATGATGACACCACACTACTAGCGTTTCATCAGTAGAAGGAAGCCCTCACTGCCACCCCAGCCCTAGGCTTCCCATGTTACACTAAACCATTTTTCCTCTTTTGTACAGAGCTCGACGGCTGTGCTGCTGGAGTACTAACTCAGAAAAATGGGGACTGGCACTGCCCAGTGGGATATTACAGCACACAGCTGGATACAGTAGCTAGGGGGCTGCCGCAATGCTTGTGCACGGTGGCTGCAGCAGCTACACTTGTTGACAAGACAGCAGACATAGTTCTAGCACACACTCTACCTGAATGTCCCGCACGCAGTTGCTGCTTTACTAAACGGTTCCACCACAAAGCACATCACAGCTTCCAGGATAACCAAATGGGAACTTGTGCTTCTTAAGCCTCCTAACATAATATTGCAGCGCTGCACAACTTTGAATCCAGCAACTTTCCTCCCAGGTGTGACTGGACAGTCACAAAGTGGGGAGAAGGTAGATGATCATGATTGTGAAAAGGTGACCCAGACTTTATGCACTTCAAGACCAGACATTAGAGACACTCAGATAGACCTAAATCTGTATGTTGATGGTAGCTGCCTCCGCCAAAATTTAATGGGCATTCTGACATCTGGATACACCATAGTGGACGATACACGTCATTGAAGCACTCCCGCTTCCACCACCACACTCTGCTCAAAAATCAGAACTCATAGCATTGGGGAGGGCATGTTACTTGGCGCGAATCAGAATTGTTAACATTTATACTGACTCACAATATGCATTTGCCTTTCTGCACAATTTTTCCGCTATTTAGAAACGTAGCCATTTTTTTACATCAAATGTAACACCGATCTCTCACGCAGAGATAGCTAAGTACCTCATGGAAGTGGTATTGCTACCAAAAGAGGTAGCAGTCATCAGATGTCAAGCTCACACAAGCCACTCAGACCCGGTGTAGTAAGGAAATACCTATGCTGATGAAACAGTGAAAGCAGCAGACTCAGTGGCAATAAACAATCATGGCTCCGTGCCAGAGATACGGAGTCTCATCTCGTTACAAATATTCTCACCTGTAACACTGGAAAATTAATGCATTTGTACCAATCTTGTTCAAAGCAGGAAATATCCTCGTGGAAGCTCAAAGGGTGTAATCCAGACTCCGCTGGTATCTGGAGGGACACAACAGGAAGACCGGTAGCACCAAAAGCCATTCTACCAAGCCTGGCTGAGGCAGCCCACGGGCTCACTCATCTGGGAAAGGGAGGTATGGTAAAGACCCTCAGGGCCTACTGGTCTGCCCCTGGTTTCTCATCCTATGCAGGTAAGAAAGCTCAATCATGCCTTATCTGTCTAAGAAAGAACCCAGGTAAGACTGTCCCAGCACCAATTGCCCATATCCCAAATACCTGAGGACCTTTCCAGGCAATACAGATAGACTTCATCCAATTACCACCCTGTAGAAATGTCAAATATGTACTTGTTTGTGTTGACGTCTTCAGTGGTTGGCCTGAGGCCTACCCAGCGGTAGCCTGCACAGCACATTTCACAGCTAAGAAACTAGTACAGGAGTTTGTATCTAGATATGGTATTCCAGAGATCATTGAGTCAGATCAAGGCACACACTTCACAAGTAAGGTTTTCCAAGTGATGTGTAGGATCATGGGTATAGAGTCCAAACTCCATTGTCCTTATGGACCCCAGGCAGCTGGACTCGTGGAGAGAGCTAATTATACCATAAAGAATAAACTTTCCAAGGTCATAGAAGAGACAAGCCTAAACTGGGTAGAGGCACTGCCCATCGTACTACACAGTATTAGAGTGACTCCCAAACCTCCTCTCAGTCTGTCCCATTACGAAGTGTTATTCGGAAAACATCCCAACTGGATGATAGGCCCAGAAGAAAGCCACTCCACCCTACATGATCTAACCACAAAATATGTCCTAGACTTGCATGAACAATTCAAACAAATACACAAAGAACTCATTCTCTCTAAAGGTGCTAATCAAAGTGACTTGAAATGCCATGATGTGAAACCAGGAGAATTTGTGATGGTTAGAAATTTCTTATGCTCTGGTTCATTTGTAGACAGGTGGGAGGGACCCTACCAAGTACTGTTGACCATGCCCACGGCAGTAAAGGTGGCAGAGAAATCGGCTTGGATACATGCATTGCATTGCAAGAAAGTGACTGAGGACGGGAAGAGCAGAGTCCCAGAAAAACCCTCCAGAGGAAGAAGCTGCAGAAGCGCTGAACTTGCAGGCTGGAACCCCAGTAACCAGAGACTAAGAGGTAATAAAAATGGCCTAGTTGGGTACGATGTATGTTGAGAATGATGTGGGACAGTCAGTGTTGCTAAACCCCAATCAGGTGAAGAAAAGATCCAGACGGGCCATCGAGATTGGAGTATCGGTTGTAAATCTGGGAATAATTATATGGATGGGGGGATTATTGACTTACTACTTATTGACAAGGATGACTGAGGGCCCAGGGAAGGGTCAGTCTCTGATGACCTTTGAGGAGGTAATACATCCTTATCCTAGTTATGTAGCTCTCATCACACCTCTAGACACTAGAAACGAGAGGAAGATAAAAGAGGCTAAAGAGGTATACCCAAATAGATGTCAGCAGCTACCCCCAATAGCCAGATGTATTTGTAAATATTGCAGACGGAACGCTGAGCAAAGATGTATAGATTGGTGCCACGATGATCCATTGCTTTTTGGAGGTGCACGCACAGTCAGAGCCCCCATAGAACAGACCGAGTGCCACAAGATGGTAAATGTGTATAGATGTATCTGCGTACACTGTGGAAGGATCCCATAGAATGATTGCATAGTATGGTGTTATGAAGGTGAGGAGAGGAATCAGACACAACACTCAGACACACACCATACAATCCATGGGGGAATCAGGAATGATCAGGAATGGCTCCCCGAGGAAAGGGAAAATAAGAATAAAAACACAAAGACAGATGAAAGCCCCTATGATGGCCCAGTGAGAAAAGCTAGAGTATATGAGAGGAACACCTTTGTAGAACTGGCCCCAGCTGCCGCCCATAGTAATGCTTTCTGTGTAGTACCACCCAAACATGTGGGAGAAGCTTATAAGACCTGCTTCATATGTATTCCAATAACAATAGAAGAAATGCAGAAGATAGAATTGCTACCAGGAAAAACATCACCTTTATAGACATTAACATGGAAACATTAGGGACCAACAACCCGGAAGATAAAATCGGGCGGTATCTCACCTCTAGCTATAAGCTGGAGATCCAGCCTAGTATATCTGAAAAGAACTGTTGGGATATTGTTGTTGGTAAGCCACAGTTTGAGTCTTTAGGGGTTACCCCAAAGTGTACTTCCTTGGTAACAATAAGCAGCCCTAGAATTGATATATACATGCCCAGGGGCTTATTATTAGTATGTGGGGATATTGCATATTCTTATTACCCAGCAGATCACATGGATATTTGTTATTTAGGGAGACTCACTTTTGTAGCAGCTCATGCAAACATAACTACTTTGGACTCTCACAGTAAAGAAAAAAGGTCTTTAGATCCTGATTGCCGATCTGACTTACCATTACTTAGCGAGGCACAATACTCAGCATTAGCCTTTTCACTCATAGGAGTCCCAGGACTCAGCCTGTATAACACAAGGGTGATAAATAGCATAGCTTGTGGATTGGCTAAAACCATAAATGCCACCAGTACGGCTATTGCTCTTATAAATGAAGAACTCAGAGAAGTAAGAGATGGTATGATACAAATAGAGTAGCCACTGACTACCTGTTACTTAAAGCAGGAAGTGGTTGTGAACAATTTAAAGGAATGTGTTGTTTTAACATCTCAGATAATTATAATCCCATTGAACAAAAGGTTAAGTTGTTGCAGGATATACAAGAACATATGACCCAATCGGCTGGTTGGGACCCCTTCCAATGGATGGAAGCCAGAATTTCAAAAATTTACTTTACCAAATATTACACTGTTATGATAATAATTCTTATAATCTTTATCATTTATATAACAATCAAATGCTTGCCTGTCCTTGGACGCTCGTGTGAAAAAATACTCACGGCCTGAAAAGAAGCCACGGAGCAAGCTTATGGTAATGACCCCAGTTACCTACACTGCAGTACCCCACACATAGCAATATAGTAGTATTATCACACATAGCAATATAGTAGTATTATCACACATAGCAATATAGTAGTATTATCATCACACATAGTAATATAGTAGTATTATCATCACACATAGTAATATAGTAGTATTATCACACAGGATAGCAATATAGTAGTATTATCACACATAGCAATATAGTAGTATTATCACACATAGCAATATAGTAGTATTATCACACATAGCAATATAGTAGTATTATCACACATAGGTAATATAGTAGTATTATCACACATAGCAATATAGTAGTATTATCACACATAGCAATATAGTAGTATTATCACACATAGCAATATAGTAGTATTATCACACATAGTAATATAGTAGTATTATCACACATAGCAATATAGTAGTATTATCACACATAGCAATATAGTAGTATTATCACACATAGCAATATAGTAGTATTATCACACATAGTAATATAGTAGTATTATGACACATAGCAATATAGTAGTATTATCACACATAGTAATATAGTAGTATTATCACACATAGCAATATAGTAGTATTATCACACATAGTAATATAGTAGTATTATCACACATAGCAATATAGTAGTATTATCACACATAGCAATATAGTAGTATTATCACACATAGCAATATAGTAGTATTATCACACATAGGTAAATTATCAGAAATATACTCTTAATAGGTGCTTACATGCTCCATATACACACACGTAGTGAGAAGGAACCACAACTTATAGCCAGGTTGTAGAAGAATAGAACACATTCTGTCGCTACCTCTTTCATTTCCCTTATCTGTCCAAGTTTTCTGGAGAGTTGAGACTTTTCACATCGATACTCAATGGACTTGTGCCGGCGATTGCATCCAGAGAACGGGTTTTCCTTTTCCTATCTCATATCTCACACTACTACACTCATTTGGGGAAAATTAAGTTGAATACGATGAATATTTGATTCATTATATGTTGTGTTTAGAGATTAAACAAAAGGCAGGAATGATGAAGAAAAATCAAATATACATCTGTATTGCCTCAGAAATTGTGCTTTTATACATATAGCATTTTAGCATCGGTAATAAATATCTCAATTCTCATATAGAGGTAATTCTCCTGACAGTAATGTTTTCTTCTCGACCTTTGTGTTCTATCACCTGACAGAGACTTCGTATCTATCAATAGAGACCCTTGTATTTAGATAACCAGAACTTAATGACATTTTATGAGGTTTTTATGTCAGGAGAAAGAGGTCATGATAATGAATATCTGATGGACCTTCGCTTTGGACAAACAACATGCCATGATGAACAAGAATGACCTTTATGCTGACAAGGCCTACTGAGAAGTCCAACTGATGTGACTAGGAGATCCAAGACTTATGGAGCCAGTCTGCCATCTTCAGGAGTAGATCGGCCGTGCAATTAGCTCAACTGACCATCTTTGGCACTTCCGGTTATTCACCATCAGCCAATCCATGTTCCCCATGATATCTAGATGCACACCCCATTGATTGATCAGTTATGAATTATTGTATAATCATGTACTATATATATATATATATATATATATATATGTAAGCCTAAATGTCCTGAAGACACAGGTATCATTGATGAAGTCTGTCTTGGGTCACGCTCCTCTGCGCAGAATAATGGGCGTGACCTCTTATTTGATAATAAATTCTATATGACGAATATCATCACAACGGAGACTCCCTAATTCTTTTATGATAAATAGACATTATCAGGAGCGACTGATCCCGGGGACAGAAGCTGCTCGCACTTTATCTTTCCTTCTGGTGCTGGTGCTGGTGCTTTCCCTGCTCTCATTGTTCCCAGTCACTGCCCCACGGCACATGGAACATAAGTAGAAGGGGGATTCAGCGTATATACACCAGAGATTCTTTATATCTATCAGAGGAAGGATCTCTACCAGAAGCATGGTTATAGCACTGTTTATATAACAGCATATATTATCATTATTACAGGCTGCTACTCTCTCCCCAACCTCATTCATTCTTCAGATGTTATATTTCTGTAGCGGGTGCTGGAGATACAGAAAGGTGGTTCTCCTGATTTGTGGACTCATTACATACAGACGTCATTACTAGTCACTGGTTACTACTCGTTATCTGACTGATTTATATTTATATCAGGCGTCACTCAGTGATTGGCAATAGTATTGTGTAGATACATGTTGGGACAACTTAGCAGGCCTTTGGAACGAAACAGGCAGAAAGCTGGATATTATCTATGTACTAACCTTGGAATAATATAATGTATACCTCACTCTGTGACAGGGTTTCATATTGTATACCTTGTTACAGGGAATATCCCTTCTCAATAACAATATTGGCCCTCATTCCGAGTTGATCGGTCGCAAGGCGAATTTAGCAGAGTTGCTCACGCTAAGCCGCCGCCTACTGGGAGTGAATCTTAGCTTCTTAAAATTGCGACCGATGTATTCGCAATATTGCGATTACTAACTACTTAGCAGTTTCAGAGTAGCTCCAGACTTACTCTGCCTGTGCGATCATTTCAGTGCTTGTCGTTCCTGGTTGACGTCACAAACACACCCAGCGTTCGCCCAGGCACTCCCACCGTTTCCCCGGCCACTCCTGCGTTTTTTCCGGAAACGGTAGCGTTTTCAGCCACACGCCCCTGAAACGCCGTGTTTCCGCCCAGTAACACCCATTTCCTGTCAATCACATTACGATCGCCGGAGCGAAGAAAAAGCCGTGAGTAAAATTACTTTCTTCATAGTAAAGTTACTTGGCGCAGTCGCAGTGCGAACATTGCGCATGCGTACTAAGCGGATTTTCACTGCGATGCGATGAAAAATACCGAGCGAACAACTCGGAATGAGGGCCATTGTCACAGAAGTGATACAAATGTGTAGAATTGGATATGCATGCCTTAGAGAACTGTGCTCTGTTACAGGGTTACACATGATATGCTCAGTCACAGGAGAACATCTTTTATTACCAACAATATTGTTTTATTCAATGTGCAGATCTTTGTGATGTGGTCAATTATCAATTTATATATGTACCGAATGGGTAACACATGTGATTGAGGATTCTGCTCTGGTACAGGGTTTTACAATGATATACTTGGTTGGTACTTATTTCATGCCTATTGAAAAATCTATCTTAAATAAAAATAAAAGTTATGTTTTAATTTATTCATGAAACAAAGAAAAAAGAGTGCGCCACACATCAAGGCTTCTTTAGATATAAGCCCACTAGCGTTTTTTTCTAAACCCCCTAACCAGTCATTGCAATTTGCTTAATGGCGCACCTCCAACCAGATTAGCTAATCTTTGGTATTAACACTTTCGGATTATTCCCTCTATCGGTTGGTTCATACATAGAAGGATCATAAAACAATTATCATTTGGGCCTGTGCATAGTCCCTCGGTCTTAACGTCTTCCCTGGAAATACTTGTGGATGGAGCCCTTCATTCGCTTTGCCAGGATTCAAGGGTGGTCTATCTGTTGAAATCAGAGCACTACATTTTGGCCACTGTGCTCGATCCTAGGTTTAAAGCCTACGTTGTATCTCTTTTTCCGGACACAAGTCTGTAGAGGTGGAAAGACCTGCTGGTGAGAAAATTGTCAGCTCAAGCGGAACGTGACCCGCCAACAGCTCCTCCTTCATTTTCTCCAGCAACTGGGACTGCGAGGAAAAGGATAACATTTCCGAGCCCACCCGCTGGACACAAAAGTAACAATACAAGTGACACATTAACAGGAAATTGTTTCTGTCACCATAGCGACAATTATCTGGAAATAAGATAATACACAGACACATAAAAAGACTCAATGGAAATCTTTTGTTTTTAAACAACTTTATTTGATATCTTTAATACACAGATTTTTCTCTATATTTTAAACTTAAAAAATACTTTACTCTGCACAACATGGATAAAATATCCTTAAAGCACAGAAACAATTCAGGTTACATTATAGTATTGCAGGTAAGTAAAACAGATCAGGAGAGCCAAAACCCTATGGGGGTCATTCAGACCCAGCCGCAATAGCGGTCCACAGCAGTTTACTGGTGGTAACAAAATGCACATGCACAGCGGCCGCGCAGACACACACATTGTGGTCGCATCCCTGAGGGGTGAATGCGGGCGGGCCGGGACTATTTTCCAGGGGCTGCATGATGTCACATCTGTGTTCATCTCTGATTAACCCCCAATAAGCTTCCAGAGTGCACCTCATATCTCATCTTTTCCAAGTTACTACAAATGATATGAGATCGGTAGCAGCACTACTTTCAGGATTATTACAAAGAACACACATAAAGGCTGACACAGCAAATAACAGTGACACATACAAGGGATTAATTAGAAATAATAGGATTTTGGTACCTACCGGTAAATCCTTTTCTCTTAGTCCGTAGAGGATGCTGGGGACTCCAAAAGGACCATGGGGTATAGACGGATCCGCAGGAGCTTGGGCACACTATAAAGACTCAAAACTGGGTGTGAACTGGCTCCTCCCTCTATGCCCCTCCTCCAGACCTCAGTTAGAAAACTGTGCCCAGAAGAGATGGACATTTCGAGGAAAGAATTTTATTGTTACAAACACAGTGAGTGTCATACCAGCTCACACCTCCAACACACCGTAGAACGTGACATTCAGTAGAATGCCAGGCAACGGCATGAACAAAACACAGCCACATGCTGGGAAAAAAAAAAAATGTAACACAAATCGTGTGTCCACATAAGCGAAATTAAAAAAAACCCTCATGCCATGGCATGAACAACGGTAGCAACCGCCTGGTAACGGATATACACCACCCAGGTGTAGCCAAAAGCAACCACTGCAGACACAGTACGCACTGGGCCGGGCGCCCAGCATCCTCTACGGACTAAGAGAAAAGGATTTACCGGTAGGTACCAAAATCCTATTTTCTCCTACGTCCTAGAGGATGCTGGGGACTCCAAAAGGACCATGGGGATTATACCAAAGCTCCAAAACGGGCGGGAGAGTGCGGATGACTCTGCAGCACCGAGTGAGCAACATAAGGTCCCCAAAATCAGGGTATCAACTTGTAAGCATAGTAGAAGCGTCTGACCCCGAACAAGAATTCGCTCGGCAAAGCTGAACCACCGAGACTCCTCGGCCATCCGCCCAAGAAGAAACCCATCTTCCCAAAAGAAGAAACCTCCACCGACTTCGGTGACGGCAAAACAGCCGTAGAACGAACATGCAAAACTTCAACACAGATTCCGCATGTAACTGACTGTATAAAAGTCTCCCCAATCAAGATGGGAACATACCAGACCCACAGGGCCTCTGTTTTTCCAAACTGAGCCAAATTGATGACCTACATACTAAAATCCCAGACTAGACCAAGGGAATTTGAACCAGCTAATGCCTAAGTAACCCCCGGCATCAGCGTGGGCTGATTTCAGTGAAAACCAGAAACCACTCTTGGTAGAAGTATCAACCGGGAACTCAATTCCTCTCTATCCACCTGAAAACTCAAACAAAGCTCTTGTGAGCAAAAACCACCACTTCCGACACCCGCCTTGCGGACGGCGAAGTCCATAGCCTGATCACTCTTCAAGAGAGAAATTTCGTACAGGAACTTATTAGGCTTGTCTCCACATCGGCTTGTATAGCTAAGGACGAGCTAGCTGAAAGTCCACCCTGGATACACACCGAGACACATAACTACTCCCCCAACGGTGGAAACGTTGTGCCATCAGGTCTTTCGTAGCCTAAAGATTTGAAGAGGCTACTTCACCTTTCGGCTTAGGACCTGACATTCTACCGTCCCGTCATCAGACGCAGCCGCGGTACGTCCTAATACACGCCCTAATCTTGTTGCAACCTTACTTCACGTAAAGGAAGAGGTAGTAATTTTCTATTATTAAACTATGAAAAAGTGGATAGCAAACCCTCGCTGGCTAGACCATATTTTAAGTGGATCATCAGAGCCTCAGATCATCTTACGCTTACCACTGTCAGAAAGGTGAAAACGGAGAGGCCACCTAGACCGACTAAAAACACCCACGGTGTCACGAGGATGTCTACTGCTATATATTGAGTGTCCTTTAACCTGGAACAATCTCCTCGAGGCCTCCCGTTGAGGAGAGACGCCAACATGTCCAATTGCGACATTCCGCAAAACCTTGTCACATCTGGGAAATCATCTCGATAATGACAGAATCTTTCACGGCTGGATATCGTGTCCGCAGAGGAAATCTATTTCCGCGTCGTTTGCCTCCGGAAAGAAGACTGCTAACATATCATTTACCAGACTACCCACTCAACTGCAACTGTGCATCTTCTGTCATTACAGCTTTTTCCTTATTCCGCTCTAGCGGCTTACTTACGCCATTGCTGACAAGTCGTCTGGCAAAATTAACACGGCAGAACACGAAGAGTATGTTCATCTAAAATCAAGAAAGGTTACAGCAGACAAGTTTCCCAACTTGATCACATCCTCTGAAAATACGTCCCCTGGAAAGGACTGCTCTCCAGCTTCGGAGATCTGTATGCACGGACAGCAAGATCTAAACCTGGATCCCTAACCGTCATTCCTCTAGAGGGAAAGAACCGAGCAGACAGCACAGGAGCGAAGTCCTGGCCGTTCTGATTATATTCCGGTGGATGCGCAGGTGAGACCCGGACCATACTTCTACCTGGTCCCATGAAAACCGCTCTGGTATTAAACCTGCTCACCGCAAAAGGTTTCTTATGCCGCCTCCATCTGTCCTATTAATGGAACCTATTGATGAGGTGTCCTCTCAAATCCGATCCCACTCTGGATCCTCAGATCTCTTTCCACAGGAAAACCACTGAACCTTAACCGGTCAGTATCAACTCTGAAAACCAATTCAGACATCTGCGTCGTTGGGAACACCAGGCCAATCCCTGCGCCGAAGAACAATCAGAGATAAGCAACGATATGCACCTTTTTACAGGGGTAACCAGACAATCTCCTGAACGTGGCGCACCTCTGTATGCCAGATCCATTAGAAAAAATAGCAAGGAGAAACAACCGTAACTCAGAATTTACCCCTTTGGCTTCTATAAATAACTCACCGGTCCTTGTCTATTTCTGGACTAACTGAAAATTAGTAGACAAGTGGTCACTGGAGTGGGGACCAGTCATATAGACTCAGCGACAAGTGGTGTATGTAGTGGAAACAGAAAACCACTTCCACGTCTGCGAGCCTAACAAAGCTGCAGAACACTTACCTTTTCACCTTCCACTGTGTATCGAACCGGTGAAACCGACTGCATCCCACAAAAGAATGCGTCGCCAACCGTTGTGAAGGGGATTAACTCACTAATTTACACTTACCAGCGGATACCGCCGAGATTGACTGAAGAGAGGTCACCCCAACCAGTTGTATACCTCCCACCAGGATCACCCGGAGATCTCCTCCGCAATATCTTTCCCCCCCCGGTCGCACCACCTGCTGTCACGTGGCAGCCTGCTGTAATGTTATAAGAACAAAATAAATATATATATATATATATATATATATATATATATATATATAGGCAAGCCTACCCACTCTGGGTAGGATATTCTATCGGATGCTTACCCGACTACAACACACCCTCAAGTGCATACATTGCAAATAAGGTCAAAGTATAAAAATAAAATTTTCACTTAGCTGCCTGTGTATGATCCTTTGCGACCGGGCTCTGCGTCGACCAGGAGTTGACTGTCATAATTTTCTCTCCGCGTTGTGCAGAGAATAGTATTCGGACTCCTTGAGAGAAACGAAGCCAACTCGTCACGGCCAATCTAGAGCTTAACCAACAGGGCGACCAGCACATACTAAGAATACCATTAATTCAGCATTCATGGATATACATCAAGTAATACACAATAAAACACGTATATCCCAACCATGCATATATAACCTATATCTACATATATACACATATAGATATAACCCATACGCAAGTGGTTAGTCTAGACCCGTCAGGTCCCTAGTGATAATAATCTGTGCTGATATGTCCCCGAAATGAATCTACCAGGAACGTTATGGTCGACAGGACTTAGTAAAATGTCGACATCGATGAATAGTAAGTGGGTAAAAATTAATCCGGAACACCGAGTGGTCTGAGGGAAGCCTACAATTCCAAATTTGAGGACACTCCCCCCTCATATACATATACGTATATATAGACCTACTTATATACCGGTACGAGGCCAGAACTGGGCATCCATACTCAAATGCATCTGCCCTATCGTGTTTATACACAAACACCCGCTTGCTAATACTTAATTTCCATTTATTTATTTATTTTTGAATCAAGTACCGCCATTTTTCCCTACAGCAGCCTATGAGAAAGGCCTCACACCTGCCGACGTATGTCGACTAATCGATAGTGGGTTACAAACGGGAACAGGGAATTTATGTAATATAAAAATTTGACTACGCGTCCATTATAAAACCTAATGCTATATGAGAATCACATAGCATTAAAACCCAGTCCCCCCCCCTCCTCCCGCCTGGCGGGATCTCGGGGAAATGGCGCTGATTTTATGAGGGCTAAGCTCCGCCCCTTCCCGGCATGTTTAGCCTCCGAACAATAATAAGAATTTACTTACCGATAATTCTATTTCTCGTAGTCCGTAGTGGATGCTGGGGACTCCGTCAGGACCATGGGGAATAGCGGGCTCCGCAGGAGACAGGGCACAAAAGTAAAAGCTTTAGGATCAGGTGGTGTGCACTGGCTCCTCCCCCCATGACCCTCCTCCAAGCCTCAGTTAGGATACTGTGCCCGGACGAGCGTACACAATAAGGAAGGATTTTGAATCCCGGGTAAGACTCATACCAGCCACACCAATCACACTGTACAACCTGTGATCTGAACCCAGTTAACAGCATGATAACAGCGGAGCCTCTGAAAAGATGGCTCACAACAATAATAACCCGATTTTTGTAACAATAACTATGTACACGTATTGCAGACAATCCGCACTTGGGATGGGCGCCCAGCATCCACTACGGACTACGAGAAATAGAATTATCGGTAAGTAAATTCTTATTTTCTCTGACGTCCTAAGTGGATGCTGGGGACTCCGTCAGGACCATGGGGATTATACCAAAGCTCCCAAACGGGCGGGAGAGTGCGGATGACTCTGCAGCACCGAAAGAGAGAACTCCAGGTCCTCCTCAGCCAGGGTGTGCCCCTGACCAAGTAGCAGCTCGGCAAAGTTGTAAAGCCGAGACCCCTCGGGCAGCCGCCCAAGATGAGCCCACCTTCCTTGTGGAGTGGGCATTTACATATTTTTGGCTGTGGCAGGCCTGCCACAGAATGTGCAAGCTGAATTGTACTACACATCCAACTAGCAATCGTCTGCTTAGAAGCAAGAGCACCCAGTTCTTTGGGTGCCTACAGGATAACAGCAAGTCAGTTTTCCTGACTCCAACCGTCCTGGAAACCTATATTTTCAGGGCCCTGACAACATCTAGCAACTTGGAGTCCCCCAAGTCCCTAGCAGCCGCAGGTACCACAATAAACTGGTGCAGGTGAAACGCTGACACCACCTTAAGGAGAAACTGGGGACGAGTCCGCAGCTCTGCCCTGTCCGAATGGACAATCAGATATGGGCTTTGTGAGACAAAGCCGCCAATTCTGACACTCGCCTGGCCGAGGCCAGGGCCAACAGCATGGTCACTTTTCATGTGAGATATTTCAAATCCACAGATTTGAGCGGTTTAAACCAATGTGATTTGAGGAATCCCAGAACTACGTTGAGATCCCACAGTGCCACTGGAGGCACAAAAGGGGGTTGTATATGTAGTACTCCCTTGACAAACTTCTGGACTTCAGGAACTGAAGCCAACTTTTTTCTGGAAGAAAATTGACAGGGCCGCAATTTGAACCTTAATGGACCCCAATTTGAGGCCCATAGACACTCCTGTTTGCAGGAAATGCAGGAATCGACCGAGTTGAAATTTCTTCGTGGGGCCTTCCTGGCCTCCCACCACGCAACATATTTTCGCCACATGTGGTGATAATGTTGTGCGGTCACCTCCTTCCTGGCTTTGACCAGGGTAGGAATGACCTCTTCCGGAATGCCTTTTTCCCTTAGGATCCGGCGTTCCACCGCCATGCCGTCAAACGCAGCCGCGGTAAGTCATGAAACAGACATGGTACTTGCTGAAGCAAGTCCCTTCTTAGCGGCAGAGGCCATGAGTCCTCTGTGAGCATTTCTTGAAGTTCCGGTTACCAAGTTCTTCTTGGCCAATCCAGAGCCACGAGTATAGTTCTTACTCCTCTACGTCTTATAATTCTCAGTACCTTGGGTATGAGAAGCAGAGGAGGGAACACATACACCGACTGGTACACCCACGGTGTTACCAGAACGTCCACAGCTATTGCCTGAGGGTCTCTTGACCTGGCGCAATACCTGTCCAGTTTTTTGTTCAGGCGGGACGCCATCATGTCCACCTTTGGTCTTTCCCAATGGTTCACAATCATGTGGAAGACTTCCCGATGAAGTCCCCACTCTCCCGGGTGGAGGTCGTGCCTGCTGAGGAAGTCTGCTTCACAGTTTTCCACTCCCGGAATGAACACTGCTGACAGTGCTATCACATGATTTTCCGCCCAGCGAAGAATCCTTGCAGTTTCTGCCATTGCCCTCCTGCTTCTTGTGCCGCCCTGTCTGTTTACGTGGGCGACTGCCGTGATGTTGTCCCACTGGATCAATACCGGCTGACCTTGAAGCAGAGGTCTTGCTAAGCTTAGAGCATTGTAAATTGCCCTTAGCTCCAGTATATTTATGTGAAGTGAAGTCTCTAGGCTTGACCACACTCCCTGGAAATTTCTTCCCTGTGTGACTGCTCCCCAGCCTCGAAGGCTGGCATCCGTGGTCACCAGGACCCAGTCCTGAATGCCGAATCTGCGGCCCTCTAGAAGATTAGCACTCTGCAACCACCGCAGAAGAAACACCCTTGTCCTTGGAGACAGGGTTATCCGCTGATGCATCTGAAGATGCGATCCGGACCATTTTTCCAGCAGATCCCACTGAAAGGTTCTTGCGTGAAATCTACCGAATGGAATCGCTTCGTAAGAAGCCACCATTTTTCCCAGGACCCTTGTGCAATGATGCACTGACACTTTTCCTGGTTTTAGGAGGTTCCTGACTAGCTCAGATAACTCCCTGGCTTTCTTCTCCGGGAGAAACGCCCTTTTCTGGACTGTGTCCAGAATCATCCCTAGGAACAGTAGACGTGTCGTCGGAAAAAGCTGCGATTTTGGAATATTTAGAATCCACCCGTGCTGTCGTAGAACTACTTTAGATAGTGCTACTCCGACCTCCAACTGTTCTCTGGACCTTGCCCTTATCAGGAAAGCGTCCATTTTCTTTTAAGAAGAATCATCATTTCGGCCATTACCTTGGTAAAGACCCGGGGTGCCGTGGACAATCCAAACGGCAGCGTCTGAACCGATAGTGACAGTTCTGTATCACGAACCTGAGGTACCCTTGGTGAGAAGTGCAAATTGGGACATGTAGGTAAGCATCCCTGATGTCCAGTGACACCATATCATCCCCTTCTTCCTGGTTCGCTATCACTGCTCTGAGTGACTCCATCTTGATTTGAACCTTTGTATGTAAGTGTTCAAATATTTCAGATTTAGAATAGGTCTCACCGAGCCGTCTGGCTTCAGTACCACAATATAGTGTGGAATAATACCCCTTTCCTTGTTGTAGGAGGGGTACTTTGATTATCACCTGCTGGGTATGCAGCATGTGAATTGTTTCCAATACTGCCTCCCTGTCCGAGGGAGACGTTGGTAAAGCAGACTTCAGGAACCTGCGAGGGGGAGACGTCTCGAATTTCCAATCTGTACCCCTGGGATACTACTTGTAGGATCCAGGGGTCCACTTGCGAGTGAGCCCACTGCGTGCTGAAACTCTTGAGACGACCCCCCACCGCACCTGAGTCCGCTTGTACGGCCCCAGCGTCATGCTGCGGACTTGGCAGAAGCGGTGGAGGGCTTCTGTTCCTGGGAATGGGCTGCCTGCTGCAGTCTTCTTCCCTTTCCTCTATCCCTGGGCAGATATGACTGGCCTTTTGCCCGCTTGCCCTTATGGGGACGAAAGGACTGAGGCTGAAAAGACTGTGTCTTTTTCTGCTGAGATGTGACTTGGGGTAAAAAAGGTGGATTTTCCAGCTGTTGCCATGGCCACCAGGTCCGATGGACCGCCCCTTTATACGGCAATACTTCCATGTGCCGTCTGGAATCTGCATCACCTGACCACTGTTGTGTCCATAAACATCTTCTGGCAGATATGGACATCGCACTTACTCTTGATGCCAGAATGCAAATATCCCTCTGTGCATCTCGCATATATAGAAATGCATCCTTTAAATGCTCTATAGTCAATAAAATAGTGTCCCTGTCAAGGGTATCAATATTTTCAGTCAGGGAATCCGACCAAGCCCCCCCAGCGCTGCACATCAAGGCTGAGGCGATTGCTGGTCGCAGTATAACACCAGTATGTGTATATATACGTTTAAGGATATTTTCCAGCCTCCTATCAGCTGGCTCCTTAAGGGCGGCCGTATCTGGAGACGGTAACGCCACTTGTTTTGATAAGCGTGTGAGCGCCTTATCCACCCTAAGGGGTGTTTCCCAACTCGCCCTAACTTCTGGCGGGAAAGGGTATACCGCCAATAATTTTCTATCGGAGGAAACCCACGCATCATTACACACTTCATTTAATTTTTCTGATTCAGGAAAACTACAGGTAGTTTTTTCACACCCCACATAATACCCTTTTTTGTGGTACTTGTAGTATCAGAAATATGTAACACCTCCTTCATTGCCCTTAACATGTAACGTGTGGCCCCAAAGGAAAATACGTTTGTTTCTTCACCGTCGACACTGGAGTCAGTGTCCGTGTCTGTGTCGACCGACTGAGGTAAATGGGCGTTTTAAAGCCCCTGACGGTGTCTGAGACGCCTGGACAGGTACTAATTTGTTTGCCGGCCGTCTCATGTCGTCAACCGACCTTGCAGCGTGTTGACATTATCACGTAATTCCTAAATAAGCCATCCATTCTGGTGTCGACTCCCTAGAGAGTGACATCACCAATACAGGCAATTGCTCCGCCTCCTCACCAACATCGTCCTCATACATGTCGACACACACGTACCGACACACAGCACACACACAGGGAATGCTCTGATAGAGGACAGGACCCCACTAGCCCTTTGGGGAGACAGAGGGAGAGTTTGCCAGCACACACCAAAACGCTATAATTATACAGGGACAACCTTTATATAAGTGTTTTCCCTTATAGCATCTTAATATATATAATTATATCGCCAAATAAGTGCCCCCCCCCTCTCTGTTTTAACCCTGTTTCTGTAGTGCAGTGCAGGGGAGAGCCTGGGAGCCTTCCCACCAGCATTTCTGTGAGGGAAAATGGCGCTGTGTGCTGAGGAGAATAGGCCCCGCCCCCTTTTCAACGGGCTTCTCCCGTTTTTCTGACAACCTGGCAGGGGTTAAATACATCCATATAGCCCCAGAGGATATATGTGATGTATTTTTAGCCAGTATAGGTACTTTCATTGCTGCCCAGGGCGCCCCCCCCCCCCAGCGCCCTGCACCCTCAGTGACCGTTGGTGTGAAGTGTGCTGACAACAATGGCGCACAGCTGCAGTGCTGTGCGCTACCTCATGAAGACTGAAAAGTCTTCTGCCGCCGGTTTCTGGACCTCTTCACTCTTCGGCATCTGCAAGGGGGTCGGCGGCGCGGCTCTGGGACCGGACTCCATGGCTGGGCCTGTGTTCGATCCCTCTGGAGCTAATGGTGTCCAGTAGCCTAAGAAGCCAATCCATCCTGCACGCAGGTGAGTTCACTTCTTCTCCCCTAAGTCCCTCGTAGCAGTGAGCCTGTTGCCAGCAGGACTCACTGAAAATAAAAAACCTAACAAAACTTTTACTCTAAGCAGCTCTTTAGGAGAGCCACCTAGATTGCACCCTTCTCGGCCGGGCACAAAAACCTAACTGAGGCTTGGAGGAGGGTCATAGGGGGAGGAGCCAGTGCACACCACCTGATCCTAAAGCTTTTACTTTTGTGCCCTGTCTCCTGCGGAGCCCGCTATTCCCCATGGTCCTGACGGAGTCCCCAGCATATACTTAGGACGTCAGAGAAATATATATGTATACATACATATAAGGCTTTAAACTGAGCAGGGGGCTATATACTGGGATAAACCCCCTGTATGTACCCTTTTATGCACCACAATACAGCTCCCCCCGTGCCCCGAACCTCGGAAAGCGTTGGTGCGTGGGAGCGACAGAGCGCAGCGTCCTGCTGTGTTATGGTGCCCTGGCGGGGTGAAAACACCCGGTGACCGGGTATGTTCCCCCGCCCGGGATTTTTAACAAACGCTGCCCAGGGCACTCCCCCCCAGCGCCCTGCACCCATGGAGCCGGCGGCGGGGAGAAAATGGCGCGCAGTGCGCTATTAAACACTGGCGGGGGTCCGGGGACACGGAGCCTCGGCCCCGCCAGCATAAATAATCATGCTGCACAGTGCTCTCTGTTGGCGGGCGTCCGGGACACGGAGCCCCGGCACCGCCAGAGAGCCGCTCTGTTTGTCCCTCTCGGCGCTCTGCCCTACTGGTGTGCAGAGTGCAGTTACACGCTGGCGGGGTCCTTGGGCACCGGGCCCCGGCCCCGCCGGACTTTATGTAAAATAAGATGTCCGAGGGCGCTCCCCTCCCCAGCGCCCTGCATCAGTAAGAATCAGCGGCGGTATAAAAAGGCGCGTAAAGCGCTACAGTACGTTGCCGGGGCACGGGGATCCGGAGCCCCGGCCGTACCTGGTATAAAGCACAAAAATTAAAAATATATATAAATAAATATATATAAACAAATATGTATAATTATACACTGGCCCCCTGGGGGGGGCTGACCACTGAGGGAGGGGGGAGAGGGGTGCTTCATGCTGACGGGGGTTAGGAACTACAATGCCCAGGCACTGATCCACTTTCAATGTCAGACCCCAGAAAACCCCAGTAACCTGCTGCCCAGGGCGCTCCCCCCCCAGCGCCCTGCACCCTGAGAGTGCGTTGGTGTGTGGGAGCATGGAGTGTAGCACGACGTGTTACCTCAGTTACTGAAGTCTTCTGCCGTCCTGATGTCTTCTTTTCTTCTCATACTCACCCGACTTCTTTCTTCTGGCTTCTGTGAGGGGAATGACGGTGTGGCTCCGGGAACAAGCAGCTAGGCGCACCAAGTGATCGAACCCTCTGCAGCTAATGGTGTGCAGTAGCCGAGAAGCAGAGCCTTGAAACTCACAGAAGTAGGTCCTGCTTCTCTCCCCTCACTCCCACGCTGCAGGGAGCCTGTAGCCAGCAGGTCTGCCTGAAAATAAAAAACCTAACAAAAGTCTTTCAGAGAAACTCAGTAGAGCTCCCCTAGTGTGTGACCCATCACTTCTGGGCACAAAGTCTAACTGAGGTCTGGAGGAGGGGCATAGAGGGAGGAGCCAGTTCACACCCAGTTTTGAGTCTTTATAGTGTGCCCAAGCTCCTGCGGATCCGTCTATACCCCATGGTCCTTTTGGAGTCCCCAGCATCCTCTAGGACGTAGGAGAAAAGGAAGCAGAATCATCATTAGGTCTAATTATCAACTGGTTCTGTGCGGGACCCATACACCTCTTTACTGCCTCCAGCAGCCCCTGGTACTGTACTGTGGCCATCCGCCCAGTCTCCCCCCACTACTGCCTCCCACCCTGTCCCCCCAACCTCTTTCCCCCACTACTGCCACCGCCCTGTCTCCTTCCACTACTGCCACCCACCCTGTCTCCCCCCACTACTGCCACCCATCCTGTCTCCCCCCACTACTGCCACCCACCCTGCCTCCCCCACTACTGCCACCCACCCTGTCTCCCCCCACTACTGCCACCCATCCTGTCTCCCCCACTACTGCCACCCACCCTGCCTCCCCCCACTACTGCCTCCCACCCTGTTCCCCCAACCTCTTTCCCCCACTATTGCCACCACCCTGTCTCCCCCTACTGCCCCCAGCTGTCTTCTTCCAGTACTGCCACCCACCCTGTCTCTTTACACTACAAATGATGAGATCGGTAGCAGCACTACTTTCAGGAATATTACACAGAACACACAAAGGCTGACACAGCAAATAACAGTAACACATACAAGGGATTAATTAGAAATAAGCATAATAATCATTGAGTCTAATTATCAACTGGTTCTGTGCGGGAATCATACACCTCTTTACTGCCTCCAGCAGCCCCTGGTACTGCACTGCGGCCATCCGCCCTGTCTACCCCCACTCATGTCACCTGCCCTGTCTCCTCCCACTACTGCAACCCGCCCTGTCTCCTCCCACTACTGCAACCCGCCCTGCCTCTCCCCACTACTGTCACCGTCTCCCCCCACTACTACCACCGCTATCTCCCCCACTATTGCCACCCCCCATCTCCCCCCGCTACTGCCCCATCTCCCCCAACTGCCACCCGCCCTGCCTCCCCCCACACCTCAGTGCTGCTTGGGGACAATATTACCCACTGACAGTGCCTCCGGCAGCCCCCGCTACAGCACTAGTGCCACCACCCTGTCTTCCCCCTGACCTCTCAGCATTGCTTGGGGATTCTTGGTGCTGGTGGTAACAGTCCTTCATGTGCAGGTGGAAGTAAGAAAGCAGGGCAGTAAGGAGGCAGAAGCTGGTTCTGGTACCATGGACCCTGGTCATGTAGGACTGGGAGAGTCAGTAAGATTATGTAATAGAGTCACCATCTTACAGGCAGCCAGTGCAGGGAGCAGAGAATGGGTGTTATGTGGCAGGAACGGGCTGGTTAGGTAACAGCCTGGCTGCTGCATTCTGTACAAGCTACAAGTGGTGCAATTCTTTTGCTGGGAGACCCAGGTAGAGGACATTGCAGTAATCTATGTGTGATGATACAAGTGCATGTATGACTGTAGGAAGATCTTCTGAGGGAAATAAGTGCTGGAGTCTGGTTATGTTCCTCAGATGAGGATCTGATTATGGCAGATACCGATGTCTAAGTGTCACTCCACCATCCACGATCCAGGACACCAAGATTCCGCACATGATCAGCATTTTGTAACTCTGAACCCCCAAGCGTATGTCTGGTTGGTAGTAAAGCTGAGCTGTAGCCCTGCCCTTTGTTGGTGAGCGTCTATCATAAGGACCTGTTTCACCAGGACTGAGTCACAGCCAACTGGCATCACCCACACCTGGAGCTCAGCTAGACAACCATTTAGGATTGGTACTGGGTTCTCAATCTAAACCTCAGCAAAACATCTATTCTAAATGTATGTTCAAATCTCATGTTAGATAGTTTTGTGATTTCTGGTTTTCTTTGTAATTTAAAATACCTGTGTTTCAAAGTCTGGTCAGTGCCGCATATTTAATCAAGGCAGACTGGGCTGGTGTCTGCTTAGTCAAACACTGGGTAATTTAGCTCCTTTGATTAGTGAGACATTTGTCTCAGCTGTAGTTGTGTCAATTTACCATAATATATCTGTAGCTTCAGCCATGCACAGCTGTGCGTTAAAATACTTAAAGCGTTCTTATCTCTAAGCGTTTTGAAAATTAACAGTTAAAAAAACAGTTGAACAAACATTGATGAACATCAAGAAAGAAATCCAAAACATTATGTGGACTCATCAAACCTCGAAAACGAAATTACCAGGACTATGCCCACTAACCCTCTGGCAGTGAACATCAGTAGTACCTTACAGGCCTACCCCTCAAGGATGGACTAGTCCACCGAGGGTAATCCTACACAGTGCGCCGCACCTGGTACCCTGTGAGGGTGGAATACACAGCCCATGGTAGTTATTACCCAAAATGTATATTTTTTTATTTTTGTCTGTGTGGTTTATCTTTTGATGTGTAATACTTAATTCTTCTGTATTATGTGCATTGTTTGAGTTCTAGTTGGCGCCTCAGTGCTGCTCTGCCAAGCAGCCTTCGTTTTTAGTCTTACATGTATAATATGTCGAGTCTATTGTACAGTTGCAATGTGCAGTATGAACTCATATGTGTAATGTATGCTATGTTTTTCCCCCTTCTTATGCTATGCATTCCCCTTTCATGTTGCTGCTTGGTGATGCATTGTACCACAAACAATTCCTAGTGTACGTGAGTACACCTGGCCAATAAAGCTGATTCTGATGATTTATTTCTCAGAGTATAGAAATGGCTTCTCACCTGTGTGACTTCGCTGATGTCTAACAAGAACTGATTTGTGTGCAAAACATTTCCCACACTCAGAACATGGAAATGGCTTCTCACCTGTGTGACTTTGCTGATGGATAACAAGTTGTGATTTCTGTGTAAAACATTTCCCGCACTCAGAGCAAGAAAATGGCTTCTCACCTGTGTGATTTCTCTGATGTCTAACAAGATGTGATTTAAGTGCAAAACATTTTCCACACTCAGAACATGGAAATGACTTCTCACCTGTGTGACTTACGTGATGTTCAACAAGACTTGATTTCTGTGTAAAACATTTCCCACACTCAGAGCAAGAAAATGGTTTCTCACCTGTGTGACTTCTGTTATGTCTAACAAGAACTGATTTGTGTGCAAAACATTTCCCACACTCAGAACATGGAAATGGCTTCTCACCTGTGTGACTTCTCTGATGTGTAACAAGAACTGATTTGTGTGCAAAACATTTCCCACACTCAGAACATGGAAATGCCTTCTCACCTGTGTGACTTTGCTGATGGATAACAAGTTGTGATTTCTGTGTAAAACATTTCCCGCACTCAGAGCAAGAAAATGGCTTCTCACCTGTGTGACTTCTGTGATGTATAACAAGATCTGATTTCCATGCAAAACATTTCCTACACTCAGAACATGGAAAAGGCTTTTCACCTGTGTGACTGCGCAGATGTGCAACAAGTTGTGATTTACTTACACAACATTTCCCACACTCAGAGCAAGAAAACAGCTTCTCACCTGTGTGACTTCTGTGATGTATAACAAGATTTGATTTGTGTGCAAAACATTTCCCACACTCAGAACATGGGAATGCCTTCTCACCTGTGTGACTTTGCTGATGTGTAACAAGTTGTGATTTCCATGTAAAACATTTCACACACTCAGAACATGGGAATGCCTTCTCACTTGTGTGACTTTGCTGATGGGTAACAAGTTGTGATTTTTGTGTAAAACATTTCCCGCACTCAGAGCAAGAAAATGGCTTCTCACCTGTGTGACTTCTCTGATGTATAACAAGTTGTGATTTCCAGGTAAAACATTTCACACACTCAGAACATGGAAATGCCTTCTCACCTGTGTGACTTTGCTGATGGGTAACAAGATGTGATTTTTGTGTAAAACATTTCCCGCACTCAGAGCAAGAAAATGGCTTCTCACCTGTGTGACTTCTCTGATGTCTAACAAGATGTGATTTAAGTGCAAAACATTTTCCACACTCAGAACATGGAAATGACTTCTCACCTGTGTGACTTACGTGATGTTCAACAAGACTTGATTTCTGTGTAAAACATTTCCCACACTCAGAGCAAGAAAATGGCTTCTCACCTGTGTGACTTCTGTTATGTCTAACAAGATGTGATTTAGAATAATAAGATTTCCCACACTCAGAGCAAGAAAATGGCTTCTCACCTGTGTGACTTTGCTGATGTATAACAAGATCTGATTTGCATGTAAAACATTTCCCACACTCAGAACATATCAGTGGCCTTTCACCTGCCTTACCTGTCTGTGGCTTTGTGTTCTGTGTAAAACATTTGGCATCTATAGAACACGGAAACACTGTATCTACTGTCAGAGCTGTAACAGATGCACCAATATCAGAGTGATCAGGAGAACATTTCCCAGGATCAGAGGGATCAGCTGATAGAGCTGGATGTATAATTGGGGTAATGGGGTTATCTCCTGGAGAATCCTGTCTACTGTCATTATCTGTTATGTCACAATCCGGGGATAACATTAGATGTCCTTCTGAGATATTCCTGCTTGTGTGTCCATCTGCTGGAAATAAAATACATTATGGAAATGTGACATTTTCTGTAACAATATTAATCTTGTAAACAATAGGAGAAGACGACTCTCTGGGACACTTAATTGTAAATGTGTGTGTATAATAAAACATAACTTTTAATGAAGGCTTTATAATATTGTGTCTCAGACTATCATTGTGTCCACCCTCCTGAGAACACTCACAATAACAAATGTAATATTATAATAAGACTTAGATGTATCTCTCTCTTGTACTGGTAACTAACCATGAAGTATAAATGGACATGTAGTCACTCGCCAAGTCCTATGTCAGCACCAATGTAAAACAATGGATGGGGAACATATCGTATGAATTGGAGATTCTAGATGAACAATAACATCAGTCATATGAGCTGATGGATCAGAGAAATGTCTCCTAACGTTACTCCTGGAAGCATTGGTAAGGTAGCATTCCTTTATGTGTGTGCTCATACACTGGTAAGCCTGTACATGTGTTACTCACCCTTATATAAGGTATATTCCTACAGCAGAGTAGGTGTGGAACAAGGTACTTTACATGCAATACACCATATGATACCCTGTAATCATCATCATCATCATCATCTGCTTAGTTATAATCTACTATTTATTACGTCCTAGAGGATGCTGGGGTCCATTTAGTACCATGGGGTATAGATGGGTCCTTTGGGAGCCACTGGCACTTTAAGAGTTTAATAGTGTGGGCTGGCCCCTCCCTCCATGCCGCTCCTACCAGACTTAGTTTAGAAAATGTGCCCGGAGGAGCCGGTCACAGCTAGGGGAGCTCCTAGGATTTTTCCTCATTTTTTTATTTTCTAGAGTTAGTTAGGTTACAGGAAGGCTGCTGGCAACAGCCTCCCTGCTGATCGCAAGCCCATGAGGCGACTGCTCACTCCCGCAACATGGCCGCAACCCCCTAACAAAGCCACAAGAAAAGTGGCGAGTACAGCGCCGGCGGCCCGGTTAGCGGGTCGCTGGCGGGTATGGCGGCACAAGGGTGGGAGCACAGCTGTGACAGGCTGCGCTCCAGGAAGGCTCAGCAACACACGCAGTCACGCAGCTAACAGGCGCTAATCCCCCGGTTATCACTAAAATCCTCAGGCCAGTATAAACAATTAGTGCAGAAGCCGCCCGACATTAGAAGGGGCGGGGCTTCCTCTCAGAGCGGATCCAGCACTCACCAGCGCCATTTTCTCCCTGCAGATCATAGGAACTAGGACACTGACAGGGAGCGCTGCCCTCCCTATTAAGGTTAGTTAGTCAGCGCCGGGCTTTTATCATAATAACTGCCTACAGGGGCGCTGTGTGGCTGGCTCCTTATACTCTGAGACTCTCTGAAGGTACTCTGTGGGAAACTGTGTCTGACATTTTCCTGTGTGTGTGTGTGTGTGTGTGTGTGTATATCCACGTTGCCATGTCTAAGGACTCTGTGTCCTGTGCTGCAGAGTGTGTATCTTCTCCTGAGGAGTCTATTCCATGTACTCAGGACTGCAATGTGCTGTCTCAGCCTTCTGAATCCGAACCCCCATGGGTGGATTCTTTAAGGGGAATGATATCCCAGATTTCAACAAGGATGTCACATACTGAGAAAGAGACGCAGTTTAGAGACAATCGGTAGTGGGTTTGAAGTATTCAGCTCCCACTACTTCATCTAAAACCCCACCTACATACCCCAAAAAAACATACACTTGCCCAGATAATGCAAGCTGACACTGATACAGACTGATACAGGGGACGGTGATGGGGACATGCGGGGGGGGGGGGGGGGGGGATGCATCCCCTGCTAAAGGGGTGCAGCTAATGATTGAAGCCATTAGCGATGTTTTGCATATTTCTGAGAAGGTTCCGGAACAAGTAGAGGAATCTTATTTTACAGTAAATAAATCCTCGCTTACCTTCCCTGCTTCTAAGGAGTTAAACTCCTTGTTTGAAAAATCCTGGGAAAACCCAGAAAAAAAATTCCAGATCCCTAAAAGAATTCTCATTGCTTTCCCTTTCCCTGAAGAGGATAGGAAGAAATGGAAAAGCCCACCCATAGTAGATGCTTCTGTATCTAGGCTGTCTAAAAAGGTGGTTTTACCTGTCCCTGGTTCAACCGCCTTAAAGGAGCCGGCTGATCGCAAGATTGAGACCACGCTCAAATCACTATACACAGCTACAGGCGTGGCTTTAAGGCCCACTATTGCTTGTGCGTGGATTTCTAAAGCCATAGTAAAGTGGTCAGGCACCTTACTAGAGGACTTAGATACTATGGATAGGAGTGACATTGACTTGTTTTTACGTCACATACAGGATTCTGCAGGTTTCATGGTGGAGGCCATGAAGGACATTGGCCTGCTACTTCCATGGCTGTCTCGGCATGCAGAGGACTCCGGATACGCCAATGGACTGCGGATGCAGTATCCAAGAAAAGTGTGGAGAACCTGCCATTCACAGGTCAGGCACTATTTGGGGACGCATTGGATGCGTGGATTTCCACGGCGACTGCGGGTAAGTCAACATTTCTTCCCTCCACAGCAGCCCCAGCTAGGAAATCTTATCCTACACCTACACTACAGTCCTTTTGGACCGCAAAATTGAAAAAATCCAAACCCCCTCCCACCTTCTTTAGAGGAGGTCGGGGAAGATCTAAAAAACCTGCACCATCAGGTTCCCAGGAACAGAAACCAGGTTCTGCTTCCTCCAAATAATTATATGGACCTCTCAGCCTGAAGATCAGGCAGGTGGGAGCGAGACTAAAAGATTTCAGTTACGTCTGGGCATCATCATGCCTAGACCCCTGGGTGACGGATATTGTTACCCAGGGGTACAGACTGGAGTTTCAGGAACTCCCACCTCACAGATTCTTCAAATCAGGCTTACCAGCCTCGCTGACAAAGTTCTATCCTACAGGAAGTCATTAAAAAATTGGTAAGAACAAATGTCATTGTTCCAGTTCCACCTCACCCAAAAACCAAGGGTTATTACTCAAACCTGTTTCTGGTACCAAAAACCGGACAGATCGGTTAGGCCTATATTGAATCTGAAGTCATTGAACCCCTACTTGAGGGTTTTGCTATTCAAGATGGAGTGTCTGAGAGCGGTGATCTCAGGTCTAGAGGAGGGGAAATTCCTAGTGTCCCTGGATATCAAGGATGCGTACCTTCACATTCCGATCTGGCCACCTCACCAGGCCTATCTACGGTTTGCACTACAGGACTGTCACTATCAGTTCCAGATGTTGCCATTTGGCCTCTCCACAGAACCGAGGGTGTTCACCAAGGTCAAGGAGGATATGATGCTCCTCCTACGCAAACAAGGAGTTAACATAATTCCATATCTGGATGATCTGCTGATAGAGGCATCTTTCAAGGAGAAGCTGTTGCAGAGTATTGCACTTCAACTCAAGTACTCTGGGATCATGGGTGGATTCTGAACCTTCCAAAGTCACATTTGGAACCAACAAGGAGACTGCCCCTCCTGGGGATGATACTCGACACGGAAGTGCAAAGGGTGTTTCTACCAGAGGAAAAAGCATTGTGATCCAATCAATGGTCCGGGATGTCTTGAACCACCCCCAGGGTATCGGTTCATCAGTACATTCGCCTTCTGGGGAAGATGGTAGCCTCCTACAAGGCTCTACAATACAGAAGATTCCATGCACGGTTCTTCCAGCTGGATCTCCTGGACAAGTGTTCGGGATCGCATCTTCACTTGCACCGGCGGATATGCCTGTCACCGAAAGCCAGAATTTCACTACTCTGGTGGCTGCAAACTTCTCACCTGCTCGAGGGCCACAGGTTCGGGATTCAGAATTGGATTCTTCTAACCACGGATGCAAGCCTCAAAGGTTGGGGAGTAGTCACCCAGGGGGAATCCTTCCAAGGAAAGTGGTCAAGCCAGGAATCGGTCCTTCCAATAAACATTCTGGAACTAAGGGCCATATACAATGGCCTTCTACAAGCGGCTCATCTTCTGCAAGATCGAGCCATTCAGGTTTAGTCGGACAACGTCACAACGGTGTCCTACATAAACAAGCAGGGTGGAACGAAGAGCAGGGCTGCAATATCAAAGGTAACAAGAATCCTCCTCTGGACAGAAAGACATGCGCTGGTGTTGTCAGCGATTTTCATTCTGGGAGTGAACAACTGGGAAGCGTACTTCCTCAGCAGACACGATCTCCATCCAGGAGAATGGGGCCTCCACACGGAGGTATTCACAGAGGTAACACGCCGATGGGATGTTCTATAAGATAGACATGACTGCCTCACCTCAACAAAAAGCTTCAGATGTACTGTTCCAGGTCACGAGACCCACAGGCAGTGGCGGTGGACGCCCTGGTGACTCCGTGGGTGTTCCAGTAAGTGTATGTATTCCCTCCACTTCCACTCATCCCAAGGATTCTCAAACTAATAAAAAGATCAAGAGTTCCGGCGATCCTCATCGCTCTGGACTGGCCAAGACGTCCTTGGTACGCAGATCTTCTGGCATTACTGCTGGAGGATCAGAGGCCTCTTCCTCTTTGCGAGGACCTTCTACTGCAAGGGCCGTTTGCCTATCAAGACTTACCAAGGCTACATTTGACGGCATGGAGGTTGAACGCCAGATCTTAGCTCGAAAGGGCATTCCGAATAAGGTTATTCCTACTCTGATCCAAGCTAGGAAGGGGGTAATGTCTAAGCATTACCATCGGATTTGGAAAAAGTATGTGTCTTGGTGTAAATCCAAGAAGTTTCCTACGGTGGAGTTTCAACTGGGACATTTTCTCCTCTTTATGCAAGCAGGTGTGAATGTTGGCCTATGCTTGGGCTCCATCAAGGTCCAGATTTCGGCCTTGTCTATTTTCTTCCAGCAACAATTGGCTGCTATCCCTGAGGTTCAGACTTTCTTGAAAGTTCTGCACATCCAACCACCCTTTTTGCCTCCTATGGCACCATGGGATCTTAATGTGGTGCTGCAGTTCCTGCAATCGGATTGGTACGAACCTTTACAGGAGGTGGACGTAAAGTTTCTTACTTGAAAGGCGGTCACGTTATTGGCCTTGGCTTCTGCCAGATGTGTGTCAGAATTGGGGGTATTGTCGCACAATAGCTATCAGAGGGAGTCGACAGAGCAGGAGTGGAGGCCAGGCAATAATAATAATAATAGCAGTTCAGGCGACCACTTACTGCCCAAGTAGGGTCGCAGCAGCAGAAGTCCCTGACAGAAATCACTGAGGCTGAAGGGCACTGATCATGGGCTGGCAGTGTCTGTAGCTCCCAGAGAAGCGGCTGGTTTCAGGAGGGCATGTGGCTATATTGCCAGTTTTCAAGAAGGCACTTCTGGCAGGGAAGCCCAGATCAGAAAAAACTGGCCGGCTATGGCGGGTGAACCAGGTCAGGTGAATTAGGATGCAGTGGCACAGGGTAGCGTATCTGGCTGCATAGGAAACCCACATGTATGTCCTCTATAATTCACAGCTCCGCCAGATTCCCCCATAGCACCATGTGTTAGGAGGAGATGAGGAGATGCTGGGACAGTGCTGGAGTGATGATAGGCAAGCGCTCCGTGTATTCCCCACTGCCATGACTCAGGGTTCCAACGGCCTGACAGTAGAAGGCAGGCTGCGGGCGAGTGAGCTGACTAACCCAATGCATCCCTGCTGGGGCCACCAATCCCCGTAGTATGCACTGCATCAGATGCCGGGATAGCAGCTCCGCTCCGTGTCTCCCGCCGCGGTCACCGCTGATCCCCAGTCAGCCACTCCACATGACTCCAACAGCACGGCTAGGCACAAGAGTGGACAGGGCGCACAGCCCTCGGTGAGTAGCAGCGCTACCTCGCTGAGATCTGGTCCACGGTGGTATCTCTGCACAACTTCAGT
The DNA here is from genome assembly GCF_028390025.1 of Pseudophryne corroboree. Taxonomy (NCBI): domain Eukaryota; kingdom Metazoa; phylum Chordata; class Amphibia; order Anura; family Myobatrachidae; genus Pseudophryne; species Pseudophryne corroboree. The sequence goes on along the minus strand of NW_026967523.1, from coordinate 328,958 downwards.
ACGCAGATTCGGATCTGGGTGTAGGCCGTAACTTGCAAAAGCCAAATGAATGGCTCCCCGTGTCCGCAGCCTACACACCGGAGTGTCAAAACAAACAGAGGTACCAGAAAGAGCCCATAGGACAGCTGTAAAAGGCAGAAAGGACCTATATAAGCAGGAGCTCCTTTATCCTACTTCCTGCTGCCTTTCCAGTCAGGCCACACACCCCATGACATCATTTATTGATGTTGAAAACAAAAGTAATGTAGATTTTTGTACCAATCTAAGACCTTTTTCATCTACTTTGGGAGCCACCTCCCTTTTTTTTTAAAACAGTCCCCAGCTGGACGAGGATAATTGGAATTCCATTTCTTGGAATTCTAACTTCCTACTGGGCGTAACCCAAAATTTCCATCAGCTGTTTTGGGATGTTTAAACACAGTTGCCTTAGTTTTTAACACCTACTCTGCTGCCTCTTCTAAGGACAGAATGGCTTACATAGCACTAACTAGCTCAGGTATGTCCACTGAGCTGAGACCTTCTGAAGTGCAATGAGTCCTCATCCTCCAACGAATCCTCATCTAAAACATGTGTAGACTGTGAAGATGTTGTATCATGTCTATGTGATTTACTTACCACTAGCGTTTCAGCCTGCTTTTTTGAGAGGCTGACAATTCCCTAGGTGTATAAACTTCAGAAGGAATGTTGCATGTAAGGGTTAATAGGGAAACCTATCACTGGTATAGGAGCTGGTATAAACTGCTGAGCTACATTAGATAATGTCTGTGCAAAGTAGCCCATGAAGGTTCACCAGAACCTGTGCCTGCCTCGCTGCTTGCTAGTACATCCTACACAGACGCCCACTGAAACTACACTGTACACGTGAGTAAGCGTTGTCGCGACCCAGCAGGGAGTTGTTGGAGTGACTCTGAGGTGCATATAAGACGCTTTTTAGAAAGATCACTCAAAAAAACCCAGTAATTCTAAAAAAATTAAATAAGAAAGCTTATGGTTACTAAAAAACAACAGCCCTCTGACCATGGTTCGGCTGCAAACGAAAGACTGATTTGCCTGAGCCAGGAGGCGGGGATATATGGACAGGCACGTTGCATGCTGGGAGGCCGAAAGCTTTGACCGTTTGGTGCAAATCCACTGTCACGTCATCATATCTCAATGTTATCCTGTGGATAACCTGTGGACCCTGCCGGAGAAAGATATATATATCTAAGAGGATAGAATTTGATCGGTGTTGTTAGGTCACGTCGATGAGGTTCTCTCCGTGTCCCCAGAAGTAGCGTGTCAGATGACGTCACTTTGATGCGCTGGAGCGCGCGACGGACGGCGACATGGATGGTTCCACCGGGTATATTAGGTGAGTGGCTGTATGTCTCTTTTGTTCTGCACCCTGATGAAAATGCAGCGAACAGAGCATTGAAACGTTGGTGCACTAAACCTGCCTGGTCTATTTATTCTGACTGCCGCCTTGTATGGATTCTACATTACGTTGCACCAACTGATGCAGCCTGGTTTGGAGGGCACCGACTATTGATTCTTTAATATTTACTTCAGGTCTTCTTGAGGAGTGCTGCTTTACCCACAAAAAAAATAAAATAAAATATTTTTTATATATATATATATATATATATATATATATATAAAAAGTTCAACGACACGGGACTTGCACATGCGTGTAGATGGCGACACTAAAACTACTGGATGATCATTGTCAATGTCTGAGGTATTGATACAATGCAAATTTGTTGAGATATTGTTTCTTTTTCAGATGGAACCATGGGTCGTGCACGTGATGCGACTGGCAAAAGGGAGCCATTGGTTTTGGCCGAGACCGGCATTTGTTTGTTGGTGATGCCTTGTAGACAGTGAGTAGTATCCATCTACAGTGAAAGAAGCATGGACACCAAGAATCTCAGCGGCGGAACAGTGGTCGTGAAAGTAGATTATGACAAATCGGGACCACAGGCATTTAGGGCGCCTAGCAACCATCAATTGTTCCAAACGCATCAGGAACTGCACCAACAGTACAATGCCGGACCCAGCCAAACAGTCCCACAGTCCCAGATCTGGTGAATTGGAGGGCCACGTGAGATGTGGTGGCACGTCAGACTGGTGCTCTGAAAACCAATCCAAGCCTTTCAGCCACTGTTCCACCGCTGGGAGCATACCTAAAGTTTAACACTAATGTGATAGCTGTTTGTATGTTACAGGTTGAGTATCCCTTATCCAAAATTGAAAATCACATATTTTTGGTTCCCCTACTGAGATAATGACACATATATATGTATATTATTTTATATATCTATATAAATAATAATATATATGTAATTATCTCAGTAGGGGAACCAAAAATGTGGGATTTTGAATTTTGGATGAGGGATACTCAACCTGTAATTATTTTGGGCAATAGAGTAGGACCTGCAGTATAGTGGGGTCCCTTGTCGGGGGCTGCAGGCTTAAATGCACTGAGCAATACATGAACTAAAACTCCACTGTTTATTATTGTTAGTTAATATAGTGAGTGCAAGACACATTTATGTATGTAGTAAGGCTACTGGGAGACCTTAGATTGAGCAATATTGGATCTTGCCATTACATTCCCAAAAGTCATAACCTCAGAACTGCACAGAGCAGGAACTATTATTCACAAGTAATTAGGAATGTGTTCATCATGAACAAGTCCACAATTACTGTCTGAAGGTTACACAATTATTTCAGGTCTACACAACTGATATTTAAGGATAAAGCCTTTAACAGAAAACTCCCCTGAAGAAGTCACTATTGCCGAAATGCATTGGTTGACACGCAATTTGGGTTTAGAGTGAATTGGAGTGGATAAGAATAAGCCCGCCCATGCAAGGGTGACTACAAGTGCAAAACGCTTGTCTTATGATTATACAGATATGTACTTGTGATAAGCTTTTACTCTGTTTTACTTGAAGTTCTAGATTCAAATTTTATTTTATTTCTGAATCTTATACGAATTGTATTTGGTGAGCTCAGGTCTACTGTATAGCAGGAAATATTTCATACCTGCATCATCTAACAAAATGCATATATATTAGGCACTCCACAAAAAACATTACTAATTATATTATATACATACATACATACACATTTATATATAATCACTAATAATAAACTTCAGATTGTTACTTTTAATAACATTATAGTGTCGTGTGTAATAACTCTCTACATGTGATATTTGTCATGGATAGCCTTGTGTTAGAAACACCCACTGAGAACAGGGCTGATGGCAGAGGAGGGTGTAGGATAAGAGATTGCTGTAGTGACTGAGCAATAAGAATATGTGACTTCTGTATTAAGTGTTTATTACTCACCTGTGCTGATATCTGTAGGGATCTCCTCCTCCTTACACTGCTGATCACCCCTCACATACGTCTCTTCTTCTCCCTCTATATCTTCTGCCTTTATATCAGTCACATACGTCTCATCTTCTCCCTCTATATCTTCTGCCTTTATATCAGTCACATACGTCTCTTCTTCTCCCTCTATATCTTCTGCCTTCATATCAGTCACATACGTCTCTTCTTCTCCCTCTGTATCTTCTGCCTTCATATCAGTCACATACGTCTCTTCTCCTCCCTCTGTATCTTCTGCCTTTATATCAGTCACATACGTCTCTTCTTCTCCCTCTATATCTTCTGCCTTTATATCAGACACATACGTCTCTTCTTCTCCCTCTATATCTTCTGCCTTCATATCAGTCACATACGTCTCTTCTTCTCTCTCTATATCTTCTGCCTTTATATCAGTCACATACGTCTCTTCTTCTCCCTCTGTATCTTCTGCCTTTATATCAGTCACATACGTCTCTTCTTCTCCCTCTAGATCTTCTGCCTTTATATCAGTCACATACGTCTCTTCTTCTCCATCTATATATTCTGCCTTTATATCAGTCACATACGTCTCTTCTTCTCCATCTACATCTTCTGCCTTTATATCAGTCACATACGTCTCCTCTTCTTCCTCTATATCTTCAGCCTTTATATCAGTCACATACGTCTCTTCTTCTCTCCTTATAGCTTCTGCCTTTATACGAGAAAGATGTTCTACCTAAATAACCCAAAAAATACAATGGCATTTGCATATTGTTTGATTAAATTGAGGTGAAACAGTATAATATTAATGTACTATACGCACACAGCTTCTCTGAACATCATATAGTGACAGTCACTTTGGTGTATTGGATGAGACCCTAAATCCCACCTACCTGATCCTCCTGTGGGGTCCTGTGATTCTCCTCTGTACAATCCTGGGAATACAGAGGACGGGGACATCTCTCTGGGGTATCTCTGTTGCTGGGCCCATCTGTAGGAGACACACAGTGACTGAGAACAGTGTATATATGTGATTATCAGATGATGTGTGTATATAGGGGCCCCCATACCTGCTCTCCCCTGTACAATACATGACAGTCTTACCCAGTGATGTGAGGGGGCGGTGATTCTCCATCATCACGTCCTTGTACAGACCCCTGTGCTCTTCTATATACTCCCCCTCCTGCATGGAGACATAGACAGTGACATCCTGACACCTTATAGACACCTGACACACAGTGATACAGTCATCACCCAGACACGTCCCCTGGTGTTACTGTATAATGTCCCATTCCCAGCAGTCACCTCTCCAGTCATCACCCAGACACATTCCCTGGTGTTACTGTATAATGTCCCATTCCCAGCAGTCACCTCTCCAGTCATCACCCAGACACGTCCCCTGGTGTTACTGTATAATGTCCCATTCCCAGCAGTCACCTCTCCAGTCATCACCCAGACACATCCCCCGGTGTTACTGTACTCCCAAGTCTCCTCAGACCCCAGTCATGTCCCTGCATTATTACTATAGATATAAGTGACGTTATTGTGACGCTCCCAGATCCCCTCACCTCCCCAGTCATGTCCCTGTATTATTACTGTAGTACCCTAGTGATCTGAAGGCCTTTGGACACTATGACGGGGCAAATCAATGAATGAATGTGTAGCTCTATAAGGTAATAGAGATGCTGCCAACTGATGTATACCATATATGTGATAATAACTTGGATCTTTCTAGTGATCCAATAATGTATAGTGTTTATCCATGTTATTATTCTGTGCCTGCTGAAGGTGAGGGGACTCTGGTAAGCGCGCAGTGCGCGGGGGGAGATCACGGAGAAGCTTCCAGAGGTCCCGTGTGCTGAGAGAGGTGGCTGGGCGCGTGTAGTGGCGGTTTTGTTGGTGGGCTGACTAAGGGGAGAGAAAAAGGCTGGCGGCTGAGACGAGGGAGCTTACAGGAAGGCGGTTCCCTGCGAGTGAGAGAGCCCCTGTGGGGGAAAGGAATTGGATGTCTTCCGCTGCGGGTGAGAAGCGCTGTGTTAATTTCCCCTGGTGGACGCCGAGCAGGGACGTCCCGGTGGCTGGATGTCATGGAGAGTGCTGGGAGGTAGAGTGCTGGCGGGGCAGGCTAGTACATGGGAGGAGACCGCAGTGCAGGCAGCAGATACCAGGAGTCCAGCAGTAGCAGACAGTTTACCCCTCGAGGCAGAGCTGTGCCCCTCATCCCATCCAACCTGCAGGAAGAGCCCAGTTGCTGGAGGAGGCGGAGTCGGAGGGAGGTCCAGACCGGGCACACTATCATTGTAAGTGCAGGATGCCCCCATATAAATCCTGCTAATCTGCATACTCCCCTATCATCCTTTACTATTAAAGTACCACACCTAGCACAGTAGCACAGGGACCAGCAGCATCGGTGGATCTGAGGAGTATAAATATCACCTCTAGAGACTTCATATCCATTAGATAATGACCAGCAGGGTAGCAGTCATAGAGTGCGGTGGTGTATAATGATGAAAGCAGCTCGGAGAGGGCGCAGGGTCACCTAAACTTGGAAATGATACACTAGGGAGACTAAGCACCCCTCACCTATCAGAGACAGGTGCCAATAACCGGGACTTCTGTATGTTCTGGAGCCACCCGCACGGATCTACAGTGGGGCTATGCTTATACTGGGACAGGTAACACAGATCATCACCCCACTATATGTAACGAGTAGACCACGGGTGTCAGGGATTCCAGGGTGGAGAGCTCCACGTACTACCTTCCTGTTTCAGGTTGTCTAGGAGCGCTACAATTAGATCTTCCATGGAAACCATGCTATTCATTGCCGTGAAGTAGGGATTGCTCAACAATCGTGAGGACAATTGCTCCAAGTGGAGACCCATATAACCCAGAGTACTTCTTATACACAGACACGAAAGGGCCCCAACCATGCACGATTATAGTAAGAGAACCCGGGTGGTTTTTCAAATGCAGCCCCACAACTTTCTTGTGGAATCACATTTTCTGTATTGCATGCGTTACCTTATGTATAGGCGGGATATATTATTATGTATAGGTGGGGTATATTATTATGTATAGGTGGGGTATATTATTATGTATAGGTGGGTTATATTTTTATGTATAGGTGGAGTATATTATTATGTATAGGTGGGGTATATTATTATGTATAGGTGGGGTATATTATTATGTATAGGCGGGGTATATTATTATGTATAGGTGGGGTATATTATTATGTATAGGTGGGGTATATTATTATGTATAGGTGGGGTATATTATTATGTATAGGTGGGGTATATTATTATGTATAGGTGGGGTATATTATTATGTATAGGTGGGGTATATTATTATGTATAGGTGGGGTATATTATTTTGTATAGGTGGGGTATATTATTAGAACGGTTCATGGTTTGAGTATTATATGATATAACTGTATAAGGTGGCCTATAACTTCTTACATATAAAACTAGTATACTTACCGGTGGAACTATCTCCGTATCTGTAGAAGAGCCTAAAATCACAAAGGAAAGGTACGATAGGTAAATGTGCATAGTCCTATCTGGTTACATCACATACTAATGTTATAGGCGACTACTACAGTGGTAGGGTATTTCTTAAGCGATTAGAATATTGGGCTCTAAATAGTTTTGGTGGAGGCATATTGCACATATACACTGTACCCCCATGTAAAAGAGGGGTTACATTACTATAGATATGTGATGTCACTGTGACACTCCCAGATCCCCTCACCTCCCCAGTCATGTCCCTGTATTATTACTATAGATATAAGTGATGTCACTGTGATGCTCCCAGATCTCCTCGCCTCCCCAGTCATGTCCCGGCATTATTACTATAGATATAAGTGATGTCACTGTGACACTCCCAGATCCCCTCACCTCCCCAGTCATGTCCCTGTACTATGACTATAGATATAAGTGATGTCACTGTGACACTCCCAGATCCCCTCACCTCCCCAGTCATGTCTCTGTATTACTATAGATATGTGATGCCACAGTGACACTCCCAGATGTGTGATATACATTTGCTTCATACTGAGCAATATTTTCAATCCCCACAACTACATATAATACAATTATTAATAACAACAACAACAACAACACTAAAGGCTGCACCCCAGTATAAAAATAAAAACAGATGTCTTTAAAAGCAGGACACCTCAGACCATTCCTCCAGTATTGTAGGACATCACCAACACTCCCAATGTATAGTAATAATACCAGGACACCACAAGATGCTGTCCCTGTATAATAATAACAGTACACAATAACCTGCTCCCCCTGTATAACACTAATAACAACAGGACTCCACAGGCCTCTCCATCTGTATAACAACAGCAATAAGACACCATAGGCCACTTCACCTGTATAATAATAATAATAATAATAATAATAACAGGACACCACTGGCCGCTCCCCCTGTATAATAATAATAATTACAACAACAACAACAACAGGAAACCACAGGCTGCTCCCTCTGTATAATTATAATAATAATAATAATAATAATTGGACACCACAGGCCGCTCCCCCTGTATAATAATAACAACAGGACACCACAGGCTGCTCCCCCTGCATAATAATAACAACAGGACACTACAGGCTGCTCCCCCTGCATAATAATAACAACAGGACACCACAGGCTGCTCCCCCTGCATAATAATAAAAACAGGACACCACATGATGCTCCCCATTTTTAATAATAATAGCAGGACACCACACGCTGCTCCCCCTGTATAGTAATAATAACAGGACACCACAGGCTCCTCCCCCTGTATAGTAATAATAACAGGACACCACAGGCTCCTCCCCCTGTATAATAATAATATCAGGACACCAAAGGCTGCTCCCCCTGTATAGTAATAATAACAGGACACCACAGGCTGCTCCCCCTGTATAATAATAATAACAGGACACCACAGGCTGCTCCCCCTGTATAGTAAGACGCCATTACCTGATCTCCACGGACACTGCGAGGCTGCAGCAGTCGATGAAAACTCACTTCCTGTATGTGGAACGCACAGTCCGGAAGTAAGGTGGAACGCACAGGCAGGAAGTAGGGCATGATTGGCACAGGCTGCTTCCTGGTTACTGGCCCTTCCCCTCCGTCATCCTGCCCTCTCTTATTACGATTGCCATACATGTCCTCAGTGCAGGAGGCCGGCGGCCATTTTCTTGTAGACCAGTCCGGCAGCAGCAATAGGTTCCCTGGCCGTGTAGTGACGTCAGGAGCGGCGGCCATTTTCCCCTGGTCTGAGTTCCGCCTTCCTTCTATCATTCCCACAAGGCAGCAGGAGCAGAGAGCAGCCATTGCTGTGTCTGGCAGCAGGTAATGATATTATTATTATTATTCTATAGGCTGAGCAGCTCTGGTGTCAGGTTCTGTACTACAGGGGGAGCAGCCTCTGGTGCCTTGTTATAGTGCAGCTGGAGCAGCCTCTGGTGCTGCATTATCCCTGTACAGGTGGCTGACACTCTAGTGTCCTATTACCGTAATACAGGTGGCGCAGACCCCGCCGCTACCGTAATACAGGTGGAGCAGACCCCGCCGTTACCGTAATACAGAGGGCGCACATCCCGCCATTACCGTAATACAGGTGGCGCAGACCCCGCCGTTACCGTAATACAGGTGGCGCAGACCCCGCCGTTACCGTAATAAAGGTGGCGCAGACCCCGCCGTTACCGTAATACAGGTGGCGCAGACCCCGCCGTTACTGTAATACAGGTGGCGCAGACCCCACCGTTACTGTAATACATGTCGCGCAGACCCCGCCGTTACCGTAATACAGATGGTGCAGACCCCGCCGTTACCGTAATACAGGTGGCACAGACCCCGCCGTTACCGTTATTCTATACATATAATGGCATTGTATTATACAGAGGAGCGCTATGTGTTGTCCTACTCTACAGGGGGAGCGACCTGTGTTGCCCTTTTATACAGGTGGAGGTGCCTGTGATGTCTTGTTACTATTATTATATAGGGGTGTAGTATGGTATGCCGGCGCTCGCTACGTGCCCCACACTATTTTATTCTCCCTCCAGGGAGAATAGTTGTCGTTATGCCGGGTGTCGGGATTCCGGCGCTGGTATACTGTGCGCCCGGATCCCGACATTCGGCATACAAAAGACCACCTATTATATAGGGTAAGCGGCATGTATAGTCTTTCTATACAGAAGGAGTGGCCTGCGTTGTCATAATATACAGGGGTAGCATTCCGTGCCGTCATAGTATACAGGGGAGTGGCATGTGTTGTTATAATATACAGGCGGAGGGGCCTGTGGTGTCTTGTTACTATTATTATATAGGGTGAGCGGCATGTATTGTCTTTCTATACAGAAGGAGTGGCCTGTGTTGTCATAATATACAGGGGTAGCATCCTGTGCTGTCATAGTATACAGGGGGAGCGGGCTGTGTTGTAATAATATACAGGGTAGCATCCTGTGCTGTCATAGTATACAGGAGGAGTGGCCTGTGTTGTCATCCTGTGCTGTCATGGTATACAGGGGGAGCGGGCTGTGTTGTCATAATATACAGGGGTAGCATCCTGTGCTGTCATAGTATACAGGGGGAGCGCGCTGTGTTGTAATAATATACAGGGGTAGCATCCTATGCTGTCATAGTATACAGGGGGAGTGGCCTGTGTTGTCGTCCTGTGCTATCATAGTATACAGGGGGAGCGGGCTGTGTTGTCATAATATACAGGGGTAGCATCCTGTGCTGTCATAGTATACAGGGGGAGTGGCCTGTGTTGTCATAATATACAGGGGTAGCTTCCTGTGCTGTCATAGTATACAGGGGTAGCTTCCTGTGTTGTCATAATATACAGGGGCAGCGGCCTGTCTTGTCATAATATACAGGGGTAGTAGCTTCCTGTACTGTCATAGTATACAGGGGCAGCGGCCCGTATTGTCATAATATACAGCGGTAGCTTCATGTGCTGTCATAGTATACAGGGGGAGCGGCCTGTGTTGTATTTATTAGCAGTTTCTTATATAGCACAGCATATTCTGTTGCGCTTTACAATTAGAACAGCAGTAATAGAACAAAACTGGGTAAAAATAGACAGACATAGAGGTAGGAAGGCCCTGCTCGCAAGCTTACAATCTATGGGGGAATAGGCATTGATGCACAAGGATAGATGCTACCTGTTGCATAATGGTCCACCAGCTTGCTAGGTTCTTAATGGGTTGTATGATATGATCACCCAGCGATGAGATGAGGTATAGATTGAGAACAGCAGAGGACCCAAGACTGAGCCTTGCGGTACTCCAACTGATAGAGGTAGAGAAGAAGAGGTAGAATCAGAGAAGTGAACACTGAAAGAGTGATTAGATAGGTAGGATGAGAACCAGGAGAGAACCGTGTCCTGAAGACCTAGGGATTGTAGTGTTTGTATGAGAAGAGAGTGGTCAACAGTGTCAAAAGCAGCAGAGAGGGGGGGGGGGGGGGTGGCTAGCTGTCGAGCTGACTGGTTGTGTCTCAGGGGAGCTCGTGCTGCTGTGTCCATTATAATCCTTTTATTGGCAACCCACCCGAAGTATCCAACCACCCAGAGGCTCATCAATCTTACACTGCGCCTTTTATATTGTAGGGGAAAAGCTGCGGAGCCGGGGAGCAGGTTTAACCTGCTCTTGCAGGTTGCAGCCTACCTCTAAATCTGAAGCCGGGACCTAGATTTGGTCGCCCCCCGGCCGGACATCCGGAGCCTCCGGGAGCCGTGTGGACACGAACGGCCCCCGCTCCCACTTACATCCCCTGCACGCCGCTGACGGGAGCCGAACGGCAGTGGCCGTGTTCTTGAGACCGGGCGCTGGGAGCCGAGTAAGACCGCGGAGGCACCCGCGAGTGTCCGGTGCCGGCGGCCATCTTGGTAGGGGCAACGACGGGCGCACAGACGCAGCGCTGCTGCGGGAGGCCACTTCGCCCACAAACGGCGTTAAGAAGACTGTGGTGTGGCTTGGGGGGTCAATAACGTCCCCCAGAGGTGGGGACCCCTGAGTTAACTCCACATATACCAGGAGCTCAATAGCGGCGGCGATATTGGAGGTGGAAGAGGAGAGCTGGCTACATAGAGCTGCTGCTGCTGCTGCTACTTACACCTCTTGTACACCAGCTGAGTTACTCCACAGTGTCTCCCCAGCTGTTTGAAAACCCATACACTGCAGACCCTGGCTGCTGGCTGGTCCAGGCTGGGAACTTTTCAGGTGCGGAGCTGGGGAGGGAGCATATGACCCGTGCCCCAGCTTTGTTCTCTCGTACATATAATCTGATTCTCCAAAATCACGCAGTCTTGCACCAATTGCTAACAACTACAGTACATATGGTGCGACTACACCGTGAGGATATGTCCTTCTAACATCATGTCTACCTCACTGTCGCTTCCTGCCGGAATAACCATTTGCTACGGTCATCCTCTCTTTACCTGTATAATCTACTAATCCACCTTTGGGACATCTCGACATGCCTCCAAAGAAGTGGAAGGGGTCTAAATCTGCTCCGCAAGTGAATTTCTTCGGGTCCTCCTCCTCCGGTAACAAGCCCCGCACATCCCTTTCCTCGCCGACTCTGGCTCAATCATCTCAAACAACCTTATTAAAGCTATGCAACCCGGCTAACGCAGCACAAGCTGATATGGATTCTCTAGATGGTCCGGTCACGCTACGTTCTATCCATTCCTTGTTAGCCTCTTTCAAGTCTGACATTTCGACCGAGCTTAGATCTAACATACAAGCTCTTCGCTCCGATAGCTCTGAAATTGGTGACAGGACGGACCACATTGAGCATAAGATGGAGGAGCTGGTCGCATCACACAATGATCTGATCACCGCACACGACTCTCTCCTAGAGGAAGTCTCCTACATCCGCAACAAAACTACGGATTTGGAGGACTGATCAAGTAGGAATAATATCAAAATAAGAGGCATCCCAGACGATGCTTCTAATGCAGATTTATATGGCTACGCCACCGATCTTTTCCATAAATTAATACCTGATGCCCTGCTACCTGATCTTTTGATCGACAGGATCCATAGACTCCCAAAATCTAGGCAAGCACCTGCTCAGGCCTCCCGGGACACACTTCTCAGGGTTCACTACTTCCACATTAAGGAAAAGATCTTGCGTGCAGCAATGCCCTCTTCACCTACGGCGACTTGTCTGGATTCTCTTTAACTTTTCTAGGACCTGTCCCCAGCGACTATGGCTAAAAGGCGTTCGTTCTCCGCTATTACGTCAGCCTTACGGAAAGCTACTGTCCAATATAAGTGGGGATTTCCTACTAAGCTAATGGTGCTACGTAATGGTATTACCACTGTCATCAACACCCCCGAGGATGGGCCTAAAATCCTGAAAAAATGGGACATCCTTCTCGACATACCACCTGTCCCCCCCGCTACATCACCAAAACGAATTGCCCAAGACTGGACATTGGCTCCGGGCTGAGACCTACCTGGGTTTAACCATAAGATAACTAGTATTTAATCTTCTTTCTTTACAGGTTTATCTGTGTTTATTATACTATAGGCTATGTTATTCGCCTGATGTTCCAGTGTCTTCGTTAATCCTAGGTTGAGGTAGAACTGTTCTAGTTTTGATTAGATAGCGAATGTCCATTTATTCTTATTTTAGGATGACCTTGCTTATCTTGTTTTATTTCTGCAATTGATAATTACCTGCTACTTATGCTCTGGTTTGGAAGCGACGGTGGGTATATTTGGCCGACACGCCACCCACCCGTATCTACCCGTCATGGTACCCATGTGACGGGACCTCTAGATCCTTTATGGATGCTATTTCTGTTTTACTCCCCTGTTTTATTTTTTGTTTTGTTTTCTCTTTCTATTTTCTTTTCTCTATGAATGCCGACTTTGCTTCTTTTCTCTTAGAGGGCTATGCTGATATGTATTACAATTTGACCCGATTCTTACTGATGCTTTTCGCTGTGCTATGTATCACTCTGTCTGATTCTAGTGGGGAAACTGCGGAATAGATATGTTACTCTGGTTTCCCTCTATGCCCCTAATTCCAACCAACCCCGGTTTCTGAGATCCTTTTTTCAAAAGTTGTATAATGTTAGGAAAGGTGCGACTTTTCTTATGGGTGACTTTAATTTGGCTCCGGACCCTAATCTAGACAAATCCTCGAACTTGATAAACAATCTTCCAACGCGGCTAAATCCCTAGCCTCCTCCTTCTCACAATTACTAACTGAATTCGATCTATATGACGCTTGGAGGGTCAGGAATATTGGTGCCAGAGACTATACATTTTATTCGGCAGTACACAGATCCTATTCTAGGATCGATTTGCTTCTGACGGATAAATGGACATTACAATCGGTCCCTACCGTTAAAATTTTGCCGATTTCATGGTCAGACCATGCACCTCTAATTTGGTCTTGGTCATACAAACCGTCTACCCCCCCTCCACGCTCTTGGAGGTTGCGGGATTACATCTTGAAAGATGAGGACGGAGTCTCTATATTACGAGAGGCCTTGTCTTCTTATCTGGCCACTAATAACCCCGCTGATACCTCTATTTCTAATCACTGGTGTGCCCTTAAGGCAGTCCTGAGAGGTGCAGCTATCCATGCTTCAGCTCATATAGCGCGCCGGGACCGGGAAGTTCAGTTGGCCTATGAGTTAGAGGTGACGACGTTAGAAACTAAACATAAACAATCCCCTGCCGACGATCTCACTCTCGCGTCTCTGACTGAAGCGAAGAGAAAACTGAACAATCTGTACCTTTTGCACGTACAAAGAGCAGTCTCCAACCTAAACCAAAAATATTAAGAGCAGTCTCCAACCTAAACCAAAAATATTATACATTAGGCAATAGGGCTGGTAAACTATTGGCTCGGAAACTCAGAGGGAAAAATCTTATCAATAGAATTAAATATTTGACTAACCCAGACGGATCGCAGTCCCTGAACCCTAAAGATATTGCAAACCAATTTGCTTCTTACTATAGGAAACTGTACAACCTCAAACATGACTCCCTCACCCCACAACCTTCCTTGCAGCTTATACGGTCTTTCCTAGATTCCATTAATCTGCCTTCCATTTCCCCCAAGGATGCTTCCACACTCTGCACGCCCTGGACTGAGAGAAATCCAGACCGCTCTGAAAGCCCTCAAAAAGGACAAGGCCCCCGGCCCAGATGGGTTTATTAATCTCTTTTACATTACCTTTCAAGATTCACTCTCCCCACTTCTTCTCGATTTGTACATTGACGCCTCCTCTAACCCTTTCCCTGGAGAAATGTTGGAGGCACAGGTGATAACGATTCTCAAACCTGGCAAGAACCCGTCTCTCTCTGCGCAAATTATAGACCCATAGCACTTTTGAATACAGATATTAAGTTGTATGCCAAACTGCTTGCAAATAGATTGAATCCTTTGATCCCCACTTTGATACATCAAGATCAAGTGGGTTTCACTATCGGTCGCCAAGCCCCTGATAACACCCGGAGAGTCTTCTCCCTTCTAGAAGCTCACTCCACACTTCGGGAGCCCTTACTACTGCTCTCTCTTGACGCAGAGAAAGCTTTCCATAGGATTCATTGGTTATACATGTCCGAAGTTCTTGCCAGATTTGGGTTTGGGGGACAATTCTTACAAAATGTCCTACGCCTATACACACATCCGTCAGCGCGCGTTTTTAGTAACGGGTTTTTATCCGATCCTTTCCCCATCACCAACGGCACTCGCCAGGGATGCCCGCTGTCACCATTAATTTTCATCCTAGCAATAGAACCTCTGGCAGAGAAAGTTAGGTTGTCTACCCTTGTTAGCGGAGTTCATATAGGTCCCACAGAACACAAGATCTGCCTGTTTGCAGATGACGTCCTGTTATTTGTAACTAAACCTGAATCCTCTCTCCCAGCTATCCAAGATATACTTCAGGCTTACTCCAACGTCTCCTACTATAAATTGAATACAGCTAAAACAGAGGCATTAGCTTTTGACATCGAACCGATCCCACTCCAATCCCTACAATCTACATATTCCTACACCTGGCAAGACTCTTCCCTTCAATACCTTGGGATCAGGATCCCCTCCAGATCCCATTCCGCGGTGGACTGTAACTACCTCCCTCTCTTAGACCATTTCAAAACCCTCACTAAACAGTGGACGAATTACAAAATTTCTTGGTTAGGACGACTTTTATCAATTAAAATGATGCTCCTCCCTAAAATTCTTTACCTGTTTAGAGCCATACCTTACTTAGTCTTGCTTGCTCTCCTTAATAAATTCTATACTGTTATGTCTACTTTTATTTGGAAGGGTAAAAAACCTAGGATAGCTAGAACCCGTTTGTTTAGATCCAAAGGTAGCGGAGGTCTTGCTTTCCCTAACCTTGAACTTTACCAGCATGCATGTCTCCTGGATCAGATGAGGAACTGGCTCCGGACAGAGTCCGTAAAAAACCTTGGGTAGATATTGAAAGACATATGTGCTCTGATTTTCCTATTTCAGACCTAATCTGGGTCAAACCTTCGCATAGACCCCCTTCTACTAAACTTATGAGAAGTGTAACTAGTTCTCTTAAAGTTTGGGACAGACTAGTTACTAATCTGGGTGACTGCCCGCTGCCCTCCTCACACCTATCCATTTTAGCGATTTCTAAACTGCTCCCAGACCTTCCTTTGCGGAACTGGCGGGAGCTTGGCATTCGGCTGGTCAGGGATTTATACGATGACGCAGGGCTTAAAACTTTCCAGCAGTTACAATCCCAACATTCGATACCGTCAAAGGACTTTTATAAGTATCTACGGATACGACATTGGATAATGGCGAATATATCTAATCCTCTCTCCTCCCCTACTCCCCCTCCACATATCTTGAGTAACCTCTCCTCCATACATCACAAAGGCAGTATATCTCAGTGGTATGTTACTCTCCTCTCTCCGTACAACGATATGAAATTACATATTCAGGAGCGATGGGAGACAGAATTTAATATCCCTCTGACAGAACAGGAATGGGAAAATATTTTCATGAATATTTTTAAAATGTCTCGGTGCATCAACCACACTGAAATGATGTTTAAACTAATCCATGGCCTTTATCACACACCAGATAAACTCCATAGGATTTGGCCAGATTCCTCTAAATTCTGTTGGAGACATTGTGGGATAGAGGGTACTTTAATACATGTATTCTGGTCATGCCCGGTTACTAGGCCGCTTTGGACGGAGGTTTTTGGACTAATTGAAAAGGTCACAAAGGTAATCCTCCCCCACCGTCCTGAGATTGTTCTTTTGCATTATTTCCCTCCCTACGTACCTTCTGAACACTCTTATGTTATAGGCCATATTTTCATAGCCACTAGAGCCGCCATTGCACAATATTGGAAAAGAACAGATCCACCGCGCTTGTCCAAAATTATAGCGTCCATACAGCGCAATTTTGAAATGGAAACTATGAGCGTTAAATATTCCTTAGCTCCACAATCCCCTTTACTGAAATGGTTGCCTTGGTTTGATTATTATTCCTCCTGTGTTGCCCCCCGAATTGACGTGTCCCGTAATATGTAACTGTTTAACTTCTCTGTTGTTAAGAACGAGTGAAATGCTGAGACCGAGCCCTCCTGACATATCCCGAGTAGGGCTAACGGTCGAAGGATAGACTATACACATGAGCCTTGTACGTTTTCCCTAAGTATCTGCCTACTATTTAGTTCAGAATGTATATGTTTATGCGCAGGTGTCAGGTTGTGTTTGGTCTGTGTCCCCGGAGGGGGCGCTAGTGGGTCAGTGGAGGTAGAAGGAAGGAAACGAGGAGGTTGGATAACGTTCCTGCGCATGAGCGCAATGGTATTTTATTAAGCAGATGATATTAAACAGTATTGAAGCAGAAACAATAATAACAGATGAGAAAAGTCAATCACTCAGTATGATAACTGAAAGTCTATGGCAATGGATGACAGATGACTTGAAAAATAATATCCGGTAATATATAAGCAGAAGGACAAATGTTTATGAAATGGTTCTGGTTTGGAAACCAGTGCAGGGTTTTAAAACAGGAAACTTAGGCAGTAGATGGAAATGGCAAACCTGAGCAGAGGCAGGAGTCTGACTTCACAGTGCAGGTGATGAGGCACTGGCAGCAGCAAGCTGTGTCACAGGTGGAGGAATGAACACACCTGGAGTCAGTCTTCAACTGCAGGCTGAAGCACACAAGGTGGTGATGAGTGTGAAGCCTTATAGCAGGTTGCAGGTATTGCTGGGCCTTGAAGTTCCACGGAAGAGTGCAGAGTAACCAGGAGTACAAGTTCTTAGCAGAGAACCAGGAACTCAGGAGAAACAGGAACCGATCCTTTCACATAGGTCGCTGGAGAGACACAAAGTCCAGGATGCCTGCAGACTGAACCTGCAGCCTCTTATGTACCCCATGGTGCACAGGGATTGGGTGAGTGAAGGAAAAGTGGGTGCGGCCAAGCACCGGATTGGCCGCAGTATACTGGCTGTTTGCAGACTGTCATGGCGGCGCCCACGCCGCGGCCTAGCGGGGACGCGGCGCGCTACACGCCCGCTGTCTCAGGAGTGTTCCCAGGCCCTTGATGATGTCCCATGGCAGGGGCATAGGTGACAGGTGACCGCAGGGAGCCAGGACGGAGTCCGCAGCGGCGGACGGATGTCAGCCTGGTAAGTCGATTCCTGACAGTACCCCCTCCTTTAGGGGTGGACACCGAACACCCACGTGGCTTGGAGGGATGAGTGCTGTGGAAGACACGGACCAACCTAGGAGCATGGACATCAGATGAATTCACCCAGCTTCTCTCCTCTGGGCCATAACCGAACCAATCGACCAGGTACTGGAGACGTCCATACCGGCAACGGGAGTCCAGAATCTTGTTGATCTCGAATTCCACGCCCCGCTGAGTTCGAACCTTGGGACCTACTGGAAGAGTATTCTGAAAGCGGTTTAGGACTAGAGGTCTGAGGAGAGAAATGTGAAAAGCGTTAGGTATACGAAGGGAAGATGGTAATTTCAACTTGTAAGCCACTGGGTTGATGACACTCTCGATAGGGTAAGGACCAATGAAGCGTGGTGCAAACTTCATGGATGGGACCCTGAGACGAAGGTTGCGGGTTGATAACCAAACCTTGTCCCCAGGTTTCAAATGGGGAACCGCACGTCTCTTGCGGTCGGCAAAGACCTTGTATCGACTGGAGGCCTTTTTGAGGGAAACATGAATTTTTTTCCAAATGGATGAAAACTGAGTCAGAGCAGTAGTGGCAGCAGGAACATCCATATGAGGGAGTTCTTGGAATTCAGGTACACGGGGATGTTGCCCATATACTGCAAAGAATGGTGTCGTTTCAGTAGCAGTATGGTATCGAAAGTTATGGGCAAACTCGGCCCATGGAAGCAGATTGAACCAATCATCCTGGGAAGATGACACATATAATCTTAAAAAAGTCTCAAGTTCTTGATTGACTCTCTCTGTCTGCCCATTCGTCTGAGGATGGTATGATGACGAAAATTTCAATTTAACCTGCATGGCAGAACAGAGGGCCCTCCAAAACCTCGCTACAAACTGTACCCCCCGATCAGATATTATTTCAGAGGGTAAACCATGTAAGCGGAAAATCTCCCGTAGGAAGATTTGGGCAAGTTTCGGGGCAGAAGGGAGACCCTGGAGAGGAACAAAATGAGCCATCTTGGTGAATCTGTCCACTACAACCCAAATGGTATTATGTCCCTGAGAAGGAGGAAGGTCAGTGATAAAATCCATGGACAGGTGAGACCAAGGACGACTAGGGACAGACAAGGGTTGTAACTGACCTGCTGGAGACTGACGAGGAGTCTTGTGCTGCACACATTTAGGACAGGATGCCACGAAATCCTGGATGTCCATTTTCATCTTTGGCCACCAATATGACGCAGAAAGGAACTTGAATGTCTTCAGGACACCAGGATGACCAGTGAACTTGGATTGATGGGCCCAAGATAGCAACTTGGGACGGAGTTCTGGGGAAACAAAAGTCTTACCAGGAGGAGGAGCTGGGGAGACTTGAGAGGCAGCGAAAACCACGGGACTCAGGATGGAATGTGGCACAGAGTCAGATGTTCCCTCTTCAGATTCCATGGATCGGGATAATGCGTCGGCTTTCACATTCTGTGAACCTGGGCGGAAATGAAGCTTAAAATTAAAACGTGAGAAAAACATAGCCCACCTGGACTGGCGAGGGTTAAGGCACTGAGCTGCTTTTAAATATAGCAGGTTTTTATGATCCGTGAAGATGTTAAACGGATGTTTGGCCCCTTCTAGGAGATATCTCCATTCCTCGAGAGCCAGCTTGATCGCCAGTAACTCTTGATCTCCCACGGAGTAGTTAGCTTCTGCAGGAAGAAACTTGCGAGAATAGAATCCACAAGGGTGGACTTTCCCATCAGATCCCTTCTGGGAGAGAACAGCTCCAACCCCAACTGTAGAGGCATCTACCTCCAACTCGAACGGTCTGTTGACATCTGGCTGCGACAGCACTGGAGCAGACATAAAGGCTAACTTGATCTTCCGGAAGGCTGCCAAGGCTTCTTCTGACCAGTTGGAATGATCTGCCCCTTTCCGAGTCAGGTTGGTAATAGGAGCGATGAGAGTGGAGAATCCTCGAATAAATTTTCTATAGTAGTTGGCGAAACCCAGGAACCGCTGGATAGACTTGAGGGAATTTGGAATGGACCAATTGGCAATAGCTTCCAATTTTGTCGGGTCCATCTGAAGATCCGATCCGGAAATTATATAACCCAGGAAGGGTATAGAGGGAACTTCAAAGGTGCATTTAGATAGTTTCCCGTAGAGACGGTTCTCACGAAGACGTCGGAGAACTTCACAGACTTGTAGGCGATGAGATGGAAGGTCTTGGGAAAAGATAAGAATATCATCTAAGTAAACAACGAGGTACTTATACAGGACATCACGAAAAATTTCGTTCACAAAATGTTGGAATACCGCTGGAGCATTACTCAACCCAAATGGCATTACCAGATATTCATAATGGCCATCTCGAGTGTTGAAAGCTGTCTTCCACTCGTCACCACTCCGGATTCTGATGAGATTATAGGCACCGCGGAGATCTAACTTGGTGAAGATGCGGGCCCCCTTAACTCTATCAAATAGTTCGGTAATGAGTGGTAAAGGATAACTATTCTTGATGGTAATGTCATTGAGACCCCGATAGTCAATGCATGGACGCAGTCCTCCATCCTTCTTTTTGACAAAGAAGAAACCTGCACCAGCGGGTGATGATGACGGACGGATGAATCCTTTCTGAAGATTCTCTCTGATGTAATTACTCATCGCCTCAGTTTCAGGAACAGACAAAGGGTAGGTGCGCCCCCTAGGTGGCTTCTTGCCAGGAAGGAGATCGATGGGACAATCCCATTCCCTATGGGGCGGCAGAATATCAGCAGCCTTTTCACAGAAGACGTCTGCGAAGTCTTGATAAGCTGCTGGGAGACTTAACTGTGTCTTAACTTCGGTAGACTTAATGGGACACACTTGGGCTAAGCAGGATTGATGACAGTGTGAACCCCATGAGGTAAGCTGCAACGTTGTCCAGTCAATCTGTGGGTTATGTAGCTGGAGCCAAGGCATGCCCAAGACAATCTCCTGGGTGGCTTGAGGGATGACCAGGAACTTGATCAGTTCTGAATGGAGAAATCCAACTCCCAGAACCACTGGGGCAGTTTGATGTGAAATGTTCCCCTTGGAGATTCTACTACCATCCACAGCAGTAATGTACACTGGACAAGAAAGTTCACAGGTAGATAGGCAAAATTTATTTACCGCAGCTTGGGTGATAAAGTTTCCTGCAGCACCGCAGTCCACTAATGCTGACGCAGACTGGAGCCCAACGGAAGTCTCTAGCGTCACTGGAAGAATGAGATCTTGTTGAGAAGGAGCTTGACTGAAAGATCCTAACTTGACTCCTCCCTTACAAGTCAGGATCTGGCGTTTCCCGAACGCATCGTGCAGGAGTTAATTTGATGGCCCGCAGCAGCACAGTATAGGCAGAGTCTCTCACGTATTCTTCTTGCCCGCTCTTCAGGAGTTAGGCGGGACCTATTTATCTGCATAGGCTCGTCAGAAGAGGGAGACTGGAACTGTACAGAAGGTATGAACCTTGATCTGCGAGGCTCACTCCGAGCGCGTTCATTAATGCGTTCGCGGATGCGAGAGTCCAACTTAATGCACAGGGAGATCAAATCAGACAGTTGAACAGGAATGTCACGGGTTGCCAGTTCGTCCTTGATCCGATCCGAAAGTCCGTGCCAGAAGGCTGCTACCAGAGCTTGGTTGTTCCACTGAATCTCTGCAGCCAACGTCTGGAACTGGATGACATATTGTCCCATGCTTCGGGTACCTTGACGAAGTTGGATCAGGTCTGCCGAAGCTGATGTTGCACGACCAGGCTCGTCAAAGATCCGTCTAAAGGTTGACACGAAGTCTGAGTAGTTGTTGATCAGAGGGTCAGCACGTTCCCACAGAGGAGACACCCAACTCAGAGCAGATCCAGAGAGCAAGGAAATGATGTAGGCAACCTTGGACCTTGGCGTGGGAAAGTTATGTGGCAATAACTCAAACTGTATTTCACACTGATTGAGAAACCCGCGACATAATTTAGGACTGCCATCATATTTGCTCGGCACGGGCAGGTGCAGACGTGACACTGGAGCTGATGCAGCCGACATAGAAGAACTTACAGCACTGGCAGGTGCTGGAATAACAGGAACAGTAGGAGAGAGTACACTAGGCAGGGATTGCTGCAGTGTATCCAATCGGGAGGACATCCCTTGCAGGAAGTGAAGCATCTGCTGCTGCGCAACCTCTTGACCATCCAGACGGGAGACCAGATCTTGCAAGGCCTCTGACCCCACACTCCGTCCACCATCCGAGTCCATCGATCCTGGACTTACTGTCAGGTTGTGTTTGGTCTGTGTCCCCGGAGGGGGCGCTAGTGGGTCAGTGGAGGTAGAAGGAAGGAAACGAGGAGGTTGGATAACGTTCCTGCGCATGAGCGCAATGGTATTTTATTAAGCAGATGATATTAAACAGTATTGAAGCAGAAACAATAATAACAGATGAGAAAAGTCAATCACTCAGTATGATAACTGAAAGTCTATGGCAATGGATGACAGATGACTTGAAAAATAATATCCGGTAATATATAAGCAGAAGGACAAATGTTTATGAAATGGTTCTGGTTTGGAAACCAGTGCAGGGTTTTAAAACAGGAAACTTAGGCAGTAGATGGAAATGGCAAACCTGAGCAGAGGCAGGAGTCTGACTTCACAGTGCAGGTGATGAGGCACTGGCAGCAGCAAGCTGTGTCACAGGTGGAGGAATGAACACACCTGGAGTCAGTCTTCAACTGCAGGCTGAAGCACACAAGGTGGTGATGAGTGTGAAGCCTTATAGCAGGTTGCAGGTATTGCTGGGCCTTGAAGTTCCACGGAAGAGTGCAGAGTAACCAGGAGTACAAGTTCTTAGCAGAGAACCAGGAACTCAGGAGAAACAGGAACCGATCCTTTCACATAGGTCGCTGGAGAGACACAAAGTCCAGGATGCCTGCAGACTGAACCTGCAGCCTCTTATGTACCCCATGGTGCACAGGGATTGGGTGAGTGAAGGAAAAGTGGGTGCGGCCAAGCACCGGATTGGCCGCAGTATACTGGCTGTTTGCAGACTGTCATGGCGGCGCCCACGCCGCGGCCTAGCGGGGACGCGGCGCGCTACACGCCCGCTGTCTCAGGAGTGTTCCCAGGCCCTTGATGATGTCCCATGGCAGGGGCATAGGTGACAGGTGACCGCAGGGAGCCAGGACGGAGTCCGCAGCGGCGGACGGATGTCAGCCTGGTAAGTCGATTCCTGACAGCAGGTTCTCTACATTTTCCCTGGAATTTCCTCCTTTCCTTTACTCTCTTTTTGTTTCTGATTTTCACGTTTTTTAGTATTATTACTTTACTTCCCTGTATTATGGTTTACAGACGTACTACCACTGTGCTCTTGGCTTTATTTGTATTCAAAGCGTTGTGTATGATCTGTATTGAAAATCTTCTCTAATAAAATTTCTTCAGTTAAAAAAAAAAAAAGAATTTATTCAATCTCCTGAGAACAAATAATGGGGCAGATGTATTAACCTGGAGATGGCATAAGGAAGTGGTAAACCAGTGAAAAATTAAAGGTGATACACGCAAAGCCAATCACCTCCTAACTGTTAATTTACATATTGGAACTGATTGGTTGGTGTGTTTATCACCTTGCATTTATCACTGGTTTATCACTTCAACCACATTGTTTCTTGCCGCCTCCCCCCTGTCTGTCTCCTGTAGCCTTTCCCCTGCCTGTCTCCTGCTGCCTCCCCCCTGCCTGTCTCCAGCCACCTTTCCCCTGCCTGTCTCCTGCAGCCTTTCCCCTGCCTGTCTCCTGCAGCCTTTCCCCTGCCTGTCTCCTGCAGCCTTTCCCCTGCCTGTCTCCTGCCGCCTTTCCCCTGCCTGTCTCCTTCCGCCTTTCCACTGCCTGTCTCCTGCCACCTTTGCTACACCATCGGCTGGATGTGTGAAACCTGAGGTCACGGAGACTGTACGCCGCAGCCTTTCCCCTGCCTGTCTCCTGCCACCTTTCCCCAGCCTGTCTCCAGCCACCTTTCCCCAGCCTGTCTCCTGCCGCCTTTACCCTGCCTGTCTCCTGCCGCCTTACCCCTGCCTGTCTCCTGCCACCTTTACCCTGTCTGTCTCCTGCAGCCTTTCCCATGCCTGTCTCCTGCCGCCTTTCCCCTGCCTGTCTCCTGCCACCTTTCCCCAGCCTGTCTCCAGCCACCTTTCCCCAGCCTGTCTCCTGCCGCCTTTACCCTGCCTGTCTCCTGCAGCCTGTCTCCTGCCGCCTTTCCCCTGCCTGTCTCCGGCCACCTTTCACCTGCCTGTCTCCAGCCACCTTTCCCCAGCCTGTCTCCTGCTGCCTTTCCCCTGCCTGTCTCCTGCCGCCTTTCCCCTGCCTGTCTCCTGCCGCCTGTCTCCTGCCGCCTTTCCCCTGCCTGTCTCCGGCCACCTTTCACCTGCCTGTCTCCAGCCACCTTTCCCCAGCCTGTCTCCAGCCACCTTTCCCCAGCCTGTCTCCTGCCTGTCTCCTGCCGCCTTTCCCCTGCCTGTCTCCTGCCGCCTTTCCCCTGCCTGTCTCCTGCAGCCTTTCCCCTGCCTGTCTCCTGCCGCCTTTCCCCTGCCTGTCTCCTGCCGCCTTTCCCCTGCCTGTCTCCTTCCGCCTTTCCACTGCCTGTCTCCTGCCACCTTTGCTACACCATCGGCTGGATGTGTGAAACCTGAGGTCACGGAGACTGTACGCCGCAGCTCCATGAATGAGTCCATGAAATTTCCCTCAGGAGACCCTGTCCCTTCACAACCAATTCTCACCCTTACACCACTTCATGGCTGCAGCCATACTCGTCTGACAACTCAGGACACCTAGAGCACATGCTCCGTACGGGTCGTGCACATGAGCGGTGTACCGAACATCAGCTCATTGTGACTCCACCCACAATAGCGCTACTATCGAGATCAGGCCCACTATGCAGTACAGCCTTATGGTGCTGGGTCACGGGAACCTCGGAGACAATGACCAGGACTCTATGGCTGTGGGGAAATAGGAGACTTAATGACCACTCTATTCTACATTTACTATGTTACATGTGCAGTATGTTTTATGTATTCTATTTATTCCAGGAACTCCAGCTGTGGGGAACGGAGTCTTTATTACACATCACACGTTCTGTATTCTCTCTGATTCACCGAGGATGGACAAAGACATGAGTCACAGGACTGAGAGGATAATAAATATCGCCCTGGAAATCATCTACCTGCTGACTGGGGAGGTGAGTGGATCTGGGAGCGTCACAGTGACCTTATATCTATAGTAACAATACAGGAACATGACTGGGGAGGTGAGGGGATCTGGGAGCGTCACAGTGACCTTATATCTATAGTAATCAAGAGTTTATCTGGGAGTGTCACAGTGACCTCACTAATATCTACAGTAATAATACAGGGATATGACTGGGGAGGTGAGGGGATCTGGGAGTGTCACAGGGACCTTATATCTATAGTAATAATACAGGGACATAACTGGGGAGATGAGAGGATCTGGGAGCATCACAGTGACCTTATATCTATACTAATAAAACGGACATGACTGGGGAGGTGAGGGGATCTGGGAGCGTAACAGTGACCTTATATCTATAGTAATAATACAGGGACATGACTGGGGATGTGAGAAGA